>NW_022170596.1:21422736-21456496 GCF_008802855.1 Photinus pyralis
GTTTACGTATCAAGTAACGTTAGTATGTGTTTTACATTACGAGGGAATATGTTTGAAGAACGAGGGGCAACACCCCGAGTTCTTTAAAATTCCCGAGGAATGTAAAACCTTATAACGTTACGTGTTTCGTAACACGTTTTATTTTATCCTCAGTCCTCATTCATGTTCGTTATACGACATTCATTAAAGGTAGAATGATAAACCAGGGAATCTGACAGTTGGCCATGCGTACAGCATCTAAGGGTATCTATGACAATCAGTGTTTGTTTATCCAGTTTGTTAATTCGAGAAAATTTTCACGAAAATGTGCGAGAGTAATTCATACATTAAGGAAAAAGTTGATGCAGGTCGCTGCAAATTAATACCAAACAAGTCTGCGGTTCTGCGGATAGGTATAAAAAGGAATTTGATTTATTTAAATGTTGGCAGCTAAATGACAGTTTTAGCCAAATTAACTTAGATGTCATGTTGGCATACGTTTCTGAACTGGTAAGTCATTCTCTGTTATTTACGAGGTTATTATTCATATAAGTGAAAGTTGTTTTGTTAGTCCAAGAATCTTGAAGCCTCTTCTGTATGGACGAAAATCTCCATGCTCAAAAAAATGTTGATCGCACATGAAAATGTGGACGTTTCTTCCTATGAAATAGTTATATCCTTTATGAAGACCAATAGTTCAGCATATTCTCCAAAACTGGTACCTACTAACACCGCCGATGTTCCCTTGAAGAATGTTAGCCTTGGACAGTCTTTCTCGGGCACCGTTTCTTCGGGTGGAATAAAATTTGAAAACGTACAAAATTGTACAATATAATGTGACAGTCAGTGACAACTCTAAAACCGATGAAAATACACCGTTATTTAGTAGTTAATGTGTTCCATGAATTATATTATATTCTTCGTTGTTGGCCAATAAAAAAGTGTTGTTAAGAAATTTTTTACAGCACTAGTGTTGTTAAATGTGCCTTAACACAACTCGTCGCTAAGGAGTTATTGTTACTATAACGATTTAGGATAAAATAAAATAAGTTTTTTCTGCCATACCGTTAAAGATAAAGGTAAGTGTCTGTTATTATTTTGCTCCGCTAATTAGAAGGGGAGTATTGCTTTGATTTTCCTGCTTGTTATTTCTCAGTAGATACCGCTACCGATTATTTACGGTTGTTGTGCGCTTTAATTTTGTTTTAGCATGCACCCGCTTGCCCTTTAGAATTCCTGGAGCTGTTGTTTGCTCCGTTTAAGTTTTCCCGAGGCTTCCGAGACCGATCCACTAAACCATTCCTACGCCCGACCTTCACTAGGGGCAAGGGTTCAGTATCCCTTGTTGGCACCGGAGTTGACCGTTCCGCAATTGTAGGCACTATTCATAAAACTTTGCCTTGTGGCTGACAAATTACTATAGAGTACCAATACTAATACTAAACCGGCGAACCATTTTTTTTTGTTGACGATGTCGCTATTAAAATTAGAGTTGGGCAATGAAGAACCTCACTTTTGGTTTAACAAAATCAAAATGATCATACGTGTTTTAGACTTAATGTGACATTTCATTCGTTAAAGGCACTACTAATTTTGTTAACGTTTGACCCAGGGGGTTGATAACCGAACTTCGAAATTTAATTACTTCTTCCCCAAGTCATGGCCTACCTCTGTACCAAATCTAAACTTCAAGCATTTTTACGTTTATTTTATTTTTATTTATTTTATTTTATTTATTATCCCTTTTGTTCTAGATCCTCAACGGGCTTACGCCCTTGCAGAAGGTCTTAAGTTGCTCTATACTACTCCGGTACTAACCTCACGAAATAGGAAAACTGCAGGAAAACCTAATTTGGAGTAGCCGACAGAATACTCGAAACTGATCTAAGGAAATTCCCATCTCTGCCACCATGAGAAATTCCTACCTCAGTCTGGGTTCGAACACACGACCTCCGGTTTTGTAGCCCAACGCTCTACCACTGAGTTACAAAGCCGATTTAATACGTTATCGTGCATACTCCTACTTACCTAAACCAATTAATACAAAAGTGGGTAACATTCACACGAAAATGAACATTATTTTACGTGCACGCGAAGCAGTTAATAAATTCTTATCTCCGATTAATACATTATCATCCAAACGCACCTTGACATCAGAAAGGCTGAAGGACTCTTATTCACTAGGTTGACGTCAACGTGCTAAGTAATAAGCGTCATACCATGATCGTAATACTATTAAATATGTGCGATTTAATGTGCCAGAATTTTGGTTTGGAATTAAGTACCGTATCGACAGTATCCGCGACCTTTCCGTCACCTACCGATCACGGCTGACTATGGTGCAATAGTCACTTGAAACGACACCATCGCTTTTTGGCCGTGAACAAAACTTTAACTTTGTACTCATACACGAACATAAACATTTCCAATGTTAAAATTTAATCCAATACCCTGAACCACCCTGAACCTTCAAATACCCTAGTGTCTAGGACTGTCGCCTTGATGGCGCCCAAATCAATGCTCATGAATGCACACATTTGGGTACTTCTGTTATTAAGCCAACTTATTTGCCATTTATGCAAACCACCAGCAGTGGTTAGTTTCATCACCTTCTGTGAAATTTAGGTGGAATTTTCATGAATTTCTCAATGAAGTTCTTTATCAATTAAATTTAAGGCAAGAGAAGGCTTTAAATGTTGTGCCAGAGGCATCTACCGAGATGGAACCTGGATCATTTCTGAAATAAACTTGAAATTGCTTGGGATAATATTATAAGCAAAACTAAAACGCATAGTACCCCAATTAATACCGCCAAAGGAAAGTAGGGACTCTGATCCACATCACAAACAGTTTATTTAGTGTTAGGTAATTTCATCATTAAACTTTATATTAGTTTCGCTGTTTACGTTTGGCTGTGGCTTCAGCAAATATATCAAGAACGATATGTTGCTGTAATTGCCGAAATTGTTAGCCGCTAATTGTTTGAAGATGAAAATTAAACGACCACTTCATGAAAAAGGGGAACTATTTCGGTTGTGTTGAGTGAAGAGCGCGACACGTGTTCAAAAGCATGAATTCATATAGCGAATTTAATTACAAAACTTCTAACTAATAATGTAAAAAATTGGCAACTCCAAGTCGTTAGATATATTAATATCGCTCGCACGTACCTACACCAAAGTTGCTGCTTTAAAAGTATGCAAACAAAAGCATTTGTGCTACACAGATCAACAATTTTGTAATATAAACCCAACAAAAGGCGTTCTAAATGAAAACATTAATTACATACCTACCGTAATCAGCGAACTTATTAACTATAAATTTTAACACGCGAATTAGTTGGCATTAACTTGACTGCGAACTCACCTAAACACTATCACGTGTAATTAAAATAATGGGGATTAAATAAAACCACGTTGAAACCCTGTCCAATCTCCTTTTATGACGAGAATTTTGAAAAGCCCTATTGTGCGCCAGTAATTTGGTTGAGACTACCCAATTAGCATTCTGCAAGCTAAGTTCGCACATACATTTCGGATGAAAGCTATTAGATTAGATTACTCTTCATATTACGATTAACCGCCAGAAGACAATACGATTTTTGCCGCGAACAACAAATTATTGTCGTTACTTTGTTTAATCGCCCTCTCGCACGAATAAGTTAGTTAATATACGATCATAGTTGAGAAGATTAACCGCATTTATATTGTTGAAGGGAGATTTGATAATGTTACAAGCGCCCCATTTCATTACACTTGTTTTAACTGCCGTAGTTACTTTAGGCTAAGTAGCGTCACTTCATTTGTGCACTGTTAATAGGAAGCCAGATGAGATAAGATGCCAACAGTCGTGAAGTGTCAATAGGAAGTGCTCCGCTAAGATAATGATAGTAGTGTAAGTAGGAATTTTCGGTCGTTCCGTTTTATTCTGTTTAAATTTGTTGAATTGTCATTTTAACGTTAGTTATTTTAATTGTAAATTCGGTCGGTAATAGTCTAATTCATTTAATTCCATTTGCTACATTTAGTTTGCATGACAAATTTAAAACGGTTAACTAAGGGAACATTTAATCGAAATTTTTGAGAGAGTTCAAAGTGGTCAAGTGATAAAAAATTGTTATCGATCCAGAATTAATTGGTTTTTCGACAAACAATGTCACCTGCGAGATAAGTGATGCAGGTGTTTTATCAGTTCTGGCGAGCAACATCGGGTTAATAAGGATATTAAATCTGTTAGAGGAGGTGGTTTTTGCTTCAATAGAAAGAATGAAGAGGGTGTCTCGGGTTATTTTGAAAGAGAGTGTGAATGTCTGTGACGCTAATTTGGTGCTGGTAGTCCAGAAATAAGTGCTGTAATACAAGACAAGTCTTACCATCCGAGCAACCACAAAGTTTTCGAGCCAGTTGTGGTGGATTAAAAGTGAATTTTTTTTTGTTTCTAAGGAGAATCTGTCAGATTCGGTGTTAAAGTGTGTGTTTCGTCGAACATCGCATATTTCTTGTCCTGGTCAGTTTATTGGATTATTATTAACAGAACTGGGTGTACTTTTTCAGATCTCTTGATTTATTTTTAAATTGACCATTTGCAAACGGGGTGTGTTGTATTGAAAAAGGCATTAAATTCTTTTTCTTACATGATTATTGTGTTTGTCATTTTCCTTTCATTATTATTATATTTTCTTCTATATCAATATGAATTCGAATTTGAAATCCAGGTAGTTTTGTTTTCTATGTCATATTTTTTTAAATTTCTTTTTATCTGAATGTTATTTCCGATTTTATTCAAAATTTGAGTAGTAATTCCATAGTTATCTCATTTTAAAGCTAGTTTTGCTATAAGGAGTTATCGCTGTCGTAGTAGAGCGATAGACTGATACTTATTTACGCCAATTGACAAATGCTTTTTACAACAATTTACATTGATTACACTCAACATTACATTATATCCATAATTGCTTCTTTTTTTTCTAATATCTTCTTCATCCACCTCTCTCCTCTTCTCCACTCATCCAAAATTTCTCTCCTGGTTTTCCCTGTTCTCTCTACCACTTTACATTCTATTATCAGGGGATCAATATCTTTTTCTTCTTTTTTTCCTTCCTTTGTTTCTCCTCGTTTTCATATCGGAACCTTGCAATTACTTTAATATTTTTCTTTCTCTCCGTTAGATACCTTGGCACCCCCTTCGTTCTCAGCTCCCCATACCTTTCGTACCTGTTGAATTCCCGATCCCCACTCTCTGCAGCTTAACATACATTTTTGTCTCTTTTTGCATGTTCCTCTTCCATCGTTTCCCCTATTTCCCTCCTCCTTTGGACCTTTGCCACTCCGTACCGGTTCCTCTTGTGACAGTTTTTCTTTTGTTCCTTCTGTTTAGTCCCAGTACCCATTTGTAGTCCCTTCTTTGTATTCGTTCTAATTGATCCCATTCTTTCCATCCCCATACCTCCGCTCCATACACCAACACCCCTCTTCCATTTGCGTCAAAAAGGTATGTTCTTAATCTGAAAACATTTTTAAAATTCCTCTCTCAGATTTCCCACACGTGGCTCATCGCCCCCTCCCCCACGTTAGTGAGGGAGCTATTACACCGAGGTAAAAAAAAATGAGCCTCAATTTTTTACGAAAATACAACTTTTAGAGCGCAAGGAGGGAAAATTAAAATGATTTCAGCTGCGTTCGACTTTAGTACCCCAATGTTAAGCGAAAACAAGCATTAAAACTGCTACTGACAAATTCCATCTAACAATAGGTGTTAGATTATCGAATTTAGAAATTTCAAACCGGCCAATTTAGTGGGTATAATTAACCGTAGTTAATTAAATGGATTGTAGTACACATCATCAGTTTAACGTAGGTTTCGTGTCAAATAAAGCGCGCTTAATTAACATGAATTTTAAGATTGGTCTTTAATTTTAATGACCAGAAGCTGAGCAATAAATTCAAGAAGTTTTAATTTTAAACACTTTCTTACGAATTCGTCGGGCGAGCTGAAATTCAGCGTTCCCTTCCAATATTTGCGGATTCCTATAAAAGTATGAGCTTGATTTCAATCTTTTTGGATATTGTCGTTTTTTCAAAGTGGTCAATTTTGCATTTGCATTCAAAAGAATTTCGGTTTCTGTTACCGAGCAGTTTACTTTTAAAGGTAAGCGTAGCTAGTAATTTAGGTAAAAGTTTCCTTATTAAGTTTTTTAATTCAATTAAATTTAATCTACAATTTTTTCTTAAAGTGATACACTTGATTTTTTACATAAATGAAGAAACGATACCTTAAGTAAGGAGATCTTTCCCCTCACGATGTTGACATGAAGAAAATTCAGAGTTACACACCTGGGTTTTCTACTACGACAACAATCCTATTGTTGCGACTGTGGCAACAGTTTTATCTCCTTTTTAGTTTCACTTGTAGGAGACCACGACGTTAACATTTTTAACAATAGATCTATCATAATGAACATGTACTGGCGCGTTTAATTAGTTTGTCCTTGAGCGCCAATACGGTTGTTTTTTCGACGGAAATCCGATTTCACAATGGTAATGTACTCTTTCTAACTGCACTGTAATCTATTTTTGTTTAAATGTGGGTTCTGAAAAGAAATGTAGGCTCGTCACTCTTAGGGAACTCGCTTATTCACTTTTATTCCAAACACGAATACTGGTCGCAAACGGAAGCCCAAAACGCGCAATTTTCTGTAATTTTGTCAAAGACCACGCGGCACGGTTTACTTTACTGTCTTCAAAAAGCGAATTAATTAACAACTTTAAATTTCGGACTACACACTGATTATGCAGGTAGTAAAAATCCGAATAAAGTTTTTACTGCCGGGAACACTCTGGTCGAGTCGAGAGTTTAAACGTGAATCAAATGCCAATTTTTTGTATGGATCAACACCCCGAATTATCCCCCTTCATATCTTACTTAATTAATGACCACCCACAAGATGGCGAATTGTTAACGAAGTCAGACATCTTTAATTGTTTATTCGTTGATTAAATCCCGCCTTACGAATCAAATAAAAGCTCCTCAATTGTGAACTGTCATTTTTTAACTAAATAGACCAATTAAAATGATTTAATATTATCCCCATTCCATAAAACTAGTCTCTGAAGCTTTCGAAATACCAGCGGTACCTATTGAAATTAAACGAGGCAACCAAAGACAGGCTTCATTTCCATCAGGGTTTACCAATACTATTCCAGTAGGTAATCAAATCCTTTATTGTGAACTCGAAAAGAGGTTATCATGTCATTTTGCGTTAGAAGGATACTTCTTTTCGGATAAGACTAACAAACTTTATTATTTGTCACTGGTAAAAATTTTAATAGCATATTACGCGTGACCATGGCTGAAAAAGCTCCTCTTCGTTGAATACAATATTTACGATTTCGCGCCATGTAACATTCTGTACCTAGTCAGAAGGCTAAGGGATGAAGAATGAAGATTAGATTCAATGCCTTAAAATGTATCGTGAAATAAGTATTTTTGTATCAAAGCAGCGTGCAAAACTTTTCAGTGCGAAACAAGAATAACAGATTACAAGAATTTTGTTCTGGGCCTGTTTTATTTTCGCGTAAAACTTTATAGGACTTTAATTAAGGTTAATATGACAGCGAACCTTCCTAAAATGACAAAATAAAACAAATTTAAGAGCAAGTAAACATTAAATAGCTCCTGGAGCTTTTCTCAAATTAAAAAGTTTAGCAGGACACAAATTAAAGCTAAAAATACAATATACAAAAACAAGTCTTAGATGATCGGTGCGGGCGAATGGGAACTTGTAAAATTTTAGCATTTAAAAGTACCTAATCCAACTTTTTAAACTTTACTGGCATAAAAAAATCGAAAAGACAACAAAGCCTACTAAAGACAATTTAATCAAACTCTTACAATTCTAAAAAGTTCAGTTAGCTTCCGTACAAAATTGGGTGAGTCGGTACCTAAGCAGGAAAGTTATAAAAAGTGCAAACTTCTTATCTTAAAGCAGTTTGATGTTATATATCCTTTTTTGTTTGTAAACGACCGGCACCTGAATATTTATGTAGGAGATATAGATCACTTTAGCCCCAAATGCAATGCGGCAACATTACAAATAAGTACATATTAACATGGTCAATTACCGCTTGCATAATTAAATCTGTTATTGTGTTGCTAGCGTCATCCGTATTCACGATATTACAATGTTACAATAGATAAAAGAGTAAATAAAGCAGCTAAAATATCACTTTTCCATTATTTATAATTTATGTGCGCATTAAAATTTCTATTTTGACTTCATTATAAACTTTCGAACTAAAAAAAGGGAGGAGAATTTTGTTGGCAGGAAGTAATTTTCTTTCCTAAATTACTCAGAGTTCGAGTTTCAGAAAATAAATGGTCTTTATATAAATCTGTCCTCGACTTTATAGACTGTGAGAGTGTTTTGGTTACACGCCCTGACAATCATTTCGCAAAAACGACTGTAGCGCGCCATCGCCGCGACTTGAGAACTTAACGGCGCATGTAACTTATACGGAATTATAAACAAACATTGAAGCTCTAAATTGAGAGGAGACAAAATAACTTTTTAGAACTAATGTAAACATGAGGTTGATAAAAGGAAAACCTTCACGTAGTGTGTTATAGGGACCTTCAAATATTATTCAATCTTCGCGAATGTTACTGGAATCGAAATTTTTTTTCACGCCGTAGTGTAGAATACTGATTAACGCTGACAAGCGTTACGAAAAGTACGTGAAATAAAGTGATGAAAGGAAATGTTGTATGCCGATATTTTATAAGGGAAATTAGCCGTACGAAATGAAAAATTACACATACGAAATTCTCAATTTTCATGTCAGCAGCATTAAAAAGTTAGAAAATGCTACTCTGTTTTAATCTCTTATAGGCTATGGGCTCAGATACAAAATACACCAACTAACTAATTTATTTTATAAAGGTTATGTTAGGCTCAACGGATGAAAACGCCCATTAACCGAAAGAAACGTCATGAACAGGGTGCGGTCTCTTTGGAACATTAGAACGTTTCGTTGAATGTACTCTTCGTTTGTATAACTGACAGAATGCGCTCTTAGTGTGTTAGGAGTAGTGTGTACCATTGGGCTAGAGCAAATATGACTTTTGCTTTTGTCGTGGAGAGAACAGGTTCTAATTTTTTAGATGATGATGTATTGGAAAATACCAGAGTCATCACGCTGAAATTGTTTAAATTAATTACCAAAGCGTCTTTACGCGAATCGACTGTGGTTGTGTCCTCTGCAGGTAAAGTTATTTTCATAGGGCCCCTTATCCTTATGTTTTAATTTAATTTAATTACATAATCATTCTTTTGCTTATATCGCAATCCGAAACCCATTTATTAATGTGGTACGTTTATCTTCACCAATGCCGTAACGAATTGCTCTGCAATTTATATATTGAATACAAACGTTGCGAATTCTTTCGTAACTACAGTGTCTTTTCATTTGTCTTTTTCTTTGACGTTCACGTTAACGCGAGGTAAATCATGTCATTCCTGTTATGGAACTCACAAAAATAGTCAAAAAGCGTTATACTAAGGGCCGGGTGTACGTCGATAGTTAATCCTCAGCTGAGTTGACTGATTTATGATGAAACTTCAGCGAGTAATTTTTGAATTTCAACCAATCAAATGTTTTTATTTGGTCAATCAAATTCGTGGTACACTTGGCCCTAAATCAGACCACTACCTACACGTTGTACAGAAACGTGCGTTCTGAAAGTTTAATATGAGGTTTTGTTTCTTAATCGATTTCAGAAATCAGTAGAGCCATGAAGTCTCGAGTTTGTATCGTTTTTTTAAATAATTGTTACGATTGAGTTACATCTGCAGACTCATCGTGATGGCATTCAATATAATGAAACTTGTAGAATGGGCCTAATATGGAAAAGACTGGGGAACTCTATAATTTGATTCGTAAACAGAGATTTAAGTGCACAAATTAACGTTCGATTTTAGTTACCATTTTATACGTGTTAATTAATGAGTCACAAGAGAAGACCAATTTTTTGAAAGCAAATTTCGTTACCCAGGCGCTTTCGCTTTCTAAAAATCGAGGCGACCAGTTCGGTCCACAACAAAAGTAATTCGCGTTCTGATGACATTAGAGAACCGTATTTCACGGCGCCCTTTTGTTTTTAAAACAAGGTGAAAGTTGAAATTTCACTTTGCCATAGAGTCGACCAATTAGGGCCCATTTGAAAAATTAAAACACATCTATGTTAGGTACGGGAGCTTAACGCTTGTAGAAAAAAATCATTTCCTTCTTTGTGTTGTAACGTTATCTTTTTACCGATTTAAATTGCGTTTAAGTAACTATTCGATTTGTGCTCGCATTTAAATTCTGGTCGCTCTAATGTAAATTCGTTTTTCTTACGCCATTGTGTTTCGTTGGCAATTCACTAGTTTAGATGTAAGCTATTCCTGTAGTAAATTTGTTATTAACTTAGTATAGATTTCTTATTGCAATAGTTCTTTAGTTCGCCGTTAGAGGCCATCCGACTGTTAGAGATTTCTTTTACTTACTTCTTTGTCTTGTCACTAGAATTCATGCGTTGCACCTTTCTGCACTTAATACCTAATTTGGTATTGTGCACAGTTATATTTTTTCCCTTCAAAGAGGGTCCTATCGTCATATTGCTTACATGCAAATTTTCTCTTGGTACGCCAGTACTTTTGCTGACTTTTCTTTACCTGCATAAGGGATTATTGTTTTGGTTTTACCATTTTACCATTTGCATCATAAATAAAGCAGCATACGATATGTAACCTGAATGTGATAGTATTTATTGATTTAAAAGTATAATTCAGGTAACGTATCGATTTTGATCTTGATTGCACCCATCGAATTTTGCCCGATAGGTATTCTCGCATAATTAGAGCGTTGTGTGCAGGTGCACCATCCTGTTGAAACGAACAGTTGCAACCCTGGTTTCAACACTTTTGCTTTTTTGCGTGCCATACATCGTTGTATTCATAACGAAAAATGCTGCTCAATACAGTGCGTACTTTTTTTACAGGTCATAAGAAAATAAAGTTGACGATAACTTTTCTGAAACGAAACGTTGTATTGAAATTCTCTGAGCAGTGTGTTGTTGTAGAGCTCAAAAAGTGGCAATAAGAAAGTGTTCTCATATTTTTTGGATCTAAACACAAAGCACAAATATAAAAAATAAAAGCAGAATCGGCAAAATTTCCGTCTTGCTTGTCATTCCCAAAAACATTTACCTATGCTAACGTTAACATTAATCAGTTAGTTGGTTTAAACAAACGCCTACATTTGTAAAATATTTTTTTTATCATACCTGTATCAGAATCGCCTAAGCGTGCGAAGAAGGGCGATTAAAGCACGCCGAGCTTCAAAGGTTGCTAAGTAACGTTACTTCAAATATGACATACCTATAATCTGGGACTAAAATAAAAAATCCTCTCAGATCGCTTTCTGCAAACGCAAAAGATGTCTGTGACTCGTATCTTATGTTGGAAGGTTTAATAAACGCACCTGTTCCACTTGTTAATCGCAATATTGATTGAAATTTTGAATGAAAACACCAAAGGCTAGAAGATTGAAATACCTTTGACATTTCCTTCATATATGCCAGCATTAACGATGCATATAAGACTTTGAAAGACATCCACGCCAACAGAATTTCATATTCTTTATAATAGGCTTCTGCATTTGGATTTTGCAGGTACCAACTTTTTATCTGCTTCTGCAACAAGCTACTAAATGGACGCTATCATTTCCTTCAGCCGTGGTCATTTTATTTATAAAAACGGTGATTTCCCATGGCAATAATGGAATTACGAATAATCAGCCCACTTAATTAGAAATGTATTCGAGTGAAATAAAACACGTCAATATGATTTCATTTCATGTCACTTATTTTTAAATATTGCATTGTAGGTATTATAAGAAATGCTTTAAGAAACACGTGTATAATTGATCTTGCACTTATACTAATTGCAGAATCAATCCGCCTGAAATCATAAATTTGTGAACTCTTACATCAAACTTAAAATGCAACAGTTTTCTTGAACAAAGGAACTGTTAGAGAATAGTAGATAATAATAGTTTTTCATTTAGACAAAGAAATTGGTATTGCGGGCGAGAATAGTGCGATATGTAAATTGATATAGAGTGCCTTGAGGCTAGTAAAGACGCTATAATGCCGACAGGGAAAGTAGGAAAACCACGTCTTCGACCGCTATTTATGTATTACTGCGAACATTACGTTTTTTTGTGCAGCTAAATACGTTACAATCTCAAATCGATTTGTAGCAACACTCTTTTTATTCGGAAACTTTGGGCGATACGTCCACTGTGATTTCTAAAAGCATGCTATAATTCACGTTTCGACTTCTTCGTGTAAACCTGGCAAAAAGATGTGAATTACGTTACTAATTCAAGATAAGAATTACAGATAAAGCCCCTTTTGGCATTTCGAGTAACGCTGACAGCCATTGCCGTATTTCTCAAGACATATTATTGTGTCGTGTTAAGAATTTCTTGGAACAATAATCCTTTGTTATGGCGATTTAGAGTGTGAAAATGTTATTGTTTATTAAGGTTTTTTGTAGCAGAAATTTGTATCTTCCCCAAATGTCGAGTCACAAGGGTGTAGTAGAGACGGAAGGCAATTCTCTTTCAGTTTTTCGCCCCTTTAGTCGATGAGCGGATTAACTTGTCGAGTCTTTATTAAATTCTAAACCGCACAATGACGTAAGAGGGTATTTCATAAAATGTAATCGAGACGTAAGAGTGGATGATTGTAATCTGTATAGGACCGTTTAATTTCGAATAACCAAATTCGTATTAAAATAGCTAGAGTTCCTGTGGAGTAATTAAAAGAGCGACGCATTTCCCGTTTAAATCAAATAACATTTTAATATTAAACTTGGCATTCCTCTCCTAATTTCGTATTCAAGTCTCGGTTGCAAATCAAGATTTGCAGCCATCGGAATTACAATTGTCGGGGAGTTAAATGGAAGAATGGGAACTTGATGTATGCGTGTTTACTGTTTCCAATTTGAAATATAAAGATATTTTCACCATAACTTTGTGATGAATTGAAAACTCTTCCCAGGAGATTAACTTTCTCTCTGTGAAGCTCTTAGGGGTTTCGACATTTCATATATTTTATGATTAATGTTTTGCCATTGTATAAGCGTACTCGCATCTTTACTTCAACCGACGACTATAAAAAAGGCAGTCCTCGTAACGTTATTAATCTCGAGCGAATTCCGCGAATTGGACAGTTTAGGAAACCACGATTCTTGTCAAATTTTTGGGACCAGTTCGATGAAAGCTCCCTTCGTGTGTGTATTAAATTTTTATTTAGCCGTGATGAGCAAACCTTTAATAGATTTGCAGTCCGATAACCGTAATGAAGCTCACAGCATTAGATGTATTTAAAATATATAATGGAAAATCGATGAGCCCTGAAAGATCACTAATTGAGCAATTAAAAAGTAATTTAGGGCGTGTTCCATGCAAAACTTGTATATGCGCTTTTTGATGGGGGTTCATTTTTTTAATTTTTGTAGGGTTGGATTGAGTTTCGGTAGGGTAGCTGGGTATTAGGCAAGGATGGTTCTATTATATAGTGGAGTTTCACTTCTTCCCAGAAATCTAGGGGGGGGGTTCTGAGGGATATGGTATACACCGGCCCGTAAAGGAAGATTGAATGATCATCCACATCCGCCAGACCCCCCCCCCGGGATGGCGTATTTTGATAATGGTGAGGCGGATAACTTTTAGAGAGAATGCAACACCAGCGGAGAGGGGGTCTGGGGTATGGAATCCCCCAGTGAAAGAAAATTAAATCTCCCTGCAGTTATCATTATTGCCATGAGACCACTGGTATACTCAGATAAATAAACGTTTCATATGGGGGGGGGGGGGGGGTATTCCATAAATTAGCTGTACGTATGCTGGAGGTTCCTCATAGCGAAGAAGACTCTGCCTGGTCCTACTGTTCGCCCATAGCGTAGGACTCCAACACCTACTGTTCTCCATGGCGTCGGTTCCTCAAGTCCTATTATCCACCCATACCGTAGGATTACTTTAATCCGCGTTACAGCTGCATTTGACATCTGGGGCTGTCACTGACTAAATAACGAGACACCTTTGTTAATAAAAGTCTCTGACACCAAAAAGTATATAACGTTCGCTAACACGAACTTTCACGCCATCTCACTCGTTACTCCAATAAGAGTAAACGCAAGCACCGGCGCCGCGCAAGGTAACGCCATTGCCAGAAACGTCGAAACGTCACCTCAGGGTTAATACAACCAACAAAAGTGTACCTGCTTTTTAGGGGAATTTTTTTTCGATAGTTTTGTCTATCCATCCTTCTGTGCGTCTGTTCCTCGTCTCCGCAAGAATAAAAAAGGACAACGCCTTCGCCAATAGAGTTCAAGGATCAGTGCTATTGAATATGAGCCGGATTAATTCCGAAGGCGAGCTGATTTAATAAATTAGGTTCGAACGGTGCACAACAAACTCCCCTACTGGGTGCAGAATGTGGTGCACCTAAAGGCCAGGCATGTTCTAACGCTACTGTTGAGGAAGAAGCATTCACCATACCTCATCTATTGGAGGAAAAAGAGGAAGAGCTCAGTAACGAATTGATGGAGGAGATGGAAGATGACCAAGAAGTTAATGGGGTAGAGCACGATGAGGGTTGAACCCCTAATCAAAGGGGCTGAGAAAGTTTTAACATTTATAAGGATATTCCAAAACTGTGTTTGGCATTTGGCATAAAATTTGGGTTCTATTTGCGTTCTTTGAACTCGTAGTTAAATTATCTACAACATTCATTACAAGAAGGCTTTGATAAGACCAGTACCTTGTTACGTTTTATTTAATTCGATATTTAAGTTCAATATTCTTACACCATCTAGGTATTTTCTTTGTAATCCACTAATTACTATGTAAATTATTCTTGTAGTAGTGTTCTTTTACTTAGTTCTTTGTTTTGCCGTTAGTGGACATCCAAGTGTTATAGCTTTCTTATTACAATATTTCTTTGTTTCGCAGACGGAGGTCGTGCAGATGTTTTCATGGTATTTCTAATCCTGTCTCTTCTTTTCTTTCGGTCTACGCTTTCGCTATATGTTTTCCTCTGCCGTCGCATTGGTTTACTGACTTCGTGGCTTACCTGTAAAGGGTTTATTCTTTTGTCTGCCACCAGATATCTTTGGAGTGGTTTCTCTCTTTCTTTTCATGTCTGTGGCTGTGGCCATGGAAGCCTTTTTATGGATTTGTATTTGCATATAAACAGTACGAGGTGTCTTGGATTATTACTCAGCATTTTGCACTTGACATATTTTTTTGGGGTTGGGTTCATTGTTCCCTCATGTGTTCTTACAATTATCTCTCATCGTTCCTTCTTGTCGATTACCCTTTACGTTATGATCTACCTGGATATTACCTACTACCTGCTCAGTTTGTAATTAACATAGTATTTTTACCGACTCGCCATCGTTTTAGGATTGATACTGGCGCGCGTTACGCGATGGATGTTTCTACATTACCGGCTGCGGAAATTTTACCAACTTTAACCTGGTTCCTGAATTGTAACCCCAAGTCTAACGAAGCCTTGGAGATACAGACTTTCTCATCCCTCTTATTGCACTGGCATCCTCCCCATGCAACAACATCTACCTGCAGAAACCAGGGAAGGGACCCTCATACATCACTTTGTTCTGCACAGTTACAGGATGCTGCCCGAAACTTTCAAAATCCTGATGCATCCCATGATGAGGTGGTCAGTGCAGGGGAAACTTTACGCTCGCAGGAGCACAGCCTCAACTCTTTATGAGCTGCGATACGAAATGTTTACTAAAACTTTGGCAAATGCAACAGTTAGCCTCTCATCCCTCCTTCCTACCTCAGCAGCAGCAAGGGAACACTCCCTCCCTGCATACCACCAGGTACAGGCGTCGTGTGAAAGGTAAGAAGACCCCTCGACTGGGGGTGGAAAACAACACGGGTTGGTATTGCCCCAATAACCACTTCATAGGAACCTGCCCTCACCGAGGTGCTCCATCTCTTGCCACTGTAGGATGGGGCAGGAGGCGGTCCATCTAAAGGCCAGACGTGCTCCAACGCTCCTGTTGAGAAAGAAGCACTCACCACTCCTCATCCATTGGAGGAAGAAGAAGAGGAACTCAGTAACGAATTGATGGAAGATGACCAAGAAGATGATGGAGTAGAGCACGATGAAGGTTCACCCAAATCAAAGGGGCTGAGAAAGTTTTAACATTTATAAGCTTATTCCCTGGGATATTCGAAAACAAAAAAAAATGTTTGGAATTTTGTATACAATTTGGGCAATATTTGCGTTCTTTGAATTCTTAAATTATCTTTGATTACAAAAATGTTTGTTGATAAGACCAGTACCTTGTTAAGTTTTATTTAAATTCGATATTTAAGTTCAATATTCTTACGCGATCGAGGTATATTTCTTTAAAATTCACCAGTTACCATGTAAATTATTCTTGTAGTAGAGATATTTCACTTAGTTCTTTGTTTTGCCGTTAGTGGCCTTCCAAGTGTTATAGCTTTCTTATTGCAATATTTCTTTGTTTCGCAGACGGAGGTCGTGCAGATGTTTTCATGGTATTTCTAATCCCATCTCTCCTTCTTTTTTCGGTCTACGCACTCGCTATGATTTTTCCTCTGCCGTCGCATTGGTTAAATACAAATGTTCCTCTTGGTACGCCATTAATTTTACTGACTTCGTGTGTTATAAATTGGTTCAGTTTTAAAGATGGGGCGACGCAGAATTGCTCTTTAATTTTTCGCTGGGTAAGGTTTTCGCTGGGATGCGTCGTTTAGGAGTTATAAGCGAAAAACTGAGTAAGTGCGAAAATTTCGAAATTTTTGGGTTACCGAAGGGGTACGAACTCAAATTAGTCGTTTTCAAGACTATCACAATGTTTTAGAATAATTTCCAGCTTTCCCCAGGTCACTTTGGGACATCCCCCCCGTTCAGATCTAATTTTACTGCTTAATATGAATGAACAGTAGAATTTTCCATGTATCCCGATAAGACAGAGTTGGGAAAGTTTTTCATGCAAAAGCAATTAACCAAGCAAACTCTCCAATATTTTTAGTAAATTATTATAATTCAAGAAACAGACGGGGGGATGAGTTAGATATCTAGAGCCAGTTTCCAATTTCTTTACACACTCAAAATTATAATTTTATAAAAAAAAAGCGTGTAATTTTATATCACTGCTTCCATGGACATTGGATTTTATACCATTTATTTACATAACAACCTCTCAAGATTTCAAGGGATATATGATATTTTTATGATGTGGAAAAGATACCAAAATCAACAAAGTATTGTGGCTACACTGAGTGCTTTTATATCAAACAATCAGAACACACTGTTGCAATAGAAAAATATAAATTCGACTATTTACCAGACTAACTAAAATATTCTCCTTTTGACTAGTAAATTCCAAATTAGCAACTTACAGAGAACGTGAGCAATGTAAAATGTAACAATCTGAACGTTCTGCAGCTTTGGGTGAATATCGACAATAAAGTTGCGGGTTGTACGGTATGTAATAAACGTCGATTATCGTGGATCCAGTTGTGCAAACTTTGAAGTTTGATTATATGAAATTGGAATAATTTAACAAATGTTGAATTTGAAAATTAATTAATCGAATCGCGCTTTGATTTGTTTGTGATCGTTTTGGAATGTTATTTCGAAATGGTAATTTGTAATGAATTCCTCATTCGACATAAAGAAGCCGGGACGGGCGCGGAGAATTTCCGTCCTCAATTTGAATATTTTATTCGTCGTAACGTTGTAATAAATTGTGACCCCATTTACTGATTCTTAGCCCAGTACCTTGACAAACATAAACTAGCGGAATGCCAACCTAAGCAAATTTATAAGCAAACCCGAGGGAACTCGCTCGAATAAAACGATTGAGAAAGAGAGATCCGTCACTTTATAAGATTTCTATGATATTTTCTATCAACCAAACGAATTCAAATATTACAGAGGGACTAAAAATAATAAATCATCTTGTTAGACCCCTAAAATTGATCAATGATTGAATCTTCTTTAGTTCTTTTACAGCGTGAAACAAACAGAATGCGGATGAGAAGAAATACTTCGCTGTATCCCCATAACGCGTGGTTACACGAAGAGATTAGGATAAGTCATTAAAAGCTGGGAGAAATTTTCAATTGGTGTCGAAATGCCTTTGATGTCACGAGCATAAACTTTAATTTTCATATTTTACTTCGTATACTCTGCAATATTGCAAAACTTCGTGCACGAAAAGTTTATATTAACAGGTTTTTTGAGTTTATGGATTACATTGTCCGGGCAACCAACCTCTTATAGCTAAATATGCAATAAGGGAACCGTTATTAAATTGCAATGGTGAAATGAAGTTAACACTAAATTAGTTTGAGCTACAATCAATTGGAATATAAGAATTCACCATTCATCTATACATGATGAAGCTCATAAGTGTCAATTAACAATGGGAAATTGCCGACAGCGCTCGAATTATTTATGTTTCCCCAGCTGTTGTTATATTTCCGTCCGAAATGCGCCTTCACTTTATCGCTCAAAACATCCACCCATACTTCATATTCAACCTTCTATACGAACCTCTTGGGGTATTATTTGCGAATTTTACAAAAGTAATCTTTTTCTTTAACCAAATCCTTGGGGAAAACGATTCGACAAAATTATGTAAAATAAATGAGAAAAATCTCGAGGGACGCGAGAGAAGCGCCGAAGGATAAGTATAATTGGGAGTTTAGAATAGATTTTATTTTTTATTAGTACACTCTTTCATTGTTTAAGTGCGAAACTCGTTTTGGGTTTTAAGGATTGTTTATTTTTCAGAAACATTCGTATATTCGGAGAATTAATTGAAGATTCCACAATCCCCATATATGCGACAAACAATAAAAACATGTTTGTTTGCTTTGCTCCGCGTTTTAAAATAACTCACCATTCAATAAGCTCAAAAATGTCAGCCCTACGCAAATATATCTTTGAGTTCGATATGCCACCTTTTCTTAACGACCAGTTGTTTGTTATTAACGATGAGTTGTGCGCGATAAAAAAATTCCTTTGTGATGTCTTCCTTTACAAATAATTAGTCACCCTATAAATGAGAGGGAACAGCTGTTTTATGACGATAAGGTATCATCGACCGTTATGCTTTAAATGACATTTAACAGGGTGAAAATGTTCTCTGTAACACCACACACTGAATATATCTTTAAACCAACATTTTGTAAAGAAGCTTTTAATGGCAATGTAGGTATTTGAAATTTGTGGTCAGTATGGTCAAGGAGGGCATATTTATAACATTGGACATGTTTATGTTCATGTAAGAACGATATTTTATGGTGATCCTTAATAAAGAAAAAGTAAAATGTCAACAAGTAGAGTATATTAATTATAACTTTATAATATTTGTAGCCTGATGATGGCATGTTTTTGCCGAAACTAGTAGCATTGTACGCCTTTAAAATGTCGTTACTCACCGTTAATTTGAATTTTACAATAATTAAAGTTTTATGGGGAATGGTTTGTGTTTTTGATCTCCATTAACGATTAACCCCATTGTGAGAAAACAATCTAAGATCAAGATGGACCTCCACAATTATGGAAATCATATTTTTGTTCTGAGTATTTAAATTCTATCGAGTATTGTTATCATAATAACCTTAGGAAGTCTGCCGACAGAATGTCGGACCAACAAACTAGGCTAAAGCGGTTTATTTAATTGGCTTTATCTGCTACAGACCGCAGCGTAAGGATTAGGCTATTGCTGTATTGTGAGAAATGCAACGTGTCATATTTCATCGCACGTGGATTTGATTGATTTTACCCTAGCTCTCATTTAACTCGTAAGGCAGGAATGAAGCGAACGACTCAACGATTCAAAATGGCTGTTTGTCGTTAATAAGACGCCATTTTGTAAGTGTAAAATGTGCTATTATTTGTGTTTGGTCCGTCCTCCCAGACACACTTCTGCCGTATTGACTACTTTTAGGGGAATTGTCCTAGAGTCCTGAAATGGTTTGCAATAAGTAACCTATATACCTGGAAGGTATGACCATCAAATTTAGTTGTCTCAGGCCCCCCTCCCCGCCTTCATTAAATATTTCCTGAGATGGCGCCAAGTGAAAATTTTCAAAATAGAAGGGAGGGGAGGGGATGAACACACGTTCTACCCTTCAGGGTATTCAAATGGAAGGTCTCATTGAAATGGGAGGGTTTCTACAAACTATAACTTTCCTGCGCGACTCTTTTTCAACGTCACTGGTGAGGTTAATTGTGAATATCTCGAAAATGTTGGTAGAAGGTACCTGAGTCATGGGCTTCGCAATATAGTTAAACACTTCTAGAAAAGACAAGGAAACACTTCAGTAGGTGGATAGGAGAAATACCGTCGCGTAAAATTATTACCGTATTCAGTCGAGGACAAATCAATTACGTGTGCTGGTGTCGTATTTTTTAGATACAAAGGACTACTATTGACTGTAATAGGGTCGTTCAAATTAAAGTGGCACTACAGTCGGTTGGAGATATATGGTTTAATGATTAATATAAATTAGTATACAAAAGAAAAAAGTAATACAGACGATAATACAAGGTCACAATTTTGATTGAAACAAATGCCCCAGGGGCAAACGAGACGATGGGGCTGGTTATGGAACCAATTTAATTCAACGGCAGCTTAGACCTCATTACTCAAGGATCCAAAGCGTGCGAAGTAATAGAAAGATGTGACAAATCGGCTACAGTTACGGTAACGAAATTATCATAAAATTGTTGAAGGGTTCTGGGGTTTGTCATCAGTCCATTTTCAAAGTGTTTCATTCAAATAGTGTTTTTACACTTTTACACTTTTGTAGTACCTAAATGTTGTGAGGAGTAGAGGCAATCCGTGATAAGCTAAACCACTAGCGCGCAGCAGTCTCTTAGCAACTTGGCGTCATATAGTACAGGTTCTTGAGCCACCATTGGCTAGCATCTGTACCAGTTACACCGCTATTGGATATATTTGAATTTTCGCCTGTAGATTTAATAGCAGGTGAACGTTTTATTATTTATTATTATTATTATTATTATTATAACTTTGGCACACTTCTCAAAATTTTTTGTTGAAAACGCTCAATTACGGTATTCTTTAACCATTTTGGCGAATTTTGTCGTTGTAATTGCAGCGTTTAATACTGTTATTGTCCGAGAAATCTACAGAAGCTCGAGAAGATTTCAAGAACCGGAAAAATGTTAGGAATCTGATTGACCCAACGGCCACAACCTGCAATCGAATATGCTTGAAGAATTTGAACAAAAATCAACAGAATTCTAATCCTGAGAATATAACGGAAGAATTTAAGAAATAGATTTGGAAGACTTCGAAAAAACCGGAAGATCGGAAGAATTTGAAGAAATTTAATTATTGGAGAACCTACCCCACCACAAGGATATAATAATAATAATAAAAATAATAAATGCCTTTATTGCCCAATAACTCAATGACTATCGAAACAAACATCAGGTTACTGCATAATTGTGGGCAACAGGTGCAAGTTCAGGGACTGGCCCTTAAGTGCCGCTCCTGGTCTTCCACTTGAACCCAGAATACTGTATTCAGAAATTTATAAAGGTTTAAGATTGGTTAAGATAAAAAGAAACTTGAATTATGTAATTGCGTAATGGTGTTGTCACATCCCATAGGTATTGAAGTTAAGTATGCATTATTGCGACATTAATAGATGGTCTCTAGTTTTAGCTTTGAATCGAGTGAAGGAGGCGATGTTTTTAATTGATTGACTCATTGAGTTCCATAATTTGCAGACATTATAAGAAAATGATCTCTCGAATAATGACGTGCGATGTTTGGGAGGGCGAAGGAAAAATTTCCTCCTTACGTTTAAATTATAAATATCCGTACGGTATGATAGGCGTTCTGAAAGATAAGGTGGGGTGTTAAATTTGATTACTTTAAAGTAAAGTAACAAGGCGTGATGATCTCTTCTGTTCGACATATTTAACCAGTTACATTGATGAAGTAAGTGTGAGACTTTATCGTATTTTTTAATTCCATATATTAATCGAAGGCAGTGATTTTGGATTTTTTGAATTCTCTTCTTGTCATAGTAATCTAAACATGGACCGTAAAGTACATCACAGAAATTAAAGTTAGACAGTACCAACGATTCACACAACATAACTTTTAGTCGTCGATTAAGTACATTGCGCTGAGAATAAAATTGCCTTAGAGCTAAAAAGGATTTACTTACAATCTTCGATACGTGCGACTTAAATCTTAGATCAGAATCCAATAACATGCCTAAATTCCTGGCACAAGTAACACACTCTAATGTTCTTCCTCCTAGTTTTATCTTTAGGTTGTCAGCGAGGTACTGACGATCTTTTTTCTTGCTAAAAAGCAGTAATTTGCACTTATTCAAATTAAGTGTTAGGCAGTGTGATTCAGCCTGCTTAATAATGAATTCTAAAGCATTGTTTATGACACTGGCCAATGTGGTCAATTCTGCCATACTAAACGAGTGATAAATTTGAGTATCGTCGGCATACATGTGAACCCTAACCTCCCTGATGTCCTTAAGGTATTGACTTGTGTAAACGCTGAATAGTAAAGGGCCCAAAATTGTTCCTTGCGGTACACCTCTAGATATTGTTATCTCCTCCGACGTGTTATCATTCAACTCCACAAGCTGACATCGGTTCGTTAGGTAAGAGTCAAAGAACTGTAACAAACTAAAACTACAACCAACGTAGTGTAGGACCGCTATTAACGTGTCATTGTCTATCATATCGAAAGCCCTGGAGTAATCCAGCAGTATTAGAGCAGTGGCGTGACCCTTATCTAATGCGTTAAAAATATCATCAGTGACTGATAAGAGGGCAGTACAGCAGCCATACCCTGGTCTAAAGCCTGACTGCTGTCTTGGTAAGAGATTATAGCAGTTTAAATGCTCAAATAGTTGCTTATATATTATTCTCTCAATCACTTTCGATAATGCTGGCAAAATAGAGATGGGCCGGAGATCAGTCAAAGCTGTAGGATTAGAAACTTTGGGTAGTGGGATTACCTTTGCCTTCTTCCATAAGGTGGGAAATACATTAAATTCAAAGGAGTAGTTTATAATGTGCGTGATATATTTAATAATGTAGGGACAACATAATGTATAAGCAGGATGTTTATTTGATCGACTCCACATGCTTGGGTTTTGATTGAATTTATAATTTCTAACACTTCGTGTTCTGTTGTTTTATGCAAATCTAGTAATTTTTTAACATGTGGATGACGACAACTCATATAGTTTCCAATTACGTCTAGATTTGGTGACGACTTACCTATAGAATTTACCATAAAATTATTGATTTCATTCGCTGTGCCAATTTGCAAAGGAAAGTCCATTTTTCGAGATTGCACAATATTTAAGTTACGAAGTCTTCGCCACAGTTTTTAATGACTTATAATACTCTTTATGTGCATTACTGTTGGATTTTTGGTATCGCTTAAACGCACGATCTCTAGTTACCATCACTTGCTTGATGGTGTCCGTAATCCAAGGTAGATTACGCTTGGTAACCCTACTTGTCACAAAAGGTGCATGTCTATCAAACAAATCCGTGACATTATCGACAAGAAATTGAAGTTTTTCATCGACGTTGTGTATTTTATAAATAAAGTTCCACGAAATGTTACAGAGATCATGTGTAAATAAGTCCTTGTTGAAATACTTAAATTGTCGGTAAGTCTTAGTTATCATTGAATCGTTGGATCTGTCCAACTTTAATTTACAAAAAATAAACGAATGATCAGATAAATGGTGGTCAGTAATCGTACCTGAATCAAGAATAATTTCATCCTTATTTGTCAATATAAGATCTATGAGAGTCTCTGAATCGCCTATCATCCGTGTCGGTTCAGAAATCAATTGCTTTAGCGCAAAAGACTTCATAAGTTCTGTAAGAGACTGGAACGCTGTGGTAGTGACGTTGTTTAAGTTAATATTAAAATCTCCCAGGCACACAACACCATCGCTACTCGGTAGAACTTAAATAAATAAATAAATAAATAAATAAATGAATGAATAAAATAAATAAATACCTTATGCTGCAGTGATTTGTTGGCCACTGTTGATAAAGAAATAAATCCCAACATAGAAAAGGGTTTGAAGTTACCTACAAGCAAATGTCAGTAAGAAACAGGAGAAAATTATAATAACAAAAGAATGGAATGATAAAACTGGAATTGGTGTAATTGGCTAACGAATAATCCGTTGTAGGAAAGTATAAGCCCCATTTACAAGCTTTATGCATTTATTGGAATAAATGTAAAAGCTACCTTTATTTACACACATAACTCGAATCCTTTTGAAAGACATAAAATGAATATTGTACATGAATATAAACTAGGGAGAAAATATGATTGAATATTTTAACGTATACTATCTCCAATGCCTTTCGCCAAAGAAAAAGAGCACTATCCATGAAATGGTTTTGGCGAAATTACAGCAATCTCATAGTTTCAAGGTTCACAAAGGTGTCGGTCGCAATTTCGCAATGTACATCTGGTGGGAATTATATATGTGGAAGAGCAACAAAGAAAATTCCTTAACAAAGTTTCTATTGTGTCTGCGCCATGTCACTGCCAGACAAATGTTTGCACTCAAGAACAAGCACTAACAGCGTATAATACATATCTTCAGAAAATTATTTAAATACATTAAATTCCGTATGGAATTTACACAGAGGTGCTTCAAACAGAAGCCCGTCTTAAATCACGCTCAAAGGCTAGAAGCGCATCGTATAAACCGGAAGTGAGTATAGGAAGTTATGCAAACATTTCCAAAATCACATCCCGAGGATGTTTTTAAATGCCATTCCGTTTTATTAGACATTTAGTTTACATTTTCCGCATGCAGAAAACCCTAAAACACGTATCTCGAGTTTGATCAATACGGACGTTATTACATTTTTCAATAGACGAAACTTTATCGTATTTTACAAGAAACTTTAAGTCTCGAAGGAATGGTAAAAGTACTTTTGAATATTATAAGATCGTTCCCTCGAGCGCAACTACAATTCCTAGTTTATTTAATGTGCAACAGTTGGTTAGTAGTCAACTCAAAACGCTTCCGATATTACGAACTATTGCATCAAATATTTACATGTAAATGAAATTTCTTACCTTATGGCGTAATAGAAGTTTACGTGATGATATCTAAAGTGGAAGGTACTCACCTGGAACAAAAATAATACGAGTTAAAGCGTGACATTTTCCACGGTTTATTTTATTGGGAAAATAACTGCAGCTTTCCGTCGGAAACAACGTTATGTCTTAGACGTCTTTTATTAAAATACACATGGCTTCCTTTTTTCACTTACTTTTCATTTGTAACGACACTGCATGTTCAAAAAAGTGCATCTCAATATTCAAATTTTGCAAATTTGCTCTCGTTACTTTACCAATAGTTTCTAATTTACACTTTAATTACTATACAGAGCAAGAAAAAAGTAAAAAGGATTGGTATTGCATTAATGCCAGTACTAAGCTTCAAGAAATGATTTGGATATGAGTAACTATCGATTTTTAGGTACCTAATACAACAATCGTGAAATCATTTTTTAGGGACGATGCAAGGGTGTCTTTGATTAATTTTGCTAAAGGGGTTTGTTCTATCTTCTTTACGATAAAAGTTGGGAGAATATTCAGATTTGTAAGTGTGACAGGAGCTTTTGGAAAGGGGTTGAATTTTTTCAGGCTTTCCGTGAAGCAAACAACCAGACGCTTTATTGGATTTTTTACTGGCGACTGTTGGGAGTCTACAATACAGCTGACTCACGTTCTTGATATGAAAACTGACAACTTTTGCGTAGGTGTAAGAAATCTAGCTAGTGAGTAGAGAGGGAAAATATGAATAAATACGTCTTGAGCCGTCGTAGTATCACATCAAAACTTTTGCGTAGGTGTAAGAAATCTAGCTAGTGAGTAGAGAGGGAAAATATGAATAAATACGTCTTGAGCCGTCGTAGTATCACATCAAAATGGCGGATAGTTACGACTAGACTCGCGTGGAAGTGTTGGTAAAGATAAATTCAGTGGAATCCGTATGGAAAATTAACAAAATTAGAAACGATTGGTCAGTAACAAGTTCGGGCGACATGTTAAACACAATAGATTACATTGCGGAAGCGGAAAGTTATTACGTGCGTTTATAAATAGAGTTATTGTGCAATACACTCACCGCAAACATTTTTCAATTGCGAGAAGTTCCAATGTCTTTAGAAAAGAAAGCTAAAAGATCCCCCGGAAGTAAGCAAAAGGCCTTATGTGGATGTACAAATTATTAAGCTTCGAAAGAAACATTAACTTTTTCATTGAGGGAAAGTCGATTAATGAGTGCTTTTGGTAGGTGTTAAAGCCGTAATTATACAAGGGGAGAATTGACATCTCCTAAATTTCGACTACTAAATTTCGAGAAACCTGAAGCCAAGTACAGTCAACCGCTTTTCAAAGTTCACTTTCAGTGAGTGGCCAAATTTACCAGGCAAAAGCATCAAATTTCTCAATTTCTGCTACGTTCCGAAAGAAGAAAATCGTCTGTAACTAGGAGAAAACTTCGACTCATCGATAAATGTAGGTCCTTTTTCCATTGAATAAAAACAGGAGTCAATCGATTTGGAGATTTTGCATAGCAATTTATGCTCAAAGTCAATTTAATATTCCTGAAGAGGTGGACCCAAGGAAATTACTCCGCGAACATATTTGTATATTTTTCATGAATGATAAGCGAACCCAAACAAAAATTTGGGTGATTCTTTCTCATTAATTGTAGAGAGGAAATTTAAGTTAATTGATGCCATCCTTTTGTGTGGGTTCAATTTTATTTAGCGTCCAGAGGTGTATTAATCTATTGAATAGGAAAATGTTGCGTCCACTGGATTACGAGGTGCAAACGTATTAACGTAGGGTTTCTCCTAAACTACCCTACAGATTACCAACAAAAATATTGTGGTGCGAATCTCTAGCACACGAGCACATTGCCAGATATTTATTTGATTCAAATCAGTTTTTTAATTAAATTGGGCTCTACAAGGGCGGTCTCCTTATTTGACAGAATTTCATTCTTTTCAATTTTTTATGTAGGCCAGTGGTACAGGATTACGGTCCTAATCTGTTAAATGCGTATGAAGGCTGGTGGCACCAGTGAGTCGTAGGATATAACCAAATTAACTAGAATTACGTGACAATTTTTCAAAGGTCAGATTCGTTGTTATGTAACCTAGTACGCAGTTTATCAATCTACTTATTCTAGTACGCAGCGTGTTTTTTTACGGAGTTTGTGCCACCTTGGTCAACATAGAGCAGATTGTCAAAGAATCTCAAATGCACTAAAAATTCAGAAATGCTATAAAAATCTATTTATTTACTTATTCCAACAAGATACGAGACAAATTGGTTCACGGGAAGTACGCGTATGATGCTTCTTACCAGAAGTATAAAAATGTCATAATATTATCACAGAATGTTTTTTTTGAGAAGTTTCGTTAAAAGTTTTCCCGAAAGTTTTACACGTAGATGTCTGAAAATGTGTTTATTAGGACTTATTTTTATAAATGAATTGATGTAAAATATTGTTATACGATGATCAAGTGGATAGAAAGTGTGTTCTTTCAAAAAGCAACCTATATTTTATTTACATTATGTGGAGTCGGTGACATCTGGGCGCCATCACCGAGCGTGGTTTAACGAATGTGGTGATTTTTCAGTTTTTTCCGATCTTCTTCTACAGTCCAATTGTTTTCCCGTCGCAAAGATCTTGTAAACGCGCACAACTCTTGAGGTCAAAGTTTCAAACGCGAATTGCGAGAGCGGGACATTGGAAGTGGACACCGACAAAGGGAATTGGGTAATCTCCGACAAGATCTGACTCGTGGGAGAGTCAAAACTTCAAACGCGATTTTCGAGTAAACGGGGCTCGGAAATAAGTCCCGAGAAAGGGAATGTGGTAGCCTTCGACAAGATCTTATTGATAGTGGGGTCAAAGCTGAGGGCTGATAATTTTTTATTGCATTTTGACTTCTATGTGAAATTTTGTTTCTTTTCTACCGACATCATTATGTCAAATTATACCATTTTTTATGGTAACCGAAATATCTTCACCATCACGTAGAGGAAGTATGGGACTTCGTTTAAGTATACATAAGAAAGATGGGCCCATTCAACTTTCCCATTTAATAGAAGATTCAAATGCGTGTATAGTGGGGCCCAGGTAGAACGCACCATAGGAAATCGCACGCTCTGTACATAACTATTTCGCCTGTCCATTTGTTACGTGCGGCGCATGAGAATCATCGCGTTCGTTGTTTAACCAGCCAGTAATTGTAATCTTCGTTGTCGCCACCGAAAAAGGCAACGCTCCCTCGTTTGTTTATTGAACCTACTTCGAAACAACAAGCAAGTCGAAATTCCTTTCGTAATTACTCCAATTACATGTGCCGTATCGATCACCAAATCAAGATTTATTTGTATTTTTTATCAATAAACACGTCATTTTCGTTAAAGAGGTGCATGTAAGTACTTCGATATTTCTTTATTATTTTTATTTATCCTTTCTAATTACTTTAGAACTGTTTATTAATACGCTCTTGAAGTAGATGTTCCTTTTACAACCACCAGTTTTTTCCTATAATAACACGTTACAGTAACATCATACCAGTCTATTCAAGAACAACCCATATCACATGGGGGCTCTGCTATACAATAAATTGCCCGCAGAACTAAAACTTCACGAAAGCTGCAGCTTTAAAAATGCAATTAAAAAATGTCTAGTCACTCATGCGTTTTATTCTGTGGAGGAATATCTCGACCATGCATTTCAACTGTGATTTCTATATCTTTGTTATTTAAAAGTTTTACTCGTCTTTGTTTTTTTCAGAAACTGTAACTGTGATATACCTACCTTGTTTTAATTTACTATATATTCAAATACGTGTTTATATTATTTTTTTATTGTTTGTGTAGAATGACTTGTCCAATATCCTTAATCTGTGATTTACTGGATGGAACTAAATATTATTATTATTATTATTGTTAATTAACTTTCGTCGGCAATCGTCCGCTCGACTTAAAGAAAGTAAAAAAAAGGCCAAAAGTAGTTCCAGTGCTTTCGCTAGACTTAAATTCGACTGTACATGTTTAACACGCTTGCAGTTTTTCTCCACATTTTTAACCGTACATTCTTTTTGGAAAACTCGCGTGATATTAATTCTTAAGCCAATGTCCAAAAAACAAATTTTCCGGTTCCACATCAAATTTTTCTTGTAAGTAACTTTCTCGTGACTATACGCGTGACCCAAACTCGAATGACTTTCAAAACCTCCGGATTAATCCCTACCTATTAATTTACTGCCCAAATTGGAGGTTTAATAGTTAAATCGGTCATTTTTAATTAGGAGTAATTGTGGTTCATTTAACATACACCGTTTACGTTAACTATAGAGTGATAACTTACAATTCCACGCTAGTTCAAATTTACAATGTTGATTTTCTCAGGGTTTTACAGGGAAAACACGTAGATTTAATTAAGAGAATCTACGCTTACCGCCGGACAGACTGGTGCCAAAGCCTAACACTGAAGAACTTGAATAAAGTAAGTAAACGAATAATTACTACTTTTAACTTACCATGGTCATGTAACGTGGACTTATGCCAAATTTGTTTAGGAAATTTTGGAAAGGTCGAGCTTTGAATATAAACACCCCGTATATTCCCTGATACTCGACACCTAAAACTAATCTAATCCGATTTTACCCCTTTATAAAAATTCAAAAAGATGAACCCCAACGAAAGGGACCTTTTTACAAGTTATATGAAAGTCTGACTTTGTTCAGTCAGCATGAATTTTTATTTAATTCCTCCCATAGATGTTATAATGAAAATGTACATGTCAAATCGAAATAAAAATTATGTACGAATATAGCAACTGCAATTGTGACGAATTTTAAACTGGCACGTTATTGAAAATTATGTAAATCACACTATTTCAAATTGAGTGCACCCATAATTCCATTTCGTCATTCAACGAATTCAAAGACAGGGTTTTTCAGTTTCTTTTCAACATTTTCAACAAAACTCGAACGGAAGTTGCATTAGGTACTCCAAAGCCTGACGAGGGTATTTCAATTATTTTCAAAAGTTTTTTTCATCTCTAAACTTTTATACAATTTTCATATGATTCACGCATGAAAATATAATATTGAAAAGCGACCGTTACGAAAATTGTTAACGGTTATTTACTAACGCAGGAAGTTCAATTTGCACAACATAAAACTATCTAGATCTTAATTATAGACCGTGTAATAAATTCCCATAACAACCCGCATGTATTTATGACCGTATTAGGTAAGTATATATACCTACGTATAAACCACCCGTATACCGAGGAGGGCTCGTTTTAAATTGGGGAAAGTATTTTATACACGTAATAGGGTAAAACTAATGAAAATACATAGCTAATTTTTACCTCACCGTGTATATTACGAGTACGCGCAAAGTGCTATATTAGCCGAGGCAAATGATGTTAGTAATGCGAAAGTGGAAGGGGTAACACTGACGAGTTAGTCTCTAACTTCCTTCAGCTGATCATATCGCATCGCATTTGCCTGCTTTCATACGCGGCTTGATTCAAAATTTCATTAAGCCCCACAAACTCCCTTGCGTCTTTGGGAAAGTACTTACAAAATTTTTGTTTATCCTTTCAGACCGAGGCAATTAAAACGTTAATGATGTAATTTTAAGAACTCATGAAATTACACTGTCGACTTACTCTTTTGTGCAATGGAATATTGGCGTTTGGTGCATCAACTCTCAGAACGATTAAGGAAGTGCACTTTAGGAAAACTTTTTAAATTTATACACTTGGGTCATGTAACTTCAAACAGTTTCAATGTATATCGCCACTCTTAACAGCAGTTTCTGTTGGATTTCTAACTTTGTGTTCTTTGCACAGACGGTATGCATTTATAATTTCATTATATACTTCAACTGAATTAAAAGTTTTGCCTCATTTATTACGTTTTTTGGACATTATTTCATAGATTATACAATTTTAGAAAACCCGGTATTTTTTTCAGCAGGTTATAATGTAACGAGCTCTTGTTATTGTTCATCCTACCTAGTGTTATTAGCTGCAGAGTTTGACACAAAACTTTGAATTTATTTATACAATAATATTGTACACCCTGTACATAAAATATCATCAACACAAGTATGTCGATGGACTCGGTTGTATTCTGTGGTATCACCATGAGTTGTACCGGTGCTACAAAATGGCGTTGAAAGGGCAGCGGATTGACGGGAGAGAATCTTAACTGTTAAAATCGGGAATCAGGTAAGCTATATCAATATATTATAAAATTCCGAGCAACGCTGGATTTAGGTTTTATATGTAAACTCGGAATTTTACAGTCGTGTAATGACGTCATTTTCGTGGGAAAAAACGTATGTCCTATTAAATTTATTTGTTGCTAAGTAACTGACTACTGGTGTCTAATTACCTGTATGACTTTTACTATACAGTGGTGTACATAATATTTTAGCATTTTTTGATAATAATTAAGTCAATTTCCACAAGAAATCTATAGGTCTTAATAAAAGAAGAAGTCCTAATTAACTGACTGACTGACTGAGATATCAACGCACAGCCTAAACGACTGAAGATATCGAAAATAAATTTTTAACATGTTAAAAAATGCGAATAGTTCATATTTTTTGCGAGCGAAACCGCGATGGATAAAATGTTAGTATTTCAAAAAAGGTCATTTACTCACTAATTATTTTAATAACTTGCTCAACTAACATATAAGTAATATTAACATATTTTTGTTTTTAAATAAATAAAGATTAACAAAACGAAAATCACAGAATATTATTTAGGAAAAGACCCAAAAAATAATTAGCAGAGGAGTACATAAAAATTCAAAGAACCACTATCGAAACCACATCTACACAAGAAAAAATTGCACTACCTTGATGAATAGTTGGAAAATCAAAATCGTAAAACAAAAATATACCAATGCCAATTTATTGCGATTGTAATGGTCACAGTATTAGAAGAAAATTAGTCGCCCTCGTCCGTATCGTCAGAGTCAAAATCAAAGTATTCGTCGTCAGTAAGGTCGTCATCTGCGTCTGTAGTGATAACAAGAGGTGGGATGTCAGAAGCATCACAAACTTGTACTGCTCCCCAAGCCTCTTGTATTACTTTGTCCGTATGGTTTACGTATTTCTCCCAATTATCCCTAGAAATCTCCCCGATAACCCTTTCCCATGTTGCCAAAACCTCTTGTGGTGATCCCTTAAAATTTGCAATGTACTGATCGTATTTTCGTTTACACTGAGACCACACCATTTCAATCGCATTAAATTGGCAGTGGTATGGCGGTAACCGTAAAATTTTATGTCCTAAAGGCTTAACATATTCATCAAGGTAGTACTTTTTCTCTTTGGGGCAGTTTGCGCTGACAATGCTCCATATTTGATCCTTCATTGCCTTTTCTGGATAGCCGATATTTTTTTCCCCTAACCATTCTATCATTCTTTGTTTTGTCCATGATTTGGTGGGAATTTTCTCTAAAAGGCCAGAATGGTAGCTTGCGTTGTCCATAATAATTAAAGATTTTTCAGGAAGATTTGGCACCAGTTGAGTCTTGAACCAATTTTCAAAATTACCCCTGTTCATATTATCATGATAGTCCCCTGTTTTTTTTCCACTTTTAAAAATCAAACTTGCCCCACCAATAAAGCCATCGTTCGTCCCAGCGTGGACAATAATGTATCGATGACCTAAAGAATATCTCTTTTAATAATATTGAAAAGGTATTATAATATCTTATTTTACCTTCATTGGGTTTAATTGATTCCGTGTGCTTAGTATCATCTTGCCAGCTGTTTCGAAATGATCCCTTACTAAATATCCAGGTTTCATCCATATTATATATTATATATTATCCCAAATTTTTGTTTTCAATGTACTCCCTTAAGAATTTTATTCGTTTGTGGACAATATCCGGTAAATCCATAAGATATTTTCTGTTATTGGACTTCTTCCATTTAAAACCCATACTTTTGATCCACTTTCTCAATGAATCAATGGAAAATTGAAAATATTCGTTTTGCTCCAGAAATTTTTGTGTAATAGTTGCCAGTGTAACATATTCCTTTTGGGAGTACATATAATAGATTGTATCCCGAATTTTATTCTTCAAATATTCTGTGATTTTCGTCTTGTTAATCTTTTGCTTGGTAGAGACATTAGATGCGTAATCTTTGTCGGATTTTACACCATTTTTTCTCAAATTTGAAATGGTTGTTGGGCTGACTTTCGTTGCTTGTGCAGTTCGCTGTATAACATTGTTGATGTCTAGTGGTATGCCATTCCGAACTTGTTCCTGTTCAATTTGAAAGAAAGCCAACACATTTAGAATTATTAACTGTGTTTGTTCGTTAAATCGATGAGGGTTTTTTGGCGGCATGTTTTGACGCTTTGGCGTTTTCAAAACTTCAAAACTGACAATCACTTGACAAGCATTTCAGGTAAAATTTAGCCACGACAACAACATTTCGGCAAAATTTTTTGTCATTGTCATTTTACATTAGTTAAACAAGGATAGACAAAAATGACGTCATTACAAGACTGTAAAATTCCGAGTT
>NW_022170596.1:21456596-21461891 GCF_008802855.1 Photinus pyralis
AGGTATAAGGGAATATACCCGATGACGATAAGAGGACGAAGAGGAAGGCTATGGTTGGTAGAAATTAATTCCTTTCGTTGAGACCTTTCATTAGAGTACCATGAAGGATAAAACTAGTTCCACTCCCCCCTGCCCCTCCGTCCCGTACTTTGATAAAAGAACAGAAACAAGGGCAGTAGTTGGTAGAAAACGGTTCCTTTCTTTGATACCTTTAATTAGAATACAATGAGAGATAAAATTAATTTTTAACCCCAGTGGAGTGCCCTTCTTCCTTGTTCGCTGAGAGACGGGAATTCCTTCTTTATTTCTTGGCTACGGCGTTTGACGGGGTTTGCTTCGGGGTGCCAGATGGACGTTTTCCAATGTAGACATCCTTATTTCTTATTTCTGGGATGGATATGGCGACATGTGGTAGTTCGTGCCGATGGTGGAACGACAGCTGATGTCTTGGAATAATCAGACTGGGTATGGTGGTGGTTTTTAGGGTCTGCAGGGCTTCCACCAGATGGTTGATGGTTTTCTGCAGTATGGCCACCGTCCGTTTTATTTTGGTGATGTCTGTCGGTGTGGGCGCCTGTTCCGGCTATCCTTCTGGGGTGGCGGTAATCGTATTAGATCTTTTTGTCGCACTTTCGCATGGACATTCCGTTGAAATCTCCTGATTAGTGTTAACTAAATCTTCGTAATTAGGTAGAGAAAACGATAGCGATAAGATAGGCGTCAAGTACTTAACTTTTAGCTAGAAAGAGAGCTCTGTTCCGACACCTTCACACTAAATCCAAAAAGAAACAAGAACTACGTTAACAGGGAATGGATCCCTACCCCTTAAGGAGAAAACGCGCATACATATATAACGCGACCGAAATCAAATCAATTCTGCAACAATAGGTTTATTGAAACTATACAATTAACGTTGGTATAGTTCCTGGAAGAGGAATTACCCACTAATTACAAACTTTATTCCAATAAAAGAAACCTTAACATGAATGACCCGTTTAAATGCCCTCTGAATAAGAAGAGGATTACTTAGAACACTGAATGCTATCACGGCAACGATTGGAAATTAAATTTGATCAAACTTCGATAAAGAGAATATCGTATGCATTCACTATGAATCCAATCATTATAGCCTCAAACATGAGAGGAAAGTGTATCCTGATCCAAAACTAATTCGAGATCGCACCATATTCGGTTAATAGAAATAAATTTTTCAGTAAAACCGTCAATGAATTTTTGCCAAATGGATACGGTTGTTAAACGTTACTAATTGTGTCAAGTGAAGTCTCAAGGGAAAGAAAATGAAGTGCGTAAAGCGTGCGCATAGAAAATGGTAAACTAAACTAAACCAGCTGCGATAGCAATGGTCCTCACCTCAATAAAAAATTACAGTGATACTCAACCAATAATATTTATATATACTTTAGAAAATAAAACTGTTACAAGAATTGATATACAAGGTCCACTTAAATTTACACAGGAGAAAGGAGGTATATGTACAAGTTTTCGCATTGAAGACGTGCGTAATCGAAATGTTTGTAGGAAAACCTAAATGATACAAGATACAATACAGCATCTTTCCTTGGATTCAAAGTTTTTTTACTTAGAATTACGTTCAAACCTTCAATCTTGTTAGCGACAATCGCCGTATAGATGTAACGATGTAAGGTAACCGACATAAGAAGACCGAAAATGGTACACTAACGAAAGTGTTAGAATAAAGTGAAACAATAATACATTTCCAATCGTTCTGTGTAAGTCAAGGTACATGAAATTTAACGTTCGATACCCCATCAGTGTTATGCAAATATATCCAACCCCAATCCCCAGTGCGTTGGAATCAAAATTATTTTGCTGGTTTGACGGCGCCTTATGGGGTAAATGTAGGTATGACACAATGAATCATAATGTTGGCCATGCTGTGTTCATGACTTTAACGAAGTGGGTTGAAATTTCGTTGAACAAGTGGCCACTTGAATTGCATTCTCAATGTAGTCTCAAATCGAAATTAGAGCGAGTAGGAAGTAGGATATGGGGTCAAAGATGCATTAGATCTAATTAATTTTAATATGACGGGGATAGATGTAGTGACCACAAATTTTTAGTACAATTCAAGTTGTAATAAAAGTTCAAGGGTTTTTTAAAATGGGAATGAGTCAATTAGTATGACGACCGCTTGAAAGTATTAAACTTTTTTTTAACAACGACTATAAACCAAACAATATTAAAATTTATTATCAACTTTTTGTAAGAGCTTAGTAACTGGTTGTTAAGCTGGTGAATATTACGTTTAATAGCCTTGTCAAAAATTATATCTGCGTTAAATTATGATCAGCTGCAAAAAAATAACCTAATTTTCTTATGGGAGAATTTATTTATGTACTCGAAAATCGCGTGCGGATACGAATTTTTCGTAAAAAATTGATAATCGCCATCTGTCAACCGGAAAACGTGTACGCACGTTTCAGAATGTGTTTATTGTATTTCATCGTTGCTGCTTCACAAAATAACGGTATCCTTCCTATCATATACAAGCGTATTTTAGAGGCACGAAAAAAATTGTGCTGAAAATAATTCTCTAATAAACAACGAATTGCTTTGGCAGACAGTTTTTAATTAGTAGATAATTCTGACAAAACCATCCTCAGATTTTATGCAATGGGAAATGCACACATAATGCAGGCAGGTACTTCTGAAGTAAAAACGAGAAAAAATGAAATAATAAAAGAATAACCATTAAAATTTATGGATGGCATGTCTTTTGAGTGTTAAGACCACCTGGCGCTTGCATAAAATAAATGAGAGGCAGTCGAATCAATTGGTTTCTCGGACATCCCACATTATTATGCCGTTTCGATGTGCTTTATGATAACATTGTAATTAACTAGTCTTTTTGTGTGTAGTAGCCCTGGACATAATGTCTACTATAAGTAATGGTAAACGTCATAAAAACCATACAATTCAGCTTTAAACCATGGTTGGTCCAACTTCATTGGTGAGCTACAACCACCCAGAATGTAATTTTTGTGGTTTCATCAACGAAATTGGATAAGAAAAATTTACGACCGCTACAGGTAAAGTGTACTTATACTGTTTGACATTTATGGGGGAAATTGACATAAACCTAGAGAGAACATTGAAGAGAATTTGACAAGAACCTGAGAAGAAGGAACTTCAGGAAAGTTTAAGAGGAATAAAAAGGATATTAAGAGAATCTTGAATAGGATATGAACGTATTGTGATTTGAGAGGAAATTATTTTATTGTATCAATCGCGTTGAAAACTTACAAAGTGACGGTATTGTGGAAATAAAAGGTAACGCTCTAGCTTATTTGTCACGTTCATTTAGTACAAGTTTTGGTCAATTGTTCTAAAACAATAAAATTGAATGTTACAAAGAATTACAAGTATATATCAGCTCAATTTTTGGGAGGCCTTTTAGTGGGCCAAGCACATTGACCCTGCAAAATAATGAAATTAAGAAACGTTGGTAAAATCCGACCCCTTTCCCAATACTGTACATCTCCAGTAAAAAAAAATACAGTAAACTTGAACATTTTAATTTCTATAGAAACTTCAACTCCTTTTTAATCTAGAAAATTGCGCTTTTGGAACATGATGATAATATTTAGCCTTTTCAAATGCTGTGTTACAGATCGAGATGACCCTCAACGAGGTTGGCAAAAGGGCACTCAAAAATTGCAAAGGCACGCCCTTACGCACATTCTCCAAACGAAATAATGTTGTCCCTTTTAAAACAACTGAACTGCTCGAAGAAGTTCTCGTTTATATTTTAGTGGCATCCGTGGTTTTGATCCTCAAAAAGGAGCTTATTGTTTCATCAACTGTTGGGTGGTTGGGCGCTTTTTATAAATCGATCGAGATCTCGGCAAGGGAATCTTGTAGAACTTTCGGATTTTCGGCATTATATTCGTACTATCGTGTTATTCTTGCATCCTGAAGTTGATACTTTATACATTTTTTTTAAATATGTTAAAATATGGAAATAAAATATCATAGTGTGTGTATGAATGTCAGTTTTTACGTTTAATAAAATAGTAGTTAAGGGCCATTGTCCGTAGGCTAGGCACATAAAATAATTACCGCAAACAGAAATTAAGTTAAATAATAAGCTACCAGTGGTCCCAAATTACAATCCCAATGGTTTTCATTCATAAAAAATTGCAATTTAAGTAAATAATGAATACAAACAATTTACCACACGGAAGTGGATTGACGATCATAAATATCGAAATCAAAGAAGGATGTGTCGCAACAGTCGTCGTAAAAAACTCCTTCTATGCGATAAATATGCAAAGCGGTTGGTCGTAATATAGAGCATTAGAATACAAAATGAGGTAATCTTAACGAAAGTGTGACATAATCGATGATAATATCGGCGAATAACATGATCTTCGAGTTATCGAAGTGAGTTGTTGACATATTAGAGATACTAAGATGATTTAATTATTTCCAAATTTATTTGAGTGCTGGACACTTTTTGTGCAGGGGCGGACTGGCCCGGGGGGGCGGGTGGCGATTGCCACCTGGCCTGTAGGTCATAATGGCCCGTTGGAAATTTATAAGTATGTGCTGTATTTAGTTTCTTGCACTATTAATAAATTATTAACACGTTTCTCTCATTGGAGTTCATGTTAGGTGGTTCATTAAAAAATTCTGTTTTTATTTAAGTGTTTTCCAATGAATTTATCTGTTTTTGTCGTATTTTGAAAGTGCTGAAACACAATTATAGGCGACGCGCCTCGTTTGGATTATGTATATTTTGTTACTTTTAATTATCAGCTGCAATTTAAAAATAGCTATTTATATATCAAGTACATAAACTGTTTATGGACGAGCCGTTTATTTAGCCGAGCGAGCTTGCGAGCGAGGCACAAATAAACAAGGCGAGTCCCCATAAAGCCTATTTATGGACGCGATAAATACAAAGCTTTATGTACGACTGCAACAACCCTTAAAAATGAAAATTTCATGGAACTCAATAAACGATAAAATCTATATATCATTGACAACAGATGTCAAGTATTTCTAAAATACTTGAATTTACCTTGGATTGACACCTAAGTACGACTGTCACATTGACAGGCGGCCGTTTTACTTTATCATTATGGACTAGGCCATAATATTGCAAATCATGGCCGCACTAATTGCGACTGTAATCACCGCATTATCAAGCAGTCGTACATAAAAACTATATTCTAATTGATTTTCAAGAAAGGAATACTTTAAAATGAAGCAAAAAATGTTTTTGTGGTGCACCGCAGAGCCCCCCCCCCC
>NW_022170596.1:21461991-21542678 GCF_008802855.1 Photinus pyralis
TCAACTTTCATAACTTTGTTTTGTTCTTATTAATTCTTAGACCATACCCTTTGCTAACAATATCTCAAGTTCTTTTTCACTCTCAGCAAATACAGTCATGTCATCCGCAAATCGTATAATGACAATCCTTTTCCCTCCAGAGTTCATACCATATTTTCCCCCTTTAAAACATATTTCGCTCCACTTGACACCATCCCTCTTCACTTCCAACTGTTTCTCCCAATTTACCCAATCGAATGCCTTTAGAATGTCAACAAAACCTACACAGGCGCCAAATATAGTTCTCCGATCGTTCTCGCCACTACTATTGCGTCTCTGATGCCCATTCCTCTTCTGAAACCAAACTGTTGCTCTCCTATATCTCCTCCAAAACTTAGTTAAACCTTCCATTCAATAAGATCTTTGCTGTGTGTGTCACCAGGCTGATTATTCTACATTCTGAATTTTTTGTCCCTTGCTGTTTAGGTACAATGGGACATGGATGCCTAGTATTATTCTTAGTATCGCACCTACTTATATTTATCTGATTCTATCACAGTCGTTTATTACTTTATTTTTAGCAGATGTTAAATTGACATTTATAATAGGTTTGAATGAGTAGGGCTTAATGATCAATTTAACCGCAAGGGTAGATATAGTATTTCCTTATGATTGTGCATTCTAATAACAACTGTCATTCTGATTTCAAATGGGACGCGAAGCACGATATAAAATAACGTTTAGAACATACGACAATGCTGGGCTTCTGCTATAAAATCAAGTATTGTATTATACACGGCGATAAAGGGAAACTAACCATCTCGTGAAAAAGCAGGCCGAGATCCCAAAACATCAAAACCAGATTCAAAAATTCTTGATCAATTACACGTTTAGTGAAGTCAATCCGGGGACTCACTGGATAGCAAGAACATCCTCAAATAACCACATCACATGCCCCGGAAATAAAGCGTCACATTCGCCTGCGTTCTTTATCGGCGGTGACTATAATCCTTTATCGATTTGATGGCGACCTGATGGCGTCCCGGTGTTGCTTTACATTTCTAGAATTTTCGCTACAGTACGCATTTGTACTTTAAGCAACCCAAGCGGTACCACCTTACGTTCACCATCCCGTGTGAGTTAGCAAAAACCACCCAGTAATAGATGCATCCAAAAATTTAATCCCTTAAAAAACGCAAATAAAATCTGATACTTTATTTTTTTAATAAATTTAATGGCAATTGTAACATATAATATAGCGGGCTCTGAATTTGGATTTAGTCGTTCTCACTATGTTCAATTCAGAAAAAGGGGCAAATTTGAAAATTATTTCTAACGAAATAGTAAAAGAAAAAGTAATAATCATGTTTAGTTGAAAATCGAATTTTCTCAATATAACTAGTTGCACGCCAACGCTACGCTATGTATCAAACTGTCAAGCTTTTGTTCACAACAAATGAATGTTTGGTTTTTCCAAAGCACCATCGCAAAAAAATGAAAAATGGTTTTTTTAGGAAAAATGTGATACCGAACCACGTTGGCCCGTATGAATAAAAGTAAGCAAATGCTTATACTTGCAAAATTCAAAGTAAATACTCGTAAGTGCTCCTTCGCACTGGGCGACTTAGCAGCGGTACGAAGCAGAAGGGCAGGACGCAGTGCAGCGCTGCTAAACCATGCTAAACAGACCAGTATGAAGGGGCAGTTACGAGTATTTACTTTGAATTTTGCAAGTATAAGCATTTGCTTACTTTTATTCATACGGGCCAATATGTTATATATCGTGGTAGAGAGAAAAAAGGCGTAATCTGAAAATGCTAAAATCCAAAATGGCGTCCACAATAAAAATTAAAGTGCCATGTTCGAATTCTCTATTAAAAAAGTGCGCGTGAATAATGTTGTGGTCTAAACTCTAGAGCGATTGGTTTATCATAAAAAAAGGTAAAAACCAAAATTAGAAATTTTCGTTTTTTTGCGATATTTTCAAAACTATTCCAAGATATTTTAAATTTCTTTTCACGTTATTATTCAACACCAAAATTCGCCACTTTGCTCTCATTTAACCAACTTTCTATCTCTTAAGATAAGTGAGATTCCGTAATCAAATAACTTAATTTTTTAATGCTTTTTTGCAACAAAAGTGAAGACTGTGTGAAGGAATAACCAGCCAGCAATAGATTATGGATACCTCTTGTGAAGTTAGCAATAATCATTACAGAAATAAATTTGCAAAATTTGTATATGACCAGACAAATATTATTTGGGGGTTTTACACACTAAATAGGTCAAATATTGATTGATATTAAATTTTCACAAGCAATATTTTTTAGAAATAATTTTCAAATTTGATATAAAATTAATTTGGTTACTTAAGAAAAATAATTCAGTTTGAAAATTATTTTTAAAAATATGCCAAATTCTTGGCAAAACAGGCTCAAACCAAAAATCGCGCTTTAGAAAGGTGTCTTCAAAAAATGGTAAGTACCTATACCACGAAAGTTTATTATTTTCCGATATAGAATAAGTCAAAAAGTGGATGAGTAGTACTACTCGTCCACTTTTTGGCTTGAGTAGGCCGAAAATCTCAAAAAAACTAATGTGGATCGATTTTTTGATCTTCTCTTAGTCATTATCTTCACCAGGTAACGACTGTCTCAATATAAATGGAATAAAGACGAAGTTTGCCCTTTATTAAATTAATTACCTCGTAAATACCTCGGGCGGGCCCCACGTCGTTGCAACTTCACGCGATTTTTTTACTTTTGTTTGTGATAAGTAATAATTCATTTATTGTCTACAGTCAAGCAACGTTGCGCCCAGTAGTACTCGTATTTCAATGGATAACCACTCGAAAACTTCGCTCGTTAATTAAAAAAATGTGGGTTACTATTTGAAATACAGTTGTGTGACGTCACGGCGCTAAAAACTCATATACTAAAAAAAGTGTTTGACCAATATTGCATCCTTTATGTCTTTATGCCAAAATTTTAACGAAATAAAAATAACCGTTTGCTGAAAAAAGATTCTTTTTTAAATTTGACATTTTTTCTCCTTCTTTTTATAAAACCTAGCACAATTTTTGTAGGTTGTACATGAATGCACACAGAGAAATAAGGTCTTTCGAATAAATTTTAGTTGCTAGTTTTAGGTTGCCATTTGAAAAAAAAGTGCGATGTCGTTCCGGCGCTCAACATTTTTTTTTCAAAAATCCAGTCCGATATTTTTCGTTTTCGTATACCTAGTATATCCAAAATTTAAACAAATGCCGCCGAGTCTTTGCCGTGGAAAATTGCCAACGTACGTACGCACAGACGGAGAAAAATTTATTTTATTCTTTAAAAGTTGCATAAAATTAGGCGTCTTTCAGGAGACTTTTTATCATGTAAAAGTAGACATAGGAAATCCCGAGGGAAATCCCTATGTGTACTTCTACATGAATATCACTGTATACGAGTACATAGATAGATGGTGTCCAAACTCTCCTAATTTGTATTGTTCGTTCACAGTACGTTCACGTAGGAGATACAGACATTGGAAAAACAATACTGTATTAAACTTTACTGGCGTAATTTAAGGGATGATTCAATATGAATTCGAATATTTGATAGTGTGTGGATTAGTCGGTCCCACTACGAAACGTATTAAGTTCGAAGTTATGTACTGCTATTATCATTCCACCAAGTGATGGTTTATTATTCTAAGCCTATTTTGGACAAGGTATGAGTTGACCAGCTGAAGAAGAGCATTGTGAAATAGTTAGAAGGAAGGGGGAAAACGACAGGTGTTCGAAATGTATACTAAAGACTTGTGAAATGTGCATTTTGCACAATACATCAGATAATAGTCCCGCACTTCTTCGGTATGTATTCATCCGTCAAAATTCAAATTATAAATTTAAAGTTCTGATGCTACAGCGATACTCGCATAGTAATTTCAATTAGTCGTCTATAGCTATAAACCTGAGGATATTTAAGTATGTCTTTTCTCTGGTACCTAATAAGTAAAGTGAATCTGGAGATAAAAATAATAGACACTCTATTGAGAAAGTATAGGTGTATGGGAAGAAAGTCGTCACTTTTCCCCGAGAAAAGGATTAGCAAGAGTGTGAAGGTTGAAACCTTTTCTTATAAATGTCTATAAACGGACACACTTCTCCTCAATCTTCACATTGCCATAAAAGTCTAATGGATCTCCACCAACATACAACACCACTTTCGTCAATACCGGGTCAATGTTCGATTTAAATTTTTCTCACACTTTCCCATTATTTTACTCCTTCGGTCTTTTGGGTCGTTCACACTTGAAACCATCCGTCCGCCACTTAATTCAACAGTAATTCCCAGACGCAAATAAAGGGGTTTGCTCAAGATTATTGTCGTGGCGTTAAAAGCCATCTGGCAAGCGGAGGCGCCACTACAGGGATTAATAATATTAAATATGCGGGCGATATAGGTTATAAAATCAAGGGTAATTAATTAGTCCAGCCGATGTCGCCGTTGTGCGCACTTTAATTAACACACACCGGTCGGTTTTATGCACCATTACTCAACGCAAACGAGGTTTTATTAGAAATTCTAGAAAGCAGAAATATTTACTTTTCTATTCGTGTCCGTAATAACAATTCTTGCTTTGCAATCTAATCTAATTATACACATTCATATTTAAAGAATGCAAGTAATGAATCTACTATATTGAACTAGTCGATATTAATAAAATTCATGGCAGGAGATGCCAAAGAGTATAAATAACAAAACTCTTATTCTACATTGAAATTAAATAAAAGCAAAATTTAGCTAGAATAATAGGATCCGGAATTAGAATCAGAAATAATCTCAATTAAAAGACACGATTCCATTCAGCTACATATTAAATTTGATCAAGCTTTCAAAGGGAAGAGAACAAAGAATTTTGGCATTATTGATCCCTATATCATATCATTCTTTGGGATTTTTTGAATTCTTTTTGTTTGACTTGTATCATTATTGAGTGAGGGACAATCGCCTGGAGAATCAGGAAATTGGTGACGATTCGCGGCTCAGGAATAGGAGGAATGCGATGGAATGTGGGGTGATAATTTGAAGATCCCAATAATCACAAGCATAGCGTCCAATATTTAGAAAGATAACTGATAATAATTCTCAAAACCTCGTAACGAAAAGTTCAATTATGAAAAAACAAGTATTGATGAAAAAATGAACATTTGAGAAAAGAAACGGTACACAATATTTGCATCATTCGAATGGCACTTTTTTGTCTCACAAATTTTGCGTACGCTTACGATCAGTGGTGCTAAGGAAAAGTTTTGATAATGGAGGGGGGGGGGGAGCAGGTAAATACATAAAAATTGGTTTTATCTTCACTGTACCGTAAATTAAAGGAATTGATTTCAACAGAGTTACTTAGTTTCATTTGTATTTGTATTTCAGTGTTTGTTTTTCCTTTTGAAATTGTTCAATTTAGATAAGATGCTTGAACTAAGACACATCTGGTCAAGTTTGCAGACGTCATAAAATGTTTTTATTTTATTTGTTTACAATAAGACAAAACTTGATTAATTCCAACGAGGGCGCAGGTGCTTCGAAGAATTTCGCGTTTAATATAGAAGGTAGTGTCTATAAACTTGTACGGTTGAATGGTTCCGATAAGAGGAGGAGTGCGGATTCTAAAAAACTCATGCTAAGCCGTCCTTGACTTAAAGCATTTCAGGAACCACCCTATTCTTGGTGTTACCATGCAATTGATCCTTTCAAACGCTACCATGTTGCCAACATCAGAGGCATGTTGGTTCACCTCGCTCTTATCAGTCCGCCCTACTTTCTTCAAGACCATGCACACCTTTTTCCAACTTTAAAGAGGAAATTGTGAAAAATAATCACTTAAAATTGATCGATATTGACAAACTAATTTTTGTGGTCCACCGGAATGCGGTGATTTACATGAAATTTAATTAATTTAAATTTACCGGAAATACTGAAATGTAGTTCAATTTCATGGTGCAACTGGAAGTAGTATAAAACAGAAACAGGTTTTTGTCAATAAGCCTTATGAAGTTCCGATTTTTAGAAATCTATGGCACGATATTAACAGTAACACTTTATTAGAACAGAAGTTACTTATAGTCAAAGTTGGATTAAACCTTCACTTTAAACAAATATTCGTCAACATCCACCTACTCACTCTGTAGGCGGCCGTCTGTGGCCAAACATTAAATTAATATTGGAATTGTCTCGCTAATAAAATATACAATGCATAATCATTGTGATACCGGTCTAATTTTAGCAACGTTATTGACGTTGATCCCACGCATTGTTATACGAATAGCAACCGAATCTTTTCATTGAAAATTGATTTTCTGTAGCTACTCTGAGCACTCTTCAAAGAGGGAGACGGATACCTAATATTTAAACGGGAAGGAACATGTGAGATTGAATATAATAAACTCGTTACCAATGTTACCAATGTATCAGAAAATAAATGGAAATAATTGAATTGTAACAAGTGGGAACTGGATTTCTAAAAATATCTGAGCTAGAAATTTCATTACGATTTGTTTGATTGTGGGCAGATTCGCCTTGGAAGTCCCCCACCCTCCCCCTGCCCTTTAAGACTATCACCAGTCCTCTACAAAAAAAAAAGCTCAACTTGACTGTTATTAAGAGTACTTATATCAGAAATAAAAAAACAAAGAATTAATTTCAAAACAGTAACCCCTCGAAAGAAGGGATTAATTATGACTACATCCAACTAAGAAAAGCGACCAAGTTTGACCATTATTTCTTAAAAAATAAAGCTTATTGTGTACAATATTTTATTGGCGTTATTTAAGGGATAGGTGTAGATTAATTAGAAATATTGTGATATAAATGGTGACCTACCTGTATAATACATTTGAATTTAATATTTAGCTATATGAGCTCATGTAAAGTTCTATTGTCGAAAGAGGAAGTTAAGATGCACATGTTGGAACATTGAAAAAGAAAAAGAAACAAGGATATGGACAGTGAACCCCTCGAAAGAAGAATTGAGAAAGAAAGTGTTCAAGGAAAAGTTGTAAGTAATTAAATGATTTGAGATAGTACCTGAATAAATATTTTTGAATTACCATGTTTATAAAAAATTGCAATAAGTATCACACGTTTCAGTGAATAGGTAATTTTACAGAGTGGCACAACGAAAACGGAACAAACTAAATAAATAGTTTTTGGAAAAAAACAGAACGATTTTCTTTGGAAGAGAGACATGTTTTACTTAAAAAATTACACCCCTGGCGTCAACCCCCCAAGCAGGGTTTCCACCCCCCCCCAATAATTTTAAAATGAACTGACACGATTTTATTTCAGTGAACTAGACGTACTTATGTTACGTAGTCTGTTGTATTTACTTGAGCCTTACGGTTAAGCGTACCTTCCAAAAGATAGCTCGATTTTGAAAGATAAACCATAGGGGTGTAGGAAATTCAAAGCCCCTTCCAATTTTTAATTTAAAATTATTAAAGGTTACAACCCTGGTTAGGAGGTTGACGCGAGGAGTATAAATTTTTAAATAAAAGATGCCCTCCTTCCAATCAAACACAACCTATTTTTACGTTTTTTCCAAAAACTATTTCCTTACGAGTTATTTAGTTTGTTTCGTTTTAGTTGTGCCACTCTGTATAAAAGTGCCATTTTGGACTTGTTGCACTTTATACCTGCATTTTATGCAGCATTTAGCTAAAAATGCTCTAATGCAAAAGTAGTAAACCTGATTTTGTTTCTCAGTTTTACCAAAAACGTGTTACAGTTTGGTTGTTAGGTATTAACTTTGTTACATTACATGATATTTTACCGCAACTGGCAGTGGAATGAAGCCAGGCGAGGGTTAGCCCCACCTAGAACCCAGTATTGTCTGGAAACTATGCGGTTTTTGTTTAATAGTTTTAAAACGAAAAATAAATCTACCCAACTCAATATACCAGCGGCGGATTTACCAGTATGGCGAGTAGGCTAATGCCTAGGGCGACAGCTTTTAGGGGGCGGCACATTTGGCCTAAAAATTTTTGTCATACAGACATTACAAAAATTATACAGGGTGAGTTTTTACCATGGCGAGGATCTCGTAAAGCATACCTTGAGAGATACTCTTCTTGCTGATGGTACTAAAATAAAATTTTTATAACTTGTGGGTTTCGAGTCAATCACATTCACATTCTTATTTCTTATAAACGCCATCCAAAATTTCAACAAAATCCATCGATCCCTGAACTCGGAAAATTGCCAACGTACGTAAAACAGACGTAAAAAATATTTGCTCAAAATGATCTTTAACGTCGACCTTTGATGAAATTTTGACCAGCTCAAAAAACGGTGATCGCAATAGCCACCTAGTTCCAAGGGAAGCTAAAAAAAACGCACCCTGTATAAATAGAGAAAACGAGTCTCAAAAATTGAACAAAAATGTCAATATTTTGGTACTGTACACTGTACGGTATACCGAACATTCTAACGTATGTATATGAAATACTTAGTTATTTTTATTTATGGCCGTTTGCACCAACAAATTTAAGCGGTGCTTAGCTTAAGTATCCCTTAAAATCCATGGCAACCATTGTCTCAATAATCGTTGCCATGGATTTTTAGCTCTGCTTAAGCTAAGCACCGCTTAAATTTATCGGTGCAAACGGCCATTACCTACATGAAAGTTAGGAACGAGGTTAGGAAAATGATACATTAATGGCGAAGAAAGATTGAAGTACGAGTTCTTTAGTTTCCGAGTCAAGTAGTGTCATTTTACTGACGTTTTTGATATTAAATTTTACCCAGAATTGTATTTTAATATAAACTTTCAATTTTCATATAGAGCATTTGATAAGTGCCAATCTGTCAGTGATGACAGGAGTCATTATAGACATTTAGTAATGTGACAGGTGCGGCCAGAAAAGTGACAGTTTCGGCCGGTAAACTGACAAGCGGCACCGCAGCAGGAAAAGTAGTCTGGTCTGCCTCTGTCATGGAAACTAAAATTTACTGACGTAAAGTAGGCACTGATTAATTACGATTACGGGTCAAATTACTAAACGCTCTGTAAAATATACTATTGTGATCATGCATTTAAAGTAGGTACCTGGTACCTATTCCAATAGCGTTCCAATATTACAATTTAAATTTTGTAATTTTATATTTTTATGTCAGCTGTGTTCATATTGGTGTCAGAATTTTTAAGACATACCTTACTCCACCTTATAATTAGCACGATTGAGCTTGTTTTTAGCTCAGAAGTTATCAAAAATGTATTTCTCGTGTAATTTTCAATAAAAAGTGGATTGTAAAAATAATCTAGAATCTGACACAACTAGTTCATAATACTCATGTCAATAGCGGGAAAATGTTGATGGAATGAATACGGTAGAACCGAGGGTAAAACACAATAAAGTTGCAATTTCATTGTCAGAATAATGTGTAATTAAGGTGAGTGCGAACTACGAACTAGGGTATGAATTTCGGTTGGTCAGTAGAATCGGCAAAATGGCAAATTTCTAAATCCGCCACCGTACTATACTACATGCAAATTACAATTAATTTGTGAAACAGTGAGGAATTCACGTTTATATGCACTTAAAAAGTCGGTTTTGGACACTTATGTAAACAACATACAAGGAAACAAAATATACGAAGTATCACCATAAAACTTACATTCCTCACAATATACGGGGTGTAGAGTTTTCATAAAGTCCGTTTCACATGCTAAAAGTGATACCATGAAAGTCGAAAGTGTGCTTTACATGATTCTATTTCACTTTCAAGTGAAATTTCGCTAATACCAACCTAAAAAATATAGGTTAGATCGAGGGTTAGACCGACGCCTTTAATAACTTGTTTCTCCTTTATTTCTATGCAGTTCTAATTTTCACCCGTCGACACAAATTTAATTTTTGAAACGAAAAAGGACACTTACTTTATGTGCTTTTTTAGAGTGACTTCTGGATCCTGTGAACAAAACCAAGCAAGGATACCAAAATATTCTTTGTGCTACAAAAATTAGAGCACTCCGAGGAGCACTCATAATATGGGGATTGTTATGTAAAAGTAATTGTAATTTTCAAAAAGAAAAGGGCTATACATTTATGTGAAATTTTTTTTTTTTTTTTTTTTTTGTATAGGTGGGGAAATGCTCCTTATGCACACTCTAGAAGGAAGTTCCAGAGTAGTGTGGGGCTCTCCCATTTGTTGCGAATACCCACTAAAACCCCACCTAAGGCTTCGGCTGCTGAGGCCATTTGCCTATCACCCATTTTTATTACTTTTTACACAGATATAGACAAGTACAACGAACAAGAACTAAGCAACATACATACATACTAATATCACAGAATATCACATTTCATTCAAAATTCCAATGCCTCGCATAATATCACAGATCATTTAAAATTCCAATGCTTCGCATGAATCCCAACACACCTCTACAGCGATCCTGACTAGCAAAATTTGTTTCCCATATCACACTAATTTTAAATAGGTCACGCTCATTTTGGTATCTTACACAAACACAAAGTATGTGCTCTGGTGTTAAATTGATACCACATCTATTACACAAAGATGGTGCCTCACCCTTCAGCAAATAACTATGCGTGAGAGCAGTGTGTCCCAAACGGAGCCGATACAACTTTGTCGAGTGCAGACGTTCCACGTCAAGTAAAAAAAGTGGTCCTAGGTTTGGTTTAATTCTTCTCAAAGATGTATCGGCCCGCGCCCATTGCTCCTGCCAGCGCTCATTTACACAGTGCTTGACAGCCACCTTTGTGAAAAAGGGTGGGATAAAAACTGCAAACAAAATCAAACAAGGACATTTAAATATATTAAGTACAACAAATTGGGTAGATCATTTACTGATGTTATTAAACAATAACCAAATATCTTCATTTTGCTTTTTTTCTAATACCCCCATAGAAAAATACTTGCCACCCCTTGGTTACGGGTCTGCCCCTCGGTTTTTAAATGAGAAGTTGACGCATTTATCAGGAAGATTTAATAATTCTCTGTACAAAAGATATCCAGTTTTCTATAATAGTAATATCTAGAAAGCTGACCTCGTACCTTAGATAACATTTATAATAGGTACACGATCAATTATCGCGTTTTCTTAGTCATACCCAACGTTTCCCGAACGTTTTACTACCTTGAGAGTCTTGAGTTTCTCACAAGGTAAAAGAACAAAATAAACACCCTCTGCATGAGTACGTTTCACCCCTTACATTTAAAACCCAGCAGAGCATGTGAAGGAATCATTTCCGGCCACTTTGCAAGTTGCGTTTTGTTAGTGCACCTGTTTTGGATATAGTAGTCATTCTTTTGTTTGATCGATTTTTCTTACCTTTATCCTACTGGAATACCAATTATCTCAGTAACCTTCCTCAATGCAAACAAACAATGGACTTACGTAACAGTAGATGAAATAAGATGTTGTCTACTTACATTTTGGCAGTTCGGCCTTATCCTCGTAAATAAATAACTAACATCCTTTCACTGCCCGTTTTTTTTAATAAAACGTCGATTTAAAGCGTGTATGATACACAAACACTTAACGCACTAAATATGGAAATATCCACTACGGAACGACACTAAACAACGCGTCGATTAAAACATATGTCAGAATAAAGTGCAATAAATCCAGTTTTCAACATTTGCGACCGCCAAATTCCCAGATCGTCCGATAAATTTGAACTCGGAACGCGCGTCGATTCGGAACATGTGCGTCGCATGAAGCGTACACAACAAAACAAGATAGCGGTCTTTTTATTTCACCTTCAATTTACGCGTCGAAGAGTTTATTATCGTAATACACCTAAAGACAAGGATCGACCTTTCTGTTCTGTAAGTTGAGTTCAACCAGTTTAGAACTATGGCGCTAGCGGTTCTTCTGGTGGGCAAGCTGCGGTTATGGTAGGACGTAGGAAGTGCACAGTAGATGTAGAGGTGCTTAACATGTGTGAAACCTGATGTAAATTTCCGTTTTGGTAACTAGTACTTTTTTTTTAAAAGAATTTGGAAATTGTTTATTGTAAACATGACTTCATTTTAAATTACTGCAGGTCGTGCTCTAAAACGTTTTACATTTTTATGAACGCGTTTTGCGATATGCTAGCTACTGTAAAGGTAACATATACTACGATAACAAAAAGCGTTCAAACAATAGATAAGATAGGTACTACGAATGCCTACCTGTTTACTTAGCGCATTGTTTCTTCCGGAAGATAAGGATAATGGGGCCTGATGCACATTTTAGCTTCACTTAATGTAGGCATGCAGGGTCGTTCCAGTTAATTACAAGTGTTTTAAAATTAGACGCCGTGTCATTTTTCATTTAACTTTTTGACACACTTCGTATTATCATTGTATATACAATGGTATTATGTTCCTTTACGTTTATACTTGTTTTTTTCTAATTATATAGTTCATACGATGGGACATTTTTATGTAACCAGGTAACCTACCTTGTGATGAAAACGGTGATAAAACCTCGATAAACCGCAATAATTTTGATAGTTATTAACGTCATAAGGCCGATATGTAGCAAATAACGGACGTGATTGAATCAACCAAGCTAGTACGTCGGGTATATGGGGTAACCGATACGATTGACACCTTAATGGTAACTTTGGGCTAAATGTGTGTTTTCTTACTTGCTATTTTTCGATGGAAGTAAGAAATATATACCTACGGCTTCCTTAAAGTTTAAACTTTCACATAACATAAATCAGTTTATGCATTTTAATGCACCTTTCAATATAATGAATTGATTTATGATTTCTGATCAAATATTATAGTAATTGACACTTTCCGACATTTATTGACACCCTTCTTACCAGTTGTTGACATAGCTCTCTCTTCTTCTTAATACAAACATTGAAAGAGGATAGTAAAGGCCCAGGAACGGTGGGTCAATATACAAAGGAACATGAACAGAAAACTTTTTTAGGCTATCATCACAAAAACGTTGATTTTATGGTCGCTTTTGCGGCCATAAAGTTTCACTTTATTGTACGCTTCTGTCAAACTTTACTTTATTGTACACATCTGTCAAACTGTACCTACTTATTTGAAACTGATGTGTGAGAAACAGTAATCTGTTTGATACAAAGCGTCTATCTGGTCTAGCCCCATCAAGGATTGGGCCATCCACGTGCGTTTTTTTTCATTTTCGGACTTGTAGGAATGTTTCACACTATTTTGCATAATCACAATGTTCGCATTTAAAATTATAGTTTGACGTTTCAATCTTTGCTGCTTGCATACCTTTTCGAAGTGTAGAACCAAAACATGAGGAAGATGTTATTGCTTACATTATTATACGAAGAATCACCAGCAATTAACCGAGAACACAAGTAGCTACCTATACCTACCATCAAAGTAGGTAATCAGGTTTCTAATAATTGTACAGCATGTTAACTATAAGGTCTTGGAAGCCACAGTTACGAAGGACCTATTGCATTTGACATTATTAAAATCTTGTGCAACGGAGGAAGTTGCGATTGTACTTTTACTCTCAAACGCCTGCTCTTATATCATATATGACTTAGGGTCGCAACGCTTGCAGCTTCCAAAATTTCATTTGGGGTATCTGAACTGTCGCTATCACCCATTTTGATACGCACAAAACACACGCAAAGATGCTAATTATAATTACATACGACAGGAAATATTTGTTTTTAATTGTCTAAGATAACTATGATTTTCAGAAAAAATATGTTTATGAGCAAATTTTTGAATTCTTTTTTGATGATCGCCTAAAAAATGTTGTGTGCACCTTGGCCAAAAGTGATTTGTTAAGCCTCATCTGAATTGCGGCCTCGGCTACCGCCTCGGCCACAAACAGCAGCTTCGGCCAAAAAAGATCACTTTTACGGCCTTGGTAACAATACTTTTTTAGGCTATCATCACAAAAACGTTGATTTTGTGGACGCTTTTGCGGCCATAAAGTTTAACTTTATTGTACGCTTCTGTCAAACTTTACTTTATTGTACACATCTGTCAAACTGTAGCTACTTATTTGAATTGAAACTGATGTGTGAGAAACAGTAATCTGTTTAATACAAAGCGTCTATCTGGTCTAGCCCCATCAAGGATTGGGCCATCCACGTGCGTTTTTTTCATTTTCGGACTTGTAGGAATGTTTCACACTATTTTCCATAATCACAATGTTCACATTTAAAATGATAGTTTGACGTTTCAATCTTTGCTGCTTGCAGACCTTTTTGAAGTGTAGAACCAAAACATGAGGAAGATGTTATTGCTTACATTATTATACGAAGAATCAATCACCAGCAATTAACCGAGAACACAAGTAGCTACCTATACCTGCCATCAAAGTAGGTAATCAGGTTTCTAATAATTGTACAGCATGTTAACTATAAGGTCTTGGAAGCCACAGTTACGAAGGACCTATTGCATTTGCCATTATTAAAATCTTGTGCAACGGAGGAAGTTGCGATTGTACTTTTACTCTCAAACGCCTGCTCTTATATCATATATGACTTAGGGTCGCAACGCTTGCAACTTCCAAAATTTCATTTGGGGTATCTGAACTGTCGCTATCACCCATTTTGATACGCACAAAACACACGCAAAGATGCTAATTATAATTTATTACATACGACAGGAAATGCTTTGTTTTTAATTATCTAAGATAACTATGATTTTCAGAAAAAATATGTTTATGAGCAAATTTTTGAATTCTTTTTTGATGATCGCCTAAAAAATGTTGTGTGCACCTTGGCGAAAAGTGATTTGTTAGGCCTCATCTGAATTGCGGCCTCGGCTACCGCCTCGGCCACAAACAGCAGCTTCGGCCAAAAAAGATCACTTTTACGGCCTTGGTACACAAATAACTTTTATTTTTTGTAGGTACAAAAATATCTAAGGCAAAAATAGAAAAATAAAAAATGCATACCTATATGGCACAAATGGTAAGTTTTAAATATGTTCTTCACTTAACATTGCATTTCTATTACTACATGTATTGCACATATATGGTATTTCAGGCACAGGTGTTTTTTTCAGAAGGCACGTCTTATGGTACTGTCTTTTACAAGAAATACATTTTATACCAACCGCTCTCTGAGTTACATTTCTAATGCAGGTAAAGCACATTCCAGTAAAAACAGCAACGTTTTTGGAAACAAATCTGTTTGGTTTCCTGGTTTTTCGTCTTCAGTTGCCGGGATGACCATTGATGAAATGATGTTTACTGTTTTCTGTTTGTCGTCAGAGTCGCAGTTTACCTTTTTCGGTTTGTTGTCGGAGTTGCAGTTTACCTCAATGCCCTTTCTTTTCCTTCCAACAGCCGCCTTTACTTTTTCAGCTGGTTTTTTGTTCCCTTTTTTTTCCAAGGATGTTTTCATTTTTAGGTCTCTACTCTCCAACCTTTTTCTTCTCCTTTCTTCTAGTGCTTCATTCTTCTCCCTTTTCTCTTGTATCTTTTTTTTGCATTTCTTTCCATGTCTGTGAAGTTATCACGAAAGGCATCCTTTCAGAATTTGTATTTCCCTTTCTTTCTGGTGTAAGTGGCCAGAAAAGCGTTTCATTCTGAGTACTTTGTTGCAACTGAATGGAAGTTACTTCTTCATTGGTGACGTCTTTGAGAACTTCTTCGCTGACTAAAGTTGTGTGTGGCTGGTAATATTCTTGGACCGATGGTCCTTGTCCTATATTGCCGCCAATGGATTTATTATTCGGGATGGTATATTGTATCCTTAAGTGCGACGGCAAGACATTTACATCTTCAGTTAAGTTGCTTTCGTCTATGACCACGGGCATGCTTAAAATATCAAACAAACCTTCTTCTTGGACAATTTTTTCTACAGTTATTTGATCAGCATCTTGCACCCCGAAAACAGTAACGTTTCCATCATTTTCGTTTGCCATATTCATGGGTGGATCTACTTTAAATCGATTAAATATTTTTTGGAGGCACTGGAAATATTTGTTGTCATTGATCGAGTTTTGCAACTCGTCAATAACTGCTTCACCCGCAATTTCTTTAAATGCTCTGAAGTCTAATGTCTGGCTACTTTCATTCACGACTTCTCCCATGGCGGCATCATTTCGTTTCCCAAGGCACTTCGAAAAATTGATGGCTTCAACATTCCAAGGAAAAAGTCCACAACTTCTAAAGCCATTTATAATAATGTCAGCATTTATACAATTTTCTATTACAGTCTTTAATATGGGGGCAAAATGCTCTTTTGTTAACGCATCTAATGGGTTTTTGGCCCGCCATTTCTGAACACCCTTAATCCAACCATTCTTTATTGGTTTGAATGCTGCAACATCTGCGGGTTGTAAAATTCGAGTGGAATTTGGATAGAGTGCGATCAGGACTATACCAAGATTAGTGCATAACTCACTTAATTTAAATGTCAAGTGGGTGGCATGCCCATCTACGAAATATATAATAGGGAATTTTGTTCCAATGCGTTTCAGATATGTATTTAGCACGTTCGCCACATATTCAAAAAAGGACTCCGCCTTCATCCATCCATTTTCCGAAAGTCCATAGCCCCAGTCACTTGGTAAGCTTTTTGCTATTTCTGCAGAACGCCTTTTGTTGGGGTATATGATCATCGGCGGAGTGATATTGCCATTTGCACCAAATGTGAACATTACAGTTAAATTTGCTTTTGCTTGCCCACCATCAATCTCATATACATTGCGTGTGCCTCTGGGTGCAATAACCTTATTTCCTTTTGACAGAGCATGAAACACGTCTCATCCCCATTGAATACTCTTGCGGGGTCGTTCAGGATGTCAAAATAGTTTTCTTCTTTTAAATATGCTTCGATTGCCTCGAACCACTTTCACTTTCATTAGCGCTGGCTCTTGTAACGGCCTCTGCAGTCCTTTCAGTGAGTATGGGATGACGACGCAAAAAAGCCTTAAACCACCCTTCGCCTGGACAATTGTTAGGAAAACAATTTTCCCTGGGAGAGTTGTCCAAAAATTCTTTAACACTGCTCTGAATGTTCTCCTTCCGGCGTGGAAATCCTTTCCTTTGACATGTGATGATCCACTCTACCAACGTTTCTTCCTCTTCTTTAGTTAAAACCGGAGAAGGTCCCATAGTGCTTTTCTTAAAATTCGCGCTCAGTCGAAAGATTAATGTGGTCCGAGGAACACCAAAATGTTTAGCGGCCGCCTTTTTCGGTATGCCATTTCTAACAGCCCGAACTGCATTTTCAACATCCTCTTCTGAGTAGAGTTTAGTGTATGCTTCTCCCTCAATTTTCGCTTTTGGCATTTTTTTCAGCTCTAAACGTTTAAAAGTACAAATCAAAATAATAACAATTTCATTCTGTATAATGATGGACACCTTGCCGCATCTAGTTATTGACACCATGTCAACAACTGTCTGCAGGGTTCCAACTTCACTATTATTTACACAGAATTTAAATTTCGATATTAGTCTTGCAGAACGCTTTCATAAAGCTTAAATTTCAATGAGGCTCCAATTTACAGTGATTGACACTCCTATGTCAATCAGTATTTTTACTTGCAATTATCGTGACAGTTATCGACACCCCAATATTATTGACTCACATAAGTTTTCAAGCCCTAACCGAAGAACAATTACAAGTAATGGTTCCTTATCAAGACAACATTCCTAGTTTGACATTAAGTAAGTGACGTAGTAATAGTGTATAATTTCAAACACTTACCTCTACTGCAATGGCGCAGGTAACAAACAGGACTACAAGCTGTCACTGGCGGACAGCAGTGAATTCAGTCTGAAGTTTGACCGCAATTTTGCCAACAGAGACAACTGAAACTTCTCGGAATAATTCTAGGGATACCAACAAAGAAGATACTGCCAATGTAAGAGTTCCTAATATTTTAAAATGCTTAATATTTCGGTTTTTACGTTGAAGGTGTCAATCACTATAACAGTGTCAATGACTGTATCAGTTACCCTGGGTAGAATGGGGAAAATACTGCACTTTTTTATTGGAATATGCCACTTTCTGTGGTAATAGTTAATACCAAACAAAAGGCAACTTTTGAGATAGGGAGCCACTCGAAAATCCGTGCAAGAAATCAAAATGGTGGCCGTCAAAATGGCGCCATTAGCCGCAATATATTTTTTTGTCCGATTAGTTAGTCCGATTTTAATTTTCTTTTTTTTTATTGAAAGCTCTTGTGACGAGGAAACTTTTTTGTTATATAACATTTATCTCTAAAACTTAAGGATTTAGCACAATTTTAAAAAAGTGTTTTTTTACGAGTTTGAATTACAAGTAAGCTCTTAATTGTGCAATATCCCGGTCTTTTGGACAAAAAAGGCCATCGTTTAGAAATTCAATCGATACAACCCCAAAACTCCTTGTATCTACCCTGCAAGATCGGAAAATTTCAATTCACCACCATGTTTTTTTTTTTTTTAATGCGCAATATTTGTTTCATCGGGCATTATGAAGATTGAAAGGAAAAGCCTCGTCAATTTTTTTCTCTGGAAAACAGAAAATACACTCTGCTTTTAAAGTAATTAAAGAAACACTCAGTATATCAACTTTAACTCTTACTCACGCTCTTACTTATCCTATGTTATTTAACTAGTTGGTTTAAGCTACGACAAATGTGAAATTTGGAGTGCTTATTTATCAGATCATGGGTTTTTTCGAGGGTTTTCTCTCGGGTTTTCTTTAAGAATATTAACGGAATATTATGATTTCCAAGTTTTAGATACCTATTCATATAAGTTGAATCATTTTTATTAGACAGGGAATCCACCTTCTGTAAGCGAACGATAGAACCTCAATGGTTGAGATTAATGGTAACGGTTTGTTGGTACGAGAAGCCTGAGGGGAAGCCTAAAACGTATTTTTAGGTATATAGGGTGTTCTCGAGGGCAGCCTATACATTTTGATATTTTTTATATATCCCCGGGTATCCCTTAACAAAAGAATTATTTTTGCAGGTCTTATCGGTTTTTTTTCGTAATGCTAACCGCGAGGCTAACCGTTTTCCGGATATGCTTTTTATACAGGGTGAAAATTTTATCTTCTAAACATTTTTTAAAGAAGCTTTTTATGACATCCATAATTATAAAAAGTTTGCTACCAATCCACGTACATTCAATTTGGGGTCAGTAGCGTACTTCTGCACGGTCAAAGGGGACATAGTGTTTTTAAATAGCAACCACTATTTTCTTGACGTAGTAAATTATTTGTCGATACAAATTGATACAATAACACTCGTTTTTAAATAAATTGAATTTTAATATTTCTTTAGCTAATCGACTTCGAATCGTATAGACCGATTCACCATCAGACCTTAAGAGTCAGAAAATTGTGCTGAATAATACAAATCCTTACATATTAACATTTGACGTGGACAAGTTACACATAAAAATCGGGTTGAGCTGACTTGTGATTCAAATTCGTAAAGAAAACACACACAGTTTCCTCGTCACAAGAGCTTTCAATAAAAAAAAAGAAAATTAAAATCGGACTATTAGGAACAGAGATACAAAAAATATATTGCGGCTAATGGCGCTATTTTGACGGCCACCATTTTGGTTTCCTGCACGGATTTTCGAGTGGCTCCCTATCTCAAAAGTTGTCTTTTGGTATTAACTATTACCACAAAAAGTGGCATATTCCAATCAAAAAGTGCAGTTTTTTTGACGTACCCAACGTACTAAGTCCGTTATTTGCGTATCGGCCGTGTGCCGTTGAAGATTTTCGTCATCCCATCATCTGGAAATTAAATATTTTCACTTAATAAAGATCCAACTTTTCGCATATTTAAATATAATAGTTATCTTGATCATGGTATGTTTATGGTCACATGTTAGCGGTTATCATGGACCAGTGGCGTAACTACAATGCCTCAAAGGTACGCTCTGAGGACGGGCCTCGGCTTAAAAGGGGCCCCGGCAAAAATGTACAAACAATTCGGAAAGACGGCACGATAATAGCACACTTAATGAATTTGAATAGCAAAAGAAAGATTATTGATTATTTAAAAGTGTAAAATGAATCGAAATGACCTACAATTTTCGACAGAATGCATTTAAATCCAAAGTCATGCCGTGTTCCCCTAGAACTCATTGTTCACAGAGGGTAAATATAAGTGAAAAATTTGGAGCAAAATCTACAATATAGAAAAATTAACAATCCGAGGAAGTAACTCTTGAATTGGAATAATTTAAATCTGATTTTAATCTAATACAAAATTTGATATGCTCAAAAGTAGCCATCTCAAATAGATTTAAAAGCAACACCGCTCCTTTCCCATTTGTGAAAAATAATATTGCGAAGTCTCTTACATTAAGTACATGAAATGCTTTGTTAATCAGCGGGACCTTCCTCAATCCAGAAGGTATCTGAAGGTTCCGGCTACGGTAACCTTAGACTGAAGTTGAATTTCGAGGGGAATGCCGCTAAGTAATTTTAGCACTGAAATTTTGAAATCAGACAGCTCAGAATGGACGAAAATACCACAGTGGAACGAGAAAAGCAAAAAAAAAAAAACTCTGGACAGCGAAGAAATAATTTGGCTATAAGATCAATTCCTAAAGCCTTCCTTCACAAGCAATTCCTGCAGCTAGCCCTAACCATCAAGATTTTTTTAAAGCGCAGAGTCGAGTAACGTCAGAAGATCGATATGAGGGTGCTATCTTTATTAAAGAATCCGAATTTTCTGGAGTGTATTTCTGGTGAACTTTCATTTATATATTTTTAAGATAGTTGTCATTAGAAACCCAAGTGGTTAATTAAATTCAGCGCAAGGGAAAGGACCACCAAATATTTTTGAAGGCGGGGGCCCTTAAAATGAAGTTACGCCCCTGGTAGAAATTAACCTGGAACCATGGTGATAAGGTCACCCTTCCTTAATGACTATTTTTTGATACCGAATCTCAAAAAAACAGTAAGGGGATCAAATTTATGGACAATGAAGAACTTATAGCAGCTGATGTTGAGAGCAACTTTGTTGAAAACCCAATTGAATAATTTTATACTGCATTAAAGATGTTATTGAAACGCTGTTATATTGTATTCAAAAGCAGGGGAAGTAAAATTTTATTGTTGCTCTAGTCTTTTGTTTTCATGCCTAGTACGGGAATATAAAGACGACCCCTCGTAGCGCAAACCGAGGGATAAGGGTCGAAATAATAATTTCGGTAGTGTTTCTCATTTAGGAACTGTAAAAAATTTAAAATTGAAGACTAAACAAAAAATTAAAACACCCTCAGCAAAGCAAAAAGTTTAATTACCGCCGCCAACGTTTTAGTATATATTTTCGATGGCGCACTGGGAATTAACATTAAAAGGTAGACAGAAAGGATTTAATTTTAAATGCCACTAATGAAAGCTTTATTTTTATTCCTTTACCTAACCATAATATTTACGACGTTCATTTATTGTAGTTAATTCCGAAAATAGATTTCAATTAAAGGGAAGTATGAATAAACTGCTTTAGGTACATAAATTAACTATAGATTTTTTATTACACAATTTTGTACTTATAGTTCTTTACCTATTCACTCCAAAAGCTTGTTTCACTATATCGGCAGTTATACCATCATATGCCGGTGATTGATGAAGTCATCATCAATCAAAAAGGTGATTATGTGGGCCTTTGTCTTTTAATGTAGTATTGTATCGAATATTTCAGAAATCCCGATAGACATCGAGGCGATAAAAAAACTAAGGCAAATGTGACGCATTCTTTCCGAGAAATGTTACGTGTTTGGTCTAGAATATTCGAGAACGTTCGAGGACTTTCGGGAAATACTAGCGTTTGCTATGTAGGCAAAATCGTTTGTTCCAACATCGATGCGCTCGCGTGTTATGTTATAAATTGTGAGTGATAAGTAATAATTAACTCTAGTAAATAACGTAATTAAATTTACGTTACATTATTAAATTAGCCCGAGTAACACATTTGAGCAGAGAATCCCGACAATCCATTTTTCGGTGTCCTTTGCGTCCACAGACTTCATCGACTTCTTTAGCACTTCGGCCATATACCCCACGCCCCAGAGCAAATGATTTTCCACTAAATTGGAACTCCATCCTAAACAGATTTCCCTTCTTAAATCACATTTTTGCCTCTTCTAAATTTGACACTTTTCTCTTCCTTAAATTATCATCACCTCCTCTTTTTAACCATCATCTTATATTATACCTGTCAAAGTTTTATCAATATTTCTAATAACAATTCTGGGAAATTCCTTCTTAACTGTCCTGTTCAATAGGGTTGTTTCTGTCCTTTAGAAATTTGGGAACTTGCGCCGCCGAAACCACCCGCACACAAAATTTTAAATTATTATTTGCTATATTTTTGAAGATATAACGAGCAGACAAAAATTATAAAATTATATTAAACTACGCGAGTGTTATGTTTCCAAGCAATAACCTAATTACTCTCTAATTAAACATCGATGTAAGAAGTAGATTAAATTAAAATTGATTCGATAATGTGATAGAAACTAATTAACGAGTAAATGGAAACTGCGTTACCAATTAGCACATTCTGCGCTACGATCATGCCCAATTTACGTAACAATTTTGATGCAGCAAAATGTCGTCTATCAAAATCGATTATTTATGAAGTGGCGCATTATATACAAGCATCTATAATGATTTACGAACGTAAATGTTTAACTTTTTACGCTTGAAAAATTAGGTTGTCCCAATTCCTGACAAAAATACGATCAGAATGTTAATGCCGCAAGCTGTTACATAAAGTGTACCATATCTGATCTATATTCAATGCACGTTGCTGTTTCGTTTTTTGACAAAATATCAGAGAAGTTTATTTTTTGTAAAACTAAACTTGACTGAAGAAGGAAAGTGAAATGTTGTATCTTTTATAAGTTCGTTTTAAATAGTTTTCTTCTAAATAAAAACTGTGTAATCCATGTCAGTCAAGCATTATATTACCTGAAATCATCTTTCGATATTCTTTAATAATCATAATAATAATTAAATAATAAATAATATTATGCCACATCCGTGTTTAGACAAAATTGTCTAAGATTTCCTTGTGTTGGTTCAATAATCGTCTAATGAAGCACCCGTTTTCCGCCTCGAAATTGCCAGTTTTTGTGATCACTCTGTGCTGAACACCCTGTATCTCGAAGCATTTTATGTAGGGCGCTTCGTGATGAAGATTGTCGCTCGGAAAGAAGAGACAGAATCAATCTTATTAAGTTTTAGGTCCATTAATTACCCCTTAATCGATTTCAGTTTTCTAATAGTATACAAAAATCGACAAGGTCGTTCAGTTTAAGGAAAATATCAACGTGATAATAGATTACGCCGCTTCCTTTCACATTCCAAGGAACAAAAGCGCATTGCTGGACTGCCGGATCTGGAGATTTCATTCCGACTATTTGAATAAGTATAATTAACCGTAGTTAGTTGAATGGGTGACAGCTTCCGATTAAGTAGAGATTAGAGCCGTTAAGTGCGCCCTTAAAAAACTTAAATTTTGACACCGGTCCCGTATTTTTAAAACTCTGGGAAGAACGTATTGAATTAAAGAAGTTGTAATTTTTGGATGTAGATAATTGAATACGCTGGCCGACTTGGAATTTCCTACGTTCCCTCCACGGAATACTCGTACTTTATATAAGGTAAACGCTTAATTTAGAGGGAATCTTTTGCATTTGCTAGTTGCTGATATCCTGCACGTTTAACTTTAGTGATTCTTCACAGGGCTGGTTATCTGTGAACCTGGAAACCCTCCTAAACGTATCGCCACTAATACATTAAAGGACCTTCAGATTAAACCCTCTGAGGTGGGACATTTTGGAGAAATAAATTGACATGAGAATCTCTGGTCAGAAACAAGCCTATGAAGAAGTAGGTACTCTCTAGTCATGCGTATCGATAAGACATAGATATGCTCACAAAATGACTATAGGATTATTGATGGGGTTAACTAGTTAACAAATTTACAGTGGACCTGATAAATGACTCTCTGCATAGGGGAAGCTCATTTCACTTCAAATGCAACCGACTTGCTTTGGACTCTCTCAATTAATGTGCATGTTAAACGCACATTGACACCATTGACCACCTCGATAACGCAATTCTTATGACAAAAATAAGCGAACAAATAAAGAAATGAATGAAGGGCAAACAATTTCACTTTCCTTGTTGTTTTTGGTCAGATCTACACCCTAAATTCAAATAAAACCACGTACGAAAAGAAAATGTGACAGGAAAAACACTTAGAAAAATTTATCTTCACACACCACACCTACAAAGGATGTAAAACAGGATTTAAATTGTTACTGGTGACGCAAAGAGTATGTGCAAAATAAATGGTGGCAGTCAATTTTTTGTACGTTACCCTTTCCTTTATATAGAACGAGTTGCAGAAGCTTACGGCAATGATGACAAAGCGTTAATTACCTACCATTCACGTATGGGGGTAGTTTTATACAAACTTGTATAACTTAACTAAATTGAAACAATCAAATTGCCAAAAAGGGCTGATGATTCTGATCCTTTATCGGGCTGACGTGAGTTTTTACACAACCCTCCCAACTTCTAATTTGCATACTCAACCACTAAACGTTTTGTGGACTCTCTTCATTCGTTAAAATGTTATGAATTAGACGCCTACAATGCGTTTCGTATGTAAAAATGACGATAACCATTAAAATAGCATTAGAGTCTCATATGTTTTTACCTTAAAAATGTAATCGACAAGGATCTTCGTTTAGTATAGGTTTAATCTAATTTCTCACGTTTAACAAAACAGGAAACTAAGAACAATGCAATAGTACTTCCTCCAGCAGCGCTAGACCGTAGAAATTACTCAGATAACACTTACATATTTACCGAATGGGGGTTCAAAAGGAAGACGGAAAGGTCGATATAATCAGCCAATGTTGAATGTAGTCACGATTTTCGAGCATTGATTACAGATGAGAAATGAAAAGATTGCAAAAGATATTGGATTTTAGCGTATGCATAGTGGAAAGCGTTTGCTGAATTTTCCTCAAAGGTTTTAGTTAGGGTTATATAAATCTGTTATATGACAATGTAACTTTCAGATCATTTTTATATCAACGTATGTAGTGAGGTTTACGTTACCTATTTTAATCAACTATAATTTAAAAAAAAAAGTGATTATGTAGGCCTTTGTATTTTAATGTAGTATTGTAGCGAATATTCCAGACATCCCAATAGACATCGAGACGCGCTAAAGGATTAGTCATCGCCCATATGGAACGAAGGCTGATGTGACGTAATCTTTCCGAGAAATATGATGTGTTTGTTCGACAACATTCTCGAATAGTCGGATGCGTTCGGAACCGTTCAAGATCTTTCCAGAAAGAAGGGGTGGTTACTATCGGATTGCGTTGCACCACAGTTCCAACTTCGAAGCACTTGTGTTATGTTATAAATTATAAGTGATAAAAATTAATTACTGTTATAAATCATTTCAAGACTGTTATAAATTTATTGTTAGTTAGTTGTAAATAAATAAAACCACGTATTTAAATTTACGTTACAGTACGGACGCCTCTAAAAGTGCCAGGCAAACGCAAAAATTATTGAATCTTGAATCTCATTATAGGTCAATGTTCTTTCAAATCGCCTGAGATTCTTCCAATTCTTTGGTTCTTGTTTGTTTCTTCAAGTTTTTTCGATATTACGGATTCTTTGCATTTTATTTTAATTATTGAAATTCTTCATATTTTTATCGACTGATATAAACTTTGGAATTCTTAAGACGCATCAGACTCTTCGGAGTCTTCGGTTTTTCGGATTATTTCTATTTTTTAATTCTTTGTGCCCCCTTCTCCTCCCGCCCCATTCCCTAATCCATTTTTTACCCCTGATATACCAACTTGCGCTACTCCCTTCCTTAATTGTGTTCTTCATAAGAACTCTTCGTTATCCTATTCTTCATTTTCCTCAGTCCTCTTTTATCAGTTTTTCCAAAATCCCACTGTTTTCTTATCAAATCCCAGAAATGTTCACCTTACCTGCTATCTCTCAAAAGTTCCCTTTACCTCTATTTCCGTCCGCGTCCCACTTCCCACTCTTGTTTCCGCCTCTTTTACCTTCTTCCCCCGAGTCTTCATCGACGTATTACACTCCATTATTAGTCTTTTTCAGTGGGTGAGGTACAATGTGTTTCTTTGTGACTGCATATCTACTCAGAATCGATCGCTAGCGACACGTTGGCTCTGGTCCGTGGGGGCGCAACTCCCCGAAGTTTAGAAAAACCAAACTCTCTGCGGATTTATTTATTATGTATTTAGGTGGGTTTTGAATTGGCGCCGATTCAACATGCGAAAAACGAAGGAATGAACAGGTGGTCGATTTAAGATTTTTTGTTAAATTTACACATTTGCTAGTATAGGAAATTTTATACATGTATCACTTCATAAGGAAAGAGAGCAATTATATTCGGGACAATATAGCACGTTAAGATACGAAACGAGTGTTCAAGCAGATAAGAGTCGAAACGTGTTTCCGATTCTAAAAACCGTCACTACGGAACATGAGAGGGGTACTCCTCCGCTATATCTACCCATGTAGAAAAAACCCAGCCGAAGTCAGGTTATCTGGAGCAGATCGGTGAATAGATTATGAAAATTTTGGTGCAAGAGCGAAATTCTTACTCAAACCTTCGAAGAGAATCTATGCAGGTCGACCGCTGCACTTTTTCGCTCGCGTATTGAATTCTTAGGCGCACATTCGGTGCAAACTTACGTAACGTAACCGGAAACCGTATATAAAAGAATCCTTAGCAACGCAAGCATTTTTATGCAACAAGGGAATTTCGTCGTGTAGCGAAAGCTAATAGACGGCTGATTCAATTGTCAACCGTAAACGTACGTGAATATTTATGGGTCACGTTCGGAGTAAGGTGCTCGTATTCAAATAAATTGTTACCTCGAAAGCGTTGGAGCCCAAGGTACAAACATTTCGTTGAGTTATATTTAGAGTGGAAAGCTACGTTTAAAGTCTGTCTTTAGCCGTGCTTTTCTCGAGCGCCCTTTAGATTTTCATGGTCGATTAGTCGACTATAGATTTTGAAGTCTTATTTGGATAGTGCAAGTAACCAGGTATGCATTAAACACTCCCTAGGAGTAGGGCCCGCCAGTACGTTGGTTTAATTCCGTTACTAAGGCATTGGGTAGGTGCTCAAAGTTTTGTAATTAATGAACAAGTTAATAAATAAGGTGCGTCCTCTGTGAAAGTTTATTGTAGGTGGTACCTACTATATACAAAATCTTAGCAAGGACAAGCTTTAGAGAAAGAAATTGAAAGAATATTAAAATTAATTATGGCTACAAAGTATCTACTTTAATTATTGCCATACCAGCCCCTTATTATTCAAGGCAGTTCTCATTAATTTCAAGCATAACAAAATACGCCTTTTGATTCGTAATTTTAGCATGCAAAAAACACTAAAACAAATGTTGCGGATTGTCTGTTTGATCTAAAGGTATGGTCTATATATTCAACATAATAAATTGTTAAAGTTTTGAAATAAAATCAATACGTCGCACGAATTCTACGCATAACGCTGTATTGGGAACACGAAATAAACCCTAAATCGCATTACTTCCCTCTAATTTTTCTAGTTATTTTTTTCAGTTCGTTCTTTCTATACCCTAGACATGCAATACACCACGAATGGAAGGGGGGGGGGGGCTATATAGACGTATCTGTCAATTAGGTCTATTTCTGGAATTATTTTTACGTGATTGTGATTAAGAGCAACAGGCAAATAAATTTTGGAGGGCACATGAATTAGTTTCCGAATTAAGACGCACAACGGTGGGATTTTCGATTCTGTTTTATTCCCGAAGCGTCTGGAAGCTTCAATCTATTTTAAATGTGAGTGGGCCCCCTGCAACCACCGTAAGTAGATTATTCTTATATATTGATTCGAACTAATGATGTCTAATATGGCTTGGAACTTTGGGTGCCTCCATTTCCACTCTGAAATCTTTACAATATGGCGCTAGGTGTCTGTAGCTCATGACACCTGAAGCCAGAAGTCGACACAAACGCTGGAATAGTATTATCTGTGATGGTACTCCTTTTTAATTAAAATTGTATAACATCTTGACTAAACTACATGGAGGTGCCGTTTCTCTAGGTTTAAACAATGCTGAAGATGAGAGCGAGCCACCTTTATGTAGTGTAAAAATACGTGTTGTTTACGTAGTGTTGTCCAGAATAACGATGGTGACTTTATTAGAGAAGGGGGCTTTTGCTTAAATGGGAAGAATGAAGAGTAAACGAGGCTGTCTCGGGTTATTTTGAAAGAAATCTCTGACGCTAATTTGGGTAACGGTAGTCCAGCCGGCTCTGCAATTTCGTGGGTCGACCTTTTCAGGAATGTTACATTGAGCATAAATTGCTATCCAAAAATGTTGAAATTATCTCCAATGTACAGTCGATTTTCTCCTTTCGAAAGGTAGCAGCAATTCGAAAAATTGGATAGTGGAACGCCTTTTGCATCACAAGTGGACCTTTTAATTATGTCGCCTGGTTTTGAAAAATGATTGAAGATGCTAATCAGAAATAAACTGGGATTCAGATTTCTCGTAATTTAGTTGTTGAAATTTGGTTCATTTACGGGAATAATTTGGTTGATAAAATTTTATCGTAACCAACCGCTTCAAGTGTAAACGCAACGAAATGTTCTATACTTTTTCCGCAACGTTTTCGTGGTAAAATTTATTTAATAGTCCAGGCAACGAATGAATATACTCGGTATGGTTGGAAGCGAAAGGTTTGACTTCAGAACCTTGTTTGGACCCCTTAGGAGGTAACCATACTCAAAGTCCCCAGGATTCCGACTGGAGCCTTCCCGGGGGGAGGGGCGCAAAGGTCAACATTTTCTGTTTTTCGCTGATATCTTGAAAAGGGTGCGTCTAGGAAAAAATTGTTTAAGAGCAAAATCAAAACTCATAAAATTGTCTACAATTTTGATTGTATACACTTTTTCGAAATTCCCAACCGTTTCCGCGATATAAGCTCCAGAAGGCCGGAAATTTTTGAAAAATTGTTTTTACCCACGCGTTTCGTCAAGCATTCCTTATATCCTGTGAACCGATTATCTGAGAAAAAAGCCGCCGACGAAAAAGTTGTAAAACATTAAATTTCCTTTCCGAAAATATGGCTCCTTTCCAAATTATCGTAATCAGTCAACAGTTACAGCAGTTTTAAGATTTCCTGAAATTTTTCATCATCTTCTATATGCAACAATTTCAATGATTTGTCACCTACACTCTTGCTATTTTCCATTTTAACTTCTATTTATGATATAAGGACAATAAATTGGCACCCAAGTGGGTAATATGTCCAGGAAAAATTATTAATAGGTATTATTACGTGATAAAATTTAAATAATAGAATGGATTATTCGCTGTCATTAGCAGTGGACGTGCAAGGTTAGTACATTGTACTTGTCTCTTCGGGCGGGATGGGGCGGGCTGTTCTTCCTCGAGTGGAGCGTCTTCCGGTGAAATATCCACAATTTCGACATCGTATATGTCCTCTTCGCCCTCTTCCTCTTCCTGGAGAGGTATCCCATTCAAACAATTTCCGTGGCAATTGTGGCAGATGGTTGAGCATCGCATGGAGGCCTTTTTGCACCCACATCTCGCAGAACTGCAGCCTGTCATGCATCTGCAGAAAATACAGTTGAGTATTTCTTCCGGTGCAGCTGGATCGGTTGTGAGGACTGGTATCAGGTGGTTGTTGTGATCCCTTTCCCAGCCCCATTGGTCGGGGGAGAGGTCGTTCTCCAGCCATTGCTGGACCTGGTGGTACACTCGAAAGCTGTGTTGTCGTGCTGCTCCCTCGGATGGTGGGAGAGACGAGATATCTGGCTTCACTGTGGACACAGACTTCAGGAAGCATTCATGGCGATAGCTGTTTTTTTTTTGTCTAAATTACCCACTTGGATGCCTATTTATTGTCCTTATATCATAAATGGAAGTTAAAATGGAAAATAGCAGGTGCGAAGGTGAGAAATCATTGAAATTGTTGCATATAGAAGATGACGAAAAATTTCAGGAAATTTTAAAACTGCTGTAACTTTTGACCGGTTAAACGATAATTTGGGAAGGAGCGATATTTTCGGAAAGGAAATTTAATGCTCTACAACTTTTTCGAAGGCGGATTTTTTTCTCAGATCATCGGTTCACAGGAACAAAGGAATGTTTGATGAAAAACGTGAGGTAAAAACCGATTTTTCAAAAATTTCCGACCTTCCGGAGCGTATGTCGCGGAAACGGTTGGGAATTTCGAAAAAGTGTATACAATCATTGTAGACAATTTTATTGGCTTTGATTTTGCTCTTAAACAATTTTTTCCTAGACGCATCGTTTTCAAGATATCAGCGAAAAACAGAAAATGTTGACCTTTGCGCCCCTCCCCCCGGAAAGGCTCCAGTAGGAATCCTGGGGACTTTGAGTATGGTTACCTCCTAAGGGGTCCAAACAAGGTCCTGAAGTCAAACCTTCCGCTTTCAGCCATACCGGGCACACCCCCCTTTTAGCACTCGTTGCCTGGACTATAAGTGTTATTATACGTGAATGGTGAATCCAATAAAGCAATAAGACGAAGACGCTCTTGTACATATTAAGAATACGACCCATTCTTCTTCATATATATTCACGGTTGAAAATAATTCAGCCAGCCTGTCCATTTCTCTACACAACGGAGTTCCCTTTGTATAGCTTGTCTTTATGCCCGTTGAGGGCCCAAAACAAGAGAGGGATAATAAATAAATAAATAAATTAGATTTATTTGCATTTGCAACTCGCAGTGAATTTAAAAAACGCACACAACCTCCTGGAAACACACTTTCCAGGCTCTGAGAACTACGTACTTAATAGTGCGGTCAGCACGTGAAGCAGGTTCGGACGAGATACTCCCAACTCTTCTGCATAAGGCGTTTCTAAATATCGAAGGGGCGTTTAACAACCCCACATTCAATTTGGAAGGCACAGGCGGCCGCATCTAGTCAGAAGAAGGTGGCAAAGGCTGCGGCCGCGAAGAGGAGGACCGGCGCTCAGAAGACACAGGCGACGGCCCGTCTCCGTCGAAATCTCCCTAGAGAACCAAAGAGACGACGAAGGTGCCCACGAAAAAGCCAAAGGCGGCGACCGGCTCGCGCAAGACGAAATAATTTCGCAGCGAGGAGACATCCCTTCTCTCGAAGTAATTCCATTATTAAGCTACTGGAGAGTCAATCATGGCACGAAAAAGGGAACACAAGTTTAAGCCTGCAAAAAGCAGTAGGGGTGTCTTCATCATGCCCGAGGAATTGCTACCTCCCTTGTCATGTGTCAGAGTCAGGATTATAAACTGGGTTAGCAGTCTATTTCTGGTTCAGTGGTAATGAACAATGGACTTCTGGGAAAATATGAGTCTTATTTAAGGCTTCTAAAACTGAATAAAAGACAGATCAAGACCATCAGTGTCATCACTGGACACTAGATGGCCAACAATCATCTGCACAACATTGGGCTTGTAGGAGTTCACGTGTGAGGCAGATGAAACCACTGAGCATGTGGTCTGCCACTATAATGCCTTTATCAGAGATAGACATCAGTTCCTTGGCGACAGTTATCGGGAACCGGGGGAGGATCAAGCAACTTAGGCTAAACAGGGCCCTACCATTTATTTAAAGAAACTGGCTCTGAACAAAGTTGCAAAAGAAAGGGAGTAGGAACGATGTGCCTAAATGCTGCCCTAGTCAGGCTCCCCTTGTGGATAGATAGACAGATAATAAAAACAAGATAAAAGTATGATTTAAAAATTATATTTTATTTATTTATGCTACACCTTCACTTACAAATTGTAAGAAAATTACTATAATAATCGGCAGCTTTACTCTTAAAGTAGATATATCACATTGTCCTAGTGTCAAAAGAGACGAGTTTAAGGAGTCGGTGGTAAAGAAGCTATATATTCTTCGGCCATACTGCACGCTTGCTCGATTTCGTAATTATGTGAAACCAATTGTACCCATTTCGCTTCAAGTTGGCGAAGTTGGTCTCCTCCTTTCGTCTGTAGAGATTTTCGTTGCCAATTGGTCTCTTGAATCGCATGTCGTAATTCCGCCAGTCGTTTTGAGGCAACACGTTCCGAATCGGTCAGCACCTGCAAATACCTCTGCCAGGCGGGACAGCAGTACTGCAACATGAGCTGTAAATTTAATATTCGCACAGCTTGATGCTCTAACTGTGCTTGAGAGTTATCTACGCACTCCGCCCAGGCATTTAGTTCGTTCAGTTTACCGCTCGGTGGTGGTGGCAATTCGTAACGTTTCATCGACATGGTCTCCATTGGTAAGCGATTTTGCAAACGTTCAAATTCGGCGTGCATCATTGGCGTTTCGAACGCTGTTATGTTTAGTGGAGGCAGGTGTTCTAGATAATTTTTAGTCGGACGATAACGTCTACATTCCTCCTCGACCATTGCGAAAGCCTAAAAAATGAGTGTGAAAGAGCAGCGGGCGGTCAATTAGGTGTACACTTACCGCTTCTCTAACACCGGGTTCATCGTACCCCTGATCTATATATGGTAAAGCATCAACAACTACCTCCCCTGCCATTATTTAAAAATCCTGAACTAGCGTAATTGGAAACGAAAGTCGCAATAGAATTATTAAAGTTATGTTGAGCTTTGAGTTGAGGTTATGAACAAAAACAATTCCTGATTTGTGCCATGCCANATTGACACCTTAATGGTAACTTTGGGCTAAATGTGTGTTTTCTTACTTGCTATTTTTCGATGGAAGTAAGAAATATATACCTACGGCTTCCTTAAAGTTTAAACTTTCACATAACATAAATCAGTTTATGCATTTTAATGCACCTTTCAATATAATTAATTGATTTATCATTTCTGATCAAATATTATAGTAATTGACACTTTCCGACATTTATTGACACCCTTCTTACCAGTTGTTGATATAGCTCTCTCTTCTTCTTAATACAAACATTGAAAGAGGATAGTAAAGGCCCAGGAACGGTGGGTCAATATACAAAGGAACATGAACAGAAAACTTTTATTTTTTGTAGGTACAAAAATATCTAAGGCAAAAATAGAAAAATAAAAAATGCATACCTATATGGCACAAATGGTAAGTTTTAAATATGTTCTTCACTTAACATTGCATTTCTATTACTACATGTATTGCACATATGTATATGGTATTTCAGGCACAGGTGTTTTTTTCAGAAGGCACGTCTTATGGTACTGTCTTTTACAAGAAATACATTTTATACCAGCCGCTCTCTGAGTTACATTTCTAATGCAGGTAAAGCACATTCCAGTAAAAACAGCAACGTTTCTTGGAAACAAATCTGTTTGGTTTCCTGGTTTTTCGTCTTCAGTTGCCGGGATGACCATTGATGAAATGATGTTTACCGTTTTCTGTTTGTCGTCAGAGTCGCAGTTTACCTTTTTCGGTTTGTTGTCAGAGTTGCAGTTTACATTTCTCTGTTTGTCATCAGAGTCGCAGTTATCCTTTTTCGGTATGTTGTCAGAGTCGCAGTTTACGTCTTTATGTTTGTCGTCAGAGTCGCAGTTGACCTTTTTCGGTTTGTTGTCGGAGTTGCAGTTTACCTCAATGCCCTTTCTTTTCCTTCCAACAGCCGCCTTTACTTTTTCAGCTGGTTTTTTGTTCCCTTTTTTTTCCAAGGATGTTTTCATTTTTAGGTCTCTACTCTCCAACCTTTTTCTTCTCCTTTCTTCTAGTGCTTCATTCTTCTCCCTTTTCTCTTGTATCTTTTTTTTGCATTTCTTTCCATGTCTGTGAAGTTATCACGAAAGGTATCCTTTCAGAATTTGTCTTTCCCTTTCTTTCTGGTGTAAGTGGCCAGAAAAGCGTTTCATTCAGAGTACTTTGTTGCAACTGAATGGAAGTTACTTCTTCATTGGTGACGTCTTTGAGAACTTCTTCGCTGACTAAAGTTGTGTGTGGATGGTAATATTCTTGGACCGATGGTCCTTGTCCTATATTGCCGCCAATGGATTTATTATTCGGGATGGTATATTGTATCCTTAAGTGCGACGGCAAGACATTTACATCTTCAGTTAAGTTGCTTTCGTCTATGACCACGGGCATGCTTAAAATATCAAACAAACCTTCTTCTTGGACAATTTTTTCTACAGTTATTTGATCAGCATCTTGCACCCCGAAAACAGTAACGTTTCCATCATTTTCGTTTGCCATATTCATGGGTGGATCTACTTTAAATCGATTAAATATTTTTTGGAGGCACTGGAAATATTTGTTGTCATTGATCGAGTTTTGCAACTCGTCAATAACTGCTTCACCCGCAATTTCTTTAAATGCTCTGAAGTCTAATGTCTGGCTACTTTCATTCACGACTTCTCCCATGGCGGCATCATTTCGTTTCCCAAGGCACTTCGAAAAATTGATGGCTTCAACATTCCAAGGAAAAAGTCCACAACTTCTAAAGCCATTTATAATAATGTCAGCATTTATACAATTTTCTATTACAGTCTTTAATATGGGGGCAAAATGCTCTTTTGTTAACGCATCTAATGGGTTTTTGGCCCGCCATTTCTGAACACCCTTAATCCAACCATTCTTTATTGGTTTGAATGCTGCAACATCTGCGGGTTGTAAAATTCGAGTGGAATTTGGATAGAGTGCGATCAGGACTATACCAAGATTAGTGCATAACTCACTTAATTTAAATGTCAAGTGGGTGGCATGCCCATCTACGAAATATATAATAGGGAATTTTGTTCCAATGCGTTTCAGATATGTATTTAGCACGTTCGCCACATATTCAAAAAAGGACTCCGCCTTCATCCATCCATTTTCCGAAAGTCCATAGCCCCAGTCACTTGGTAAGCTTTTTGCTATTTCTGCAGAACGCCTTTTGTTGGGGTATATGATCATCGGCGGAGTGATATTGCCATTTGCACCAAATGTGAACATTACAGTTAAATTTGCTTTTGCTTGCCCACCATCAATCTCATATACATTGCGTGTGCCTCTGGGTGCAATAACCTTATTTCCTTTTGACAGAGCATGAAACACGTCTCATCCCCATTGAATACTCTTGCGGGGTCGTTCAGGATGTCAAAATAGTTTTCTTCTTTTAAATATGCTTCGATTGCCTCGAACCACTTTCACTTTCATTAGCGCTGGCTCTTGTAACGGCCTCTGCAGTCCTTTCAGTGAGTATGGGATGACGACGCAAAAAAGCCTTAAACCACCCTTCGCCTGGACAATTGTTAGGAAAACAATTTTCCCTGGGAGAGTTGTCCAAAAATTCTTTAACACTGCTCTGAATGTTCTCCTTCCGGCGTGGAAATCCTTTCCTTTGACATGTGATGATCCACTCTACCAACGTTTCTTCCTCTTCTTTAGTTAAAACCGGAGAAGGTCCCATAGTGCTTTTCTTAAAATTCGCGCTCAGTCGAAAGATTAATGTGGTCCGAGGAACACCAAAATGTTTAGCGGCCGCCTTTTTCGGTATGCCATTTCTAACAGCCCGAACTGCATTTTCAACATCCTCTTCTGAGTAGAGTTTAGTGTATGCTTCTCCCTCAATTTTCGCTTTTGGCATTTTTTTCAGCTCTAAACGTTTAAAAGTACAAATCAAAATAATAACAATTTCATTCTGTATAATGATGGACACCTTGCCGCATCTAGTTATTGACACCATGTCAACAACTGTCTGCAGGGTTCCAACTTCACTATTATTTACACAGAATTTAAATTTCGATATTAGTCTTGCAGAACGCTTTCATAAAGCTTAAATTTCAATGAGGCTCCAATTTACAGTGATTGACACTCCTATGTCAATCAGTATTTTTACTTGCAATTATCGTGACAGTTATCGACACCCCAATATTATTGACTCACATAAGTTTTCAAGCCCTAACCGAAGAACAATTACAAGTAATGGTTCCTTATCAAGACAACATTCCTAGTTTGACATTAAGTAAGTGACGTAGTAATAGTGTATAATTTCAAACACTTACCTCTACTGCAATGGCGCAGGTAACAAACAGGACTACAAGCTGTCACTGGCGGACAGCAGTGAATTCAGTCTGAAGTTTGACCGCAATTTTGCCAACAGAGACAACTGAAACTTCTCGGAATAATTCTAGGGATACCAACAAAGAAGATACTGCCAATGTAAGAGTTCCTAATATTTTAAAATGCTTAATATTTCGGTTTTTACGTTGAAGGTGTCAATCACTATAACAGTGTCAATGACTGTATCAGTTACCCTGGGTAGAATGGGGAAAATACTGCACTTTTTTATTGGAATATGCCACTTTCTGTGGTAATAGTTAATACCAAACAAAAGGCAACTTTTGAGATAGGGAGCCACTCGAAAATCCGTGCAAGAAATCAAAATGGTGGCCGTCAAAATGGCGCCATTAGCCGCAATATATTTTTTTGTCCGATTAGTTAGTCCGATTTTAATTTTCTTTTTTTTTATTGAAAGCTCTTGTGACGAGGAAACTTTTTTGTTATATAACATTTATCTCTAAAACTTAAGGATTTAGCACAATTTTAAAAAAGTGTTTTTTTACGAGTTTGAATTACAAGTAAGCTCTTAATTGTGCAATATCCCGGTCTTTTGGACAAAAAAGGCCATCGTTTAGAAATTCAATCGATACAACCCCAAAACTCCTTGTATCTACCCTGCAAGATCGGAAAATTTCAATTCACCACCATGTTTTTTTTTTTTAAAATGCGCAATATTTGTTTCATCGGGCATTATGAAGATTGAAAGGAAAAGCCTCGTCAATTTTTTTCTCTGAAAAACAGAAAATACACTCTGCTTTTAAAGTGATTAAAGAAACACTCAGTATATCAACTTTAACTCTTACTCACGCTCTTACTTATCCTATGTTATTTAACTAGTTGGTTTAAGCTACGACAAATGTGAAATTTGGAGTGCTTATTTATCAGATCATGGGTTTTTTCGAGGGTTTTCTCTCGGGTTTTCTTTAAGAATATTAACGGAATATTATGATTTCCAAGTTTTAGATACCTATTCATATAAGTTGAATCATTTTTATTAGACAGGGAATCCACCTTCTGTAAGCGAACGATAGAACCTCAATGGTTGAGATTAATGGTAACGGTTTGTTGGTACGAGAAGCCTGAGGGGAAGCCTAAAACGTATTTTTAGGTATATAGGGTGTTCTCGAGGGCAGCCTATACATTTTGATATTTTTTATATATCCCCGGGTATCCCTTAACAAAAGAATTATTTTTGCAGGTCTTATCGGTTTTTTTTCGTAATGCTAACCGCGAGGCTAACCGTTTTCCGGATATGCTTTTTATACAGGGTGAAAATTTTATCTTCTAAACATTTTTTAAAGAAGCTTTTTATGACATCCATAATTATAAAAAGTTTGCTACCAATCCACGTACATTCAATTTGGGGTCAGTAGCATACTTCTGCACGGTCAAAGGGGACATACTGTTTTTAAATAGCAACCACTATTTTCTTGACGTAGTAAATTATTTGTCGATACAAATTGATACAATAACACTCGTTTTTAAATAAATTGAATTTTAATATTTCTTTAGCTAATCGACTTCGAATCGTATAGACCGATTCACCATCAGACCTTAAGAGTCAGAAAATTGTGCTGAATAATACAAATCCTTACATATTAACATTTGACGTGGACAAGTTACACATAAAAATCGGGTTGAGCTGACTTGTGATTCAAATTCGTAAAGAAAACACACACAGTTTCCTCGTCACAAGAGCTTTCAATAAAAAAAAAGAAAATTAAAATCGGACTATTAGGAACAGAGATACAAAAAATATATTGCGGTTAATGGCGCTATTTTGACGGCCACCATTTTGGTTTCCTGCACGGATTTTCGAGTGGCTCCCTATCTCAAAAGTTGTGTTTTGGTATTAACTATTACCACAAAAAGTGGCATATTCCAATCAAAAAGTGCAGTTTTTTTGACGTACCCAACGTACTAAGTCCGTTATTTGCGTATCGGCCGTGTGCCCTTGAAGATTTTCGTCATCCCATCATCTGGAAATTAAATATTTTCACTTAATAAAGATCCAACTTTTCGCATATTTAAATATAATAGTTATCTTGATCATGGTATGTTTATGGTCACATGTTAGCGGTTATCATGGACCAGTGGCGTAACTACAATGCCTCAAAGGTACGCTCTGAGGACGGGCCTCGGCTTAAAAGGGGCCCCGGCAAAAATGTACAAACAATTCGGAAAGACGGCACGATAATAGCACACTTAATGAATTTGAATAGCAAAAGAAAGATTATTGATTATTTAAAAGTGTAAAATGAATCGAAATGACCTACAATTTTCGACAGAATGCATTTAAATCCAAAGTCATGCCGTGTTCCCCTAGAACTCATTGTTCACAGAGGGTAAATATAAGTGAAAAATTTGGAGCAAAATCTACAATATAGAAAAATTAACAATCCGAGGAAGTAACTCTTGAATTGGAATAATTTAAATCTGATTTTAATCTAATACAAAATTTGATATGCTCAAAAGTAGCCATCTCAAATAGATTTAAAAGCAACACCGCTCCTTTCCCATTTGTGAAAAATAATATTGCGAAGTCTCTTACATTAAGTACATGAAATGCTTTGTTAATCAGCGGGACCTTCCTCAATCCAGAAGGTATCTGAAGGTTCCGGCTACGGTAACCTTAGACTGAAGTTGAATTTCGAGGGGAATGCCGCTAAGTAATTTTAGCACTGAAATTTTGAAATCAGACAGCTCAGAATGGACGAAAATACCACAGTGGAACGAGAAAAGCAAAAAAAAAAAAACTCTGGACAGCGAAGAAATAATTTGGCTATAAGATCAATTCCTAAAGCCTTCCTTCACAAGCAATTCCTGCAGCTAGCCCTAACCATCAAGATTTTTTTAAAGCGCAGAGTCGAGTAACGTCAGAAGATCGATATGAGGGTGCTATCTTTATTAAAGAATCCGAATTTTCTGGAGTGTATTTCTGGTGAACTTTCATTTATATATTTTTAAGATAGTTGTCATTAGAAACCCAAGTGGTTAATTAAATTCAGCGCAAGGGAAAGGACCACCAAATATTTTTGAAGGCGGGGGCCCTTAAAATGAAGTTACGCCCCTGGTAGAAATTAACCTGGAACCATGGTGATAAGGTCACCCTTCCTTAATGACTATTTTTTGATACCGAATCTCAAAAAAACAGTAAGGGGATCAAATTTATGGACAATGAAGAACTTACAGCAGCTGATGTTGAGAGCAACTTTGTTGAAAACCCAATTGAATAATTTTATACTGCATTAAAGATGTTATTGAAACGCTGTTATATTGTATTCAAAAGCAGGGGAAGTAAAATTTTGTTGTTGCTCTAGTCTTTTGTTTTCATGCCTAGTACGGGAATATAAAGACGACCCCTCGTAGCGCAAACCGAGGGATAAGGGTCGAAATAATAATTTCGGTAGTGTTTCTCATTTAGGAACTGTAAAAAATTTAAAATTGAAGACTAAACAAAAAATTAAAACACCCTCAGCAAAGCAAAAAGTTTAATTACCGCCGCCAACGTTTTAGTATATATTTTCGATGGCGCACTGGGAATTAACATTAAAAGGTAGACAGAAAGGATTTAATTTTAAATGCCACTAATGAAAGCTTTATTTTTATTCCTTTACCTAACCATAATATTTACGACGTTCATTTATTGTAGTTAATTCCGAAAATAGATTTCAATTAAAGGGAAGTATGAATAAAGTGCTTTAGGTACATAAATTAACTATAGATTTTTTATTACACAATTTTGTACTTATAGTTCTTTACCTATTCACTCCAAAAGCTTGTTTCACTATATCGGCAGTTATACCATCATATGCCGGTGATTGATGAAGTCATCATCAATCAAAAAGGTGATTATGTGGGCCTTTGTCTTTTAATGTAGTATTGTATCGAATATTTCAGAAATCCCGATAGACATCGAGGCGATAAAAAAACTAAGGCAAATGTGACGCATTCTTTCCGAGAAATGTTACGTGTTTGGTCTAGAATATTCGAGAACGTTCGAGGACTTTCGGGAAATACTAGCGTTTGCTATGTAGGCAAAATCGTTTGTTCCAACATCGATGCGCTCGCGTGTTATGTTATAAATTGTGAGTGATAAGTAATAATTAACTCTAGTAAATAACGTAATTAAATTTACGTTACATTATTAAATTAGCCCGAGTAACACATTTGAGCAGAGAATCCCGACAATCCATTTTTCGGTGTCCTTTGCGTCCACAGACTTCATCGACTTCTTTAGCACTTCGGCCATATACCCCACGCCCCAGAGCAAATGATTTTCCACTAAATTGGAACTCCATCCTAAACAGATTTCCCTTCTTAAATCACATTTTTGCCTCTTCTAAATTTGACACTTTTCTCTTCCTTAAATTATCATCACCTCCTCTTTTTAACCATCATCTTATATTATACCTGTCAAAGTTTTATCAATATTTCTAATAACAATTCTGGGAAATTCCTTCTTAACTGTCCTGTTCAATAGGGTTGTTTCTGTCCTTTAGAAATTTGGGAACTTGCGCCGCCGAAACCACCCGCACACAAAATTTTAAATTATTATTTGCTATATTTTTGAAGATATAACGAGCAGACAAAAATTATAAAATTATATTAAACTACGCGAGTGTTATGTTTCCAAGCAATAACCTAATTACTCTCTAATTAAACATCGATGTAAGAAGTAGATTAAATTAAAATTGATTCGATAATGTGATAGAAACTAATTAACGAGTAAATGGAAACTGCGTTACCAATTAGCACATTCTGCGCTACGATCATGCCCAATTTACGTAACAATTTTGATGCAGCAAAATGTCGTCTATCAAAATCGATTATTTATGAAGTGGCGCATTATATACAAGCATCTATAATGATTTACGAACGTAAATGTTTAACTTTTTACGCTTGAAAAATTAGGTTGTCCCAATTCCTGACAAAAATACGATCAGAATGTTAATGCCGCAAGCTGTTACATAAAGTGTACCATATCTGATCTATATTCAATGCACGTTGCTGTTTCGTTTTTTGACAAAATATCAGAGAAGTTTATTTTTTGTAAAACTAAACTTGACTGAAGAAGGAAAGTGAAATGTTGTATCTTTTATAAGTTCGTTTTAAATAGTTTTCTTCTAAATAAAAACTGTGTAATCCATGTCAGTCAAGCATTATATTACCTGAAATCATCTTTCGATATTCTTTAATAATCATAATAATAATTAAATAATAAATAATATTATGCCACATCCGTGTTTAGACAAAATTGTCTAAGATTTCCTTGTGTTGGTTCAATAATCGTCTAATGAAGCACCCGTTTTCCGCCTCGAAATTGCCAGTTTTTGTGATCACTCTGTGCTGAACACCCTGTATCTCGAAGCATTTTATGTAGGGCGCTTCGTGATGAAGATTGTCGCTCGGAAAGAAGAGACAGAATCAATCTTATTAAGTTTTAGGTCCATTAATTACCCCTTAATCGATTTCAGTTTTCTAATAGTATACAAAAATCGACAAGGTCGTTCAGTTTAAGGAAAATATCAACGTGATAATAGATTACGCCGCTTCCTTTCACATTCCAAGGAACAAAAGCGCATTGCTGGACTGCCGGATCTGGAGATTTCATTCCGACTATTTGAATAAGTATAATTAACCGTAGTTAGTTGAATGGGTGACAGCTTCCGATTAAGTAGAGATTAGAGCCGTTAAGTGCGCCCTTAAAAAACTTAAATTTTGACACCGGTCCCGTATTTTTAAAACTCTGGGAAGAACGTATTGAATTAAAGAAGTTGTAATTTTTGGATGTAGATAATTGAATACGCTGGCCGACTTGGAATTTCCTACGTTCCCTCCACGGAATACTCGTACTTTATATAAGGTAAACGCTTAATTTAGAGGGAATCTTTTGCATTTGCTAGTTGCTGATATCCTGCACGTTTAACTTTAGTGATTCTTCACAGGGCTGGTTATCTGTGAACCTGGAAACCCTCCTAAACGTATCGCCACTAATACATTAAAGGACCTTCAGATTAAACCCTCTGAGGTGGGACATTTTGGAGAAATAAATTGACATGAGAATCTCTGGTCAGAAACAAGCCTATGAAGAAGTAGGTACTCTCTAGTCATGCGTATCGATAAGACATAGATATGCTCACAAAATGACTATAGGATTATTGATGGGGTTAACTAGTTAACAAATTTACAGTGGACCTGATAAATGACTCTCTGCATAGGGGAAGCTCATTTCACTTCAAATGCAACCGACTTGCTTTGGACTCTCTCAATTAATGTGCATGTTAAACGCACATTGACACCATTGACCACCTCGATAACGCAATTCTTATGACAAAAATAAGCGAACAAATAAAGAAATGAATGAAGGGCAAACAATTTCACTTTCCTTGTTGTTTTTGGTCAGATCTACACCCTAAATTCAAATAAAACCACGTACGAAAAGAAAATGTGACAGGAAAAACACTTAGAAAAATTTATCTTCACACACCACACCTACAAAGGATGTAAAACAGGATTTAAATTGTTACTGGTGACGCAAAGAGTATGTGCAAAATAAATGGTGGCAGTCAATTTTTTGTACGTTACCCTTTCCTTTATATAGAACGAGTTGCAGAAGCTTACGGCAATGATGACAAAGCGTTAATTACCTACCATTCACGTATGGGGGTAGTTTTATACAAACTTGTATAACTTAACTAAATTGAAACAATCAAATTGCCAAAAAGGGCTGATGATTCTGATCCTTTATCGGGCTGACGTGAGTTTTTACACAACCCTCCCAACTTCTAATTTGCATACTCAACCACTAAACGTTTTGTGGACTCTCTTCATTCGTTAAAATGTTATGAATTAGACGCCTACAATGCGTTTCGTATGTAAAAATGACGATAACCATTAAAATAGCATTAGAGTCTCATATGTTTTTACCTTAAAAATGTAATCGACAAGGATCTTCGTTTAGTATAGGTTTAATCTAATTTCTCACGTTTAACAAAACAGGAAACTAAGAACAATGCAATAGTACTTCCTCCAGCAGCGCTAGACCGTAGAAATTACTCAGATAACACTTACATATTTACCGAATGGGGGTTCAAAAGGAAGACGGAAAGGTCGATATAATCAGCCAATGTTGAATGTAGTCACGATTTTCGAGCATTGATTACAGATGAGAAATGAAAAGATTGCAAAAGATATTGGATTTTAGCGTATGCATAGTGGAAAGCGTTTGCTGAATTTTCCTCAAAGGTTTTAGTTAGGGTTATATAAATCTGTTATATGACAATGTAACTTTCAGATCATTTTTATATCAACGTATGTAGTGAGGTTTACGTTACCTATTTTAATCAACTATAATTTAAAAAAAAAAGTGATTATGTAGGCCTTTGTATTTTAATGTAGTATTGTAGCGAATATTCCAGACATCCCAATAGACATCGAGACGCGCTAAAGGATTAGTCATCGCCCATATGGAACGAAGGCTGATGTGACGTAATCTTTCCGAGAAATATGATGTGTTTGTTCGACAACATTCTCGAATAGTCGGATGCGTTCGGAACCGTTCAAGATCTTTCCAGAAAGAAGGGGTGGTTACTATCGGATTGCGTTGCACCACAGTTCCAACTTCGAAGCACTTGTGTTATGTTATAAATTATAAGTGATAAAAATTAATTACTGTTATAAATCATTTCAAGACTGTTATAAATTTATTGTTAGTTAGTTGTAAATAAATAAAACCACGTATTTAAATTTACGTTACAGTACGGACGCCTCTAAAAGTGCCAGGCAAACGCAAAAATTATTGAATCTTGAATCTCATTATAGGTCAATGTTCTTTCAAATCGCCTGAGATTCTTCCAATTCTTTGGTTCTTGTTTGTTTCTTCAAGTTTTTTCGATATTACGGATTCTTTGCATTTTATTTTAATTATTGAAATTCTTCATATTTTTATCGACTGATATAAACTTTGGAATTCTTAAGACGCATCAGACTCTTCGGAGTCTTCGGTTTTTCGGATTATTTCTATTTTTTAATTCTTTGTGCCCCCTTCTCCTCCCGCCCCATTCCCTAATCCATTTTTTACCCCTGATATACCAACTTGCGCTACTCCCTTCCTTAATTGTGTTCTTCATAAGAACTCTTCGTTATCCTATTCTTCATTTTCCTCAGTCCTCTTTTATCAGTTTTTCCAAAATCCCACTGTTTTCTTATCAAATCCCAGAAATGTTCACCTTACCTGCTATCTCTCAACAGTTCCCTTTACCTCTATTTCCGTCCGCGTCCCACTTTCCACTCTTGTTTCCGCCTCTTTTACCTTCTTCCCCCGAGTCTTCATCGACGTATTACACTCCATTATTAGTCTTTTTCAGTGGGTGAGGTACAATGTGTTTCTTTGTGACTGCATATCTACTCAGAATCGATCGCTAGCGACACGTTGGCTCTGGTCCGTGGGGGCGCAACTCCCCGAAGTTTAGAAAAACCAAACTCTCTGCGGATTTATTTATTATGTATTTAGGTGGGTTTTGAATTGGCGCCGATTCAACATGCGAAAAACGAAGGAATAAACAGGGGGTCGATTTAAGATTTTTTGTTAAATTTACACATTTGCTAGTATAGGAAATTTTATACATGTATCACTTCATAAGGAAAGAGAGCAATTATATTCGGGACAATATAGCACGTTAAGATACGAAACGAGTGTTCAAGCAGATAAGAGTCGAAACGTGTTTCCGATTCTAAAAACCGTCACTACGGAACATGAGAGGGGTACTCCTCCGCTATATCTACCCATGTAGAAAAAACCCAGCCGAAGTCAGGTTATCTGGAGCAGATCGGTGAATAGATTATGAAAATTTTGGTGCAAGAGCGAAATTCTTACTCAAACCTTCGAAGAGAATCTATGCAGGTCGACCGCTGCACTTTTTCGCTCGCGTATTGAATTCTTAGGCGCACATTCGGTGCAAACTTACGTAACGTAACCGGAAACCGTATATAAAAGAATCCTTAGCAACGCAAGCATTTTTATGCAACAAGGGAATTTCGTCGTGTAGCGAAAGCTAATAGACGGCTGATTCAATTGTCAACCGTAAACGTACGTGAATATTTATGGGTCACGTTCGGAGTAAGGTGCTCGTATTCAAATAAATTGTTACCTCGAAAGCGTTGGAGCCCAAGGTACAAACATTTCGTTGAGTTATATTTAGAGTGGAAAGCTACGTTTAAAGTCTGTCTTTAGCCGTGCTTTTCTCGAGCGCCCTTTAGATTTTCATGGTCGATTAGTCGACTATAGATTTTGAAGTCTTATTTGGATAGTGCAAGTAACCAGGTATGCATTAAACACTCCCTAGGAGTAGGGCCCGCCAGTACGTTGGTTTAATTCCGTTACTAAGGCATTGGGTAGGTCCTCAAAGTTTTGTAATTAATTAACAAGTTAATAAATAAGGTGCGTCCTCTGTGAAAGTTTATTGTAGGTGGTACCTACTATATACAAAATCTTAGCAAGGACAAGCTTTAGAGAAAGAAATTGAAAGAATATTAAAATTAATTATGGCTACAAAGTATCTACTTTAATTATTGCCATACCAGCCCCTTATTATTCAAGGCAGTTCTCATTAATTTCAAGCATAACAAAATACGCCTTTTGATTCGTAATTTTAGCATGCAAAAAACACTAAAACAAATGTTGCTGATTGTCTGTTTGATCTAAAGGTAGGGTCTATATATTCAACATAATAAATTGTTAAAGTTTTGAAATAAAATCAATACGTCGCACGAATTCTACGCATAACGCCGTATTGGGAACACGAAATAAACCCTAAATCGCATTACTTCCCTCTAATTTTTCTAGTTATTTTTTTCAGTTCGTTCTTTCTATACCCTAGACATGCAATACACCACGAATGGAAGGGGGGGGGGGGCTATATAGACGTATCTGTCAATTAGGTCTATTTCTGGAATTATTTTTACGTGATTGTGATTAAGAGCAACAGGCAAATAAATTTTGGAGGGCACATGAATTAGTTTCCGAATTAAGACGCACAACGGTGGGATTTTCGATTCTGTTTTATTCCCGAAGCGTCTGGAAGCTTCAATCTATTTTAAATGTGAGTGGGCCCCCTGCAACCACCGTAAGTAGATTATTCTTATATATTGATTCGAACTAATGATGTCTAATATGGCTTGGAACTTTGGGTGCCTCCATTTCCACTCTGAAATCTTTACAATATGGCGCTAGGTGTCTGTAGCTCATGACACCTGAAGCCAGAAGTCGACACAAACGCTGGAATAGTATTATCTGTGATGGTACTCCTTTTTAATTAAAATTGTATAACATCTTGACTAAACTACATGGAGGTGCCGTTTCTCTAGGTTTAAACAATGCTGAAGATGAGAGCGAGCCACCTTTATGTAGTGTAAAAATACGTGTTGTTTACGTAGTGTTGTCCAGAATAACGATGGTGACTTTATTAGAGAAGGGGGCTTTTGCTTAAATGGGAAGAATGAAGAGTAAACGAGGCTGTCTCGGGTTATTTTGAAAGAAATCTCTGACGCTAATTTGGGTAACGGTAGTCCAGCCGGCTCTGCAATTTCGTGGGTCGACCTTTTCAGGAATGTTACATTGAGCATAAATTGCTATCCAAAAATGTTGAAATTATCTCCAATGTACAGTCGATTTTCTCCTTTCGAAAGGTAGCAGCAATTCGAAAAATTGGATAGTGGAACGCCTTTTGCATCACAAGTGGACCTTTTAATTATGTCGCCTGGTTTTGAAAAATGATTGAAGATGCTAATCAGAAATAAACTGGGATTCAGATTTCTCGTAATTTAGTTGTTGAAATTTGGTTCATTTACGGGAATAATTTGGTTGATAAAATTTTATCGTAACCAACCGCTTCAAGTGTAAACGCAACGAAATGTTCTATACTTTTTCCGCAACGTTTTCGTGGTAAAATTTATTTAATAGTCCAGGCAACGAATGAATATACTCGGTATGGTTGGAAGCGAAAGGTTTGACTTCAGAACCTTGTTTGGACCCCTTAGGAGGTAACCATACTCAAAGTCCCCAGGATTCCGACTGGAGCCTTCCCGGGGGGAGGGGCGCAAAGGTCAACATTTTCTGTTTTTCGCTGATATCTTAAAAACGGTGCGTCTAGGAAAAAATTGTTTAAGAGCAAAATTAAAGCTCATAAAATTCATTGTATGCACTTTTTCGAAATTCCCAACCGTTTCCGCGATATAAGCTCCAGAAGGCCGGAAATTTTTGAAAAATTGTTTTTACCCACGCGTTTCGTCAAGCATTCCTTATATCCTGTGAACCGATTATCTGAGAAAAAAGCCGCCGACGAAAAAGTTGTAAAACATTAAATTTCCTTTCCGAAAATATGGCTCCTTTCCAAATTATCGTAATCAGTCAACAGTTACAGCAGTTTTAAGATTTCCTGAAATTTTTCATCATCTTCTATATGCAACAATTTCAATGATTTGTCACCTACACTCTTGCTATTTTCCATTTTAACTTCTATTTATGATATAAGGACAATAAATTGGCACCCAAGTGGGTAATATGTCCAGGAAAAATTATTAATAGGTATTATTACGTGATAAAATTTAAATAATAGAATGGATTATTCGCTGTCATTAGCAGTGGACGTGCAAGGTTAGTACATTGTACTTGTCTCTTCGGGCGGGATGGGGCGGGCTGTTCTTCCTCGAGTGGAGCGTCTTCCGGTGAAATATCCACAATTTCGACATCGTATATGTCCTCTTCGCCCTCTTCCTCTTCCTGGAGAGGTATCCCATTCAAACAATTTCCGTGGCAATTGTGGCAGATGGTTGAGCATCGCATGGAGGCCTTTTTGCACCCACATCTCGCAGAACTGCAGCCTGTCATGCATCTGCAGAAAATACAGTTGAGTATTTCTTCCGGTGCAGCTGGATCGGTTGTGAGGACTGGTATCAGGTGGTTGTTGTGATCCCTTTCCCAGCCCCATTGGTCGGGGGAGAGGTCGTTCTCCAGCCATTGCTGGACCTGGTGGTACACTCGAAAGCTGTGTTGTCGTGCTGCTCCCTCGGATGGTGGGAGAGACGAGATATCTGGCTTCACTGTGGACACAGACTTCAGGAAGCATTCATGGCGATAGCTGTTTTTTTTTTGTCTAAATTACCCACTTGGATGCCTATTTATTGTCCTTATATCATAAATGGAAGTTAAAATGGAAAATAGCAGGTGCGAAGGTGAGAAATCATTGAAATTGTTGCATATAGAAGATGACGAAAAATTTCAGGAAATTTTAAAACTGCTGTAACTTTTGACCGGTTAAACGATAATTTGGGAAGGAGCGATATTTTCGGAAAGGAAATTTAATGCTCTACAACTTTTTCGAAGGCGGATTTTTTTCTCAGATCATCGGTTCACAGGAACAAAGGAATGTTTGATGAAAAACGTGAGGTAAAAACCGATTTTTCAAAAATTTCCGACCTTCCGGAGCGTATGTCGCGGAAACGGTTGGGAATTTCGAAAAAGTGTATACAATCATTGTAGACAATTTTATTGGCTTTGATTTTGCTCTTAAACAATTTTTTCCTAGACGCATCGTTTTCAAGATATCAGCGAAAAACAGAAAATGTTGACCTTTGCGCCCCTCCCCCCGGAAAGGCTCCAGTAGGAATCCTGGGGACTTTGAGTATGGTTACCTCCTAAGGGGTCCAAACAAGGTCCTGAAGTCAAACCTTCCGCTTTCAGCCATACCGGGCACACCCCCCTTTTAGCACTCGTTGCCTGGACTATAAGTGTTATTATACGTGAATGGTGAATCCAATAAAGCAATAAGACGAAGACGCTCTTGTACATATTAAGAATACGACCCATTCTTCTTCATATATATTCACGGTTGAAAATAATTCAGCCAGCCTGTCCATTTCTCTACACAACGGAGTTCCCTTTGTATAGCTTGTCTTTATGCCCGTTGAGGGCCCAAAACAAGAGAGGGATAATAAATAAATAAATAAATTAGATTTATTTGCATTTGCAACTCGCAGTGAATTTAAAAAACGCACACAACCTCCTGGAAACACACTTTCCAGGCTCTGAGAACTACGTACTTAATAGTGCGGTCAGCACGTGAAGCAGGTTCGGACGAGATACTCCCAACTCTTCTGCATAAGGCGTTTCTAAATATCGAAGGGGCGTTTAACAACCCCACATTCAATTTGGAAGGCACAGGCGGCCGCATCTAGTCAGAAGAAGGTGGCAAAGGCTGCGGCCGCGAAGAGGAGGACCGGCGCTCAGAAGACACAGGCGACGGCCCGTCTCCGTCGAAATCTCCCTAGAGAACCAAAGAGACGACGAAGGTGCCCACGAAAAAGCCAAAGGCGGCGACCGGCTCGCGCAAGACGAAATAATTTCGCAGCGAGGAGACATCCCTTCTCTCGAAGTAATTCCATTATTAAGCTACTGGAGAGTCAATCATGGCACGAAAAAGGGAACACAAGTTTAAGCCTGCAAAAAGCAGTAGGGGTGTCTTCATCATGCCCGAGGAATTGCTACCTCCCTTGTCATGTGTCAGAGTCAGGATTATAAACTGGGTTAGCAGTCTATTTCTGGTTCAGTGGTAATGAACAATGGACTTCTGGGAAAATATGAGTCTTATTTAAGGCTTCTAAAACTGAATAAAAGACAGATCAAGACCATCAGTGTCATCACTGGACACTAGATGGCCAACAATCATCTGCACAACATTGGGCTTGTAGGAGTTCACGTGTGAGGCAGATGAAACCACTGAGCATGTGGTCTGCCACTATAATGCCTTTATCAGAGATAGACATCAGTTCCTTGGCGACAGTTATCGGGAACCGGGGGAGGATCAAGCAACTTAGGCTAAACAGGGCCCTACCATTTATTTAAAGAAACTGGCTCTGAACAAAGTTGCAAAAGAAAGGGAGTAGGAACGATGTGCCTAAATGCTGCCCTAGTCAGGCTCCCCTTGTGGATAGATAGACAGATAATAAAAACAAGATAAAAGTATGATTTAAAAATTATATTTTATTTATTTATGCTACACCTTCACTTACAAATTGTAAGAAAATTACTATAATAATCGGCAGCTTTACTCTTAAAGTAGATATATCACATTGTCCTAGTGTCAAAAGAGACGAGTTTAAGGAGTCGGTGGTAAAGAAGCTATATATTCTTCGGCCATACTGCACGCTTGCTCGATTTCGTAATTATGTGAAACCAATTGTACCCATTTCGCTTCAAGTTGGCGAAGTTGGTCTCCTCCTTTCGTCTGTAGAGATTTTCGTTGCCAATTGGTCTCTTGAATCGCATGTCGTAATTCCGCCAGTCGTTTTGAGGCAACACGTTCCGAATCGGTCAGCACCTGCAAATACCTCTGCCAGGCGGGACAGCAGTACTGCAACATGAGCTGTAAATTTAATATTCGCACAGCTTGATGCTCTAACTGTGCTTGAGAGTTATCTACGCACTCCGCCCAGGCATTTAGTTCGTTCAGTTTACCGCTCGGTGGTGGTGGCAATTCGTAACGTTTCATCGACATGGTCTCCATTGGTAAGCGATTTTGCAAACGTTCAAATTCGGCGTGCATCATTGGCGTTTCGAACGCTGTTATGTTTAGTGGAGGCAGGTGTTCTAGATAATTTTTAGTCGGACGATAACGTCTACATTCCTCCTCGACCATTGCGAAAGCCTAAAAAATGAGTGTGAAAGAGCAGCGGGCGGTCAATTAGGTGTACACTTACCGCTTCTCTAACACCGGGTTCATCGTACCCCTGATCTATATATGGTAAAGCATCAACAACTACCTCCCCTGCCATTATTTAAAAATCCTGAACTAGCGTAATTGGAAACGAAAGTCGCAATAGAATTATTAAAGTTATGTTGAGCTTTGAGTTGAGGTTATGAACAAAAACAATTCCTGATTTGTGCCATGCCAAAAGCAATGTTGCCACATCAGAGAAATCATTATTAGTGTACAGAGTGCGTCAGCGAATCAGTATTAAAAATTGGTCATGAGATTTCACCGGTTTTACACGTTTATTGTTTTAAAAATCGTATAAGGAAACATATACTAAGTCATTGTTTTTATTCGGTATTTAAATACTCCATTTTGTCCTTAGCTCTAGTCAGTGTTGTATTCCACTTATAAGTTTGATCTTTGACTGTGATATTTTATTATTGTACATTTGTTAGTTATTTACATATTTATTGTTATTGTATTTATTTGGTCTATTTATGTGATGTGATCTGTAAATTTTAGGGCACATTTTATATTAATAAATTTAACAGGTCGCTTTGTTATCAGCGAGTTGATCGTGTGAGTAAATACAGTTGTGGACAAAATAATAACCATGTAATACATTGGTGCGATTGGCGAGGTTCCAGCCGCCTCACTGACTACCATTTTTATTTGAACGCACTAATATAAGGAGAGTAGAAAGAGGGGACCTCGATAAGATTCTAAATTAAAATCTACTAGATGAAGTGTAAGCACTTTCACCCAACACATCCCTCCTACACGTTGCGCCTTATAGCATAATATAACTCAAAAAAAGGTAATAACAATGGAATATATTCATAAAACAATCACAAAATTTTGTGGTGACTTATCCCTATATCAGTTTTTCCATTTTTTGTTTTTAACCATCCACTACCACTGCATAGTCTTCTCTTGAAAGATTCCATTCTTGCTCATGCTTCAGGTTCATGCTATTTGGTATTTGATCGATCTACTTTTCGTACTTCCACTATGAAAACTGTTACTTTCGTATTTAGTGAGTAGGGAGTTATAGAAAACAACATTTAGAAACAATAATAACGTTTAATATTACAAATGTGTGAATGACTTATTTGCTAAAAATGATGTTTTCCAAGTGAAGAATGCACATAATACGTCTTTCAACAATACTAGTCACTTCATTTTTTTTGCTTCGCCAATTTGCTTAATATATGATGCCCTGCCAAGAAGGTAAAACCACCAATTGGAATCAACCACGCACATGTAGCGAACATATCTAATTTTAACCAAAAACAAGTGAACAATGAAAAAATTCCTCCCAACCCCACATGGAAGGGTAAGGCGGCAAAGCTGAAATTTTTAAAGTTGATTCCCACTTTTATCCACAAAATAAGAAGAAGTAAAAGTGGCGAGGCGGCTAAAGCGGTGAACAGCATAGACACCGTCTGTGGAGGCCTTTTCTCAGCAGGCCGGAACATGTGTACAATTTCAGGACGTGGCCCACGCTTAGATTGCGGGCTGGGTTCTACAGTAGACAAAGCGACATCAATGGCGCCAAATGACCAACGCAAAGGATTGCTCATGATCGAATCTCCGAGTATCAGTTCCAATTCAAATTTAGCCGAAAAAGACAGTTCGTTAGCTAAATTTACGTCGATCTTGTAAGCCTTGCTGCTGTCTAGCTCGGCAACGAAAATTATCTCACGTTTACCCGAGCTCAGCCTCAAGAAGGGTTGTTGGACGGGGCGCGACAGGGAAAATCTAAGAATGAGATGGTGACTCGAGTCCGCCTGTAGGTTTGTGGTTAGTTTCGAAGGGTGCTGCAACTTGGTCAGTCGCGGTGCGGACGTGCCGTCCGAGTCGCTCAATCCGACTTCCAACCATTGGACTGTAACCGGGCCTAAGACACGTACATTCAAGGCGGCCGAGTGACTACCGGCGGTTAGCCCAACTCTGTAATGCCCCGGGTCCAGCTTTAATGGCAAAATGTACTCGGTAGGAGTGGGGCCTGCCGTGAGAGGTTGTTTGGAGAGTACCACAACGTCGTCCGTTGTACGAGTGGCCGACTGAGCGAGAATTGGTGAAGGTGCAGGAGAAAGGGGTTGACCGAATATATTCGAAATTCGTACTTTTAGATCAGGTTTTGTGGTTGTGACGTGTGCGGAATCAACGAATGTAATACTGACCGGTGATACGCTACTCTTTGAAAGTGCGGCAGCTGCCTCCAACAGAGACACGACTCCTTTAACATTTTGTACCGTTTTTCTAGTTAAGAGATAGGTGGCAAACTTTTCTGCTTGTGTCTGAGTTACTGGTTTTGCTTCGGGCAAACGTAGTAATCCTGTGAGTAAAAGTGAGGTGAGAGTCAGCCCACCTTCCCATTGCATTATTCGGCCATCAACCTCATCTGCTTGCACCACAATGTCTTCCACATATTGGATAGCAAACTGTCCAGCTCCACCTAATAATGATGCCGCATGTAAAGCTTGCCCGACGCTGGGTAGGCTGTCGTCCTCCTTTAATTGTGCTTGTAAAAGTTGCACAATTTTGGTAGGGTTAGGTACAGCTTCGGAAAGAATGTTAAGAGATTCTAAAGCAAAGCGAATGTCCCCAATTGACGAATCTTGCTTATCTAGTGTTGCCTTTAGTGCCTGTCAAAGTTACTTTAGAAAATGCTATCACTTCACTCGACTCACCTTTAAAGTGCTGTCTTTATGGAGCTTCACGTTCAGAAGCTTATTACAGTTCAATAATGACCACGAAGCAAGCGAATGGAACACGATTTCATTGCTCAAATCATCTTTAAAGAACTTCTGAAGGTGTTTGCAAGCATCTGCGGCATTTATAGGTAAGGGTTGAGAAATTAGTGAAAATCCTTTAGCCCCGTAGTACACATTTGATAAATCGTCCTTGTTTAAGTTCTCAAACGCAGATTTGAACGCCGGTATAAACTTTTCGATATCGGACTTGCTAATGTAATCAGAAATGCTTGCATGTGTACATAGCAACAGAGTGCCTATTACTAAACTATCTGTAAACAAATAAGAGGCATATTTCACATAATTGCGTTAAACAAATGTAATTAGTACTTACGAATTAACATTTTTATTTAAAAATTTAATTAAACTGGGGGCACACCGGCAATAACCTGACACGTATTTATTGGTTACGCATGCGCGTTTTACACTTGAAATACACGTACCTCTCTTCGTTCAGTGGCGGCGCGTTGAAGGCAATATACAACAGTGGCGTATCGAAACATTTGACAAATTGCTCAAGATGTGATGTTTCAAAAATTTCACAGTGTAACCTGAAATTCTTTATTATATTAATTTCATTTCAAGGAAGTAATGTAGAGAGACTCCATTGCAATTATTTTTGAGGTATTGTAGTCCTTAAAAACCACATGTACGTACCCTTCTAATTACGTAGTGTCAACAACATCTTGTTGTTGGTAGTGTTCAGAGACTTGTTAATACTAGACCAATGAATAACTGAGCATACAATCCCACCACTTCGCATGTTTCTTACATGGTTAGGCAACATATCATACATGTGAGGGCAAAACGTACGTAAGGAGATATCGTTTGTTACTAAAGGTTGATGACTTCATATCTTAAAATGCGTAAACCCCATAACACACGAAGTAGATAAATAATTGGGTTTAAGCTGCGATTATATTTTACCTGTGAAATGAGATAGTATGCGATCAAAAAAGAGTTGCTGTCGAGTCACCTTTGGAATTTGTGTTTACATGGGAAATCATATTTACCTTGAATTTCCAAAGGCGACAGCTACGCGATATACGTTGTGATGTACCCAGGCCAGCCCCGAGGGACTGCGCAACTCAAGATTTAAATTCAAAACTTTCCCTCCCAAACTAACTGAACCCCATGGCACGTGATCGTCTAGACAAAGCTACCTAACCTGAATAACCAAATAATAGGACCACTTACTACGTTGTGTTTTTAAGAGTCGCTACAAGATATGTGCTGCCTGTCGGAGTGAGGATCAAGTAAGGAATACAAATAAAACAAGTACATGCTTTAAAAACGGAGATTTAATCCAAATAATTCTCATTGCCAGATTAAATTTAGAAAATGGTAGTTCCCCGAGTACAAATATAAAAATAGGCTGGGAAAAAAAGAACTGACCAAGAAAAAAACCAGCCAACAAATTAATACTGAACTTTATAGCAAAATTAGTTGTCTGTAATGGCATAAATGAATGTTGTCAAGTGCACCAATACAATGTCGAATCCCAGGCTCCCCTGGAATTCCTAAAGAATCAATATTACACACACATAACAAAAACCATCATTAAAACATTACAATAAATTCATATAATAGGTTTTGGATATTGGATGGCCAGTCCAAATCCCACACCGAGTAGTCATGAGATGTCAGCATTGTGTGAAATCGCTAGGAGTTGGCCTCTCAGAAGAGCCTTTCACATAGGAAGGATACCCCAAATTGTTAACAAAACAAAAGGTCACAACGAGAACACGCTTTTAGCGAATCCCTGCGCAAGTGAGGCCGGGCCTAGCCAGCGCCCTCCTGTACGACTAAGCGGGACCCCAACTCATTCATTCAGACATCTCTAGGGCCAGTCCAACCCACTAGTCTTAAAATGCCGGGTTATAAATTACCGAACTCCAGGCTCTCTACAATGAGTACTGACAATAACCGATCAAAAGACAAGTCATGACATTACATAAATAACAGAGTAACCAACGGCAAACTCGCACGCATACATAATTATAAACAAAATAAACACAATTCATGTAGGCGTTGACAGTTGACATATTTGCACTGGCATAACAAAGACTGACACAAAACCAATATTTGGTCACTACATGTCAGGGATCGACTAATCGGATTGATTAACAATATCGTCAAGATGGCTCTTTTCAAAGACACAAAAAAAACAGTACAAACAAACATAATCTCTGCGTATGTCAGTTCTGAACTTTAGCCAGCCTCTGCTACGTCAAATCGAGATTAATATCGGTATCAAATATAGCACAGTACATATTCGAAACAAGTCACCCTGCCAAATATTAACAATCATAATCGCCTGGTTCAAATAAATAGTAGGAGCATAACTTTTAGTACTATCACATTACAACAATACAAAGGAACATGTCGTGGCAAACATTGGTATCAAGTAATTAATTCACAATGCCAAGTGCAATATGTAACAATCAACCACCTAACGTACGGCACTCGCCCCCAGATGAGGCACCCTGTAAGTACACAGTAACATAATCAGGTAAACAAAAGCGAAATGTGCTGCAATAAATTCAATTATAAATTAAAATGTAGTTCTGCATACTTATATTGGGTATCGCCCCTAAGGGAACATACAGTATCTAAATATAAATAAAAATACGTAAATCGGTCAGTAATTCCCAGTAGGACCAGTATAATTAAAACTGCAATTTGTATCTGGAATGTGTTATAAATGGCAATAATCAATGCTGTAAGAGAATAAAGTTAAATTGGCAAATAATCGAACAGATACATATCATTATTAGATGGATGCAATAGACGTAGAGATAAATAAAACGAGTACATCACCTTTGTAATTGTTGAAGGTGCACTCACTATTCGCAACGTAAAGATTTACTTCTGATCTTAACAAAAGCACACATACTTCTGCCGCATTCTCCCCCTTTTTTGTTTAAACAAATCCTAGACGAAAACAAATGTTAATATCGAACGTCCCTCGAGCCGTCGGTCGATATGGATCATTAAGTTTCCTCGTATAGCTCGCACAGCGTAATATTTGACACTTTTATTGTAAATTATGGCCCATTTCAATGTAGAGCAGAGAAGAAAAAGCCACGTGTTCCACGGAAACGAAACAAAGGCAATCTTGACCTTTTTCGTCGCACCAGGCTCGGATTCGGCTTTGTTTGTAATATGTAAGTACTATCATCGAATTATAACTAGAAATTCAATGCTACAACCATCAACCAAAAAAAATAATAAAGCAGTACATCGTTGGACACTCTGTATATCTCAACGAGACAATCTCCACTGATAAATAGATACTTGACTTGACAACACAGAACAGTAATACTGTTCTGTGCTTGACAAGTGACAACACTGCGAGGGGGAAGTCAAGTCAAACTCCTACGGCTGCAATTTTTGATTTTTTTTGACGTGTGAACTGTGAAATCGAATAAATTAAATATGCCCTAGTTCTTCCTTAAATAAATCGTTTCATAAACATTATTTAAGATTATTTAAAACCGTAACACCTTCTTAAGCGATTAATCAATCCTTAACACTTGTTGCTCTTGGCAAACCCTCAAATCAACATAAACTTTGCCAATATTTACATTTTAAATTGCAATTGTGCTTTAAATTCTTCCAAAATAATGCGAAAATCTCCAGTTACTGTCCAGCAGTGGGTCGACTCGCTTCCTCCTTCCAATACCAGGTCAATTATTCACGAAAATAATCCACACAATTGCCACTCTCCGAAACTGATTCGAGGCGTCCTAGCTAGAGATGCGTCCATTCAGTCGGACGAGATCAGTTTGTGTTCGAGTTTAGAAAGTATGTTAGAGTTACGTCGGCCCGATCCCGAAGCAGTATTGTTGGGGCTGGGTTTCGGGCCATCGCAAAACGACAAATCTGTATCACGCATTCCACAACGATTCTTAAATCCTTCCAAGGTGAGCTGTACAGTTTGGTAACTATCTAAATTTTCGTGTTTTAGTTACTTACAAATATAGACCTTCAAAAATTTTTGGAACGCCAAGGCGAGCAGCCTATCCAAGAGGGGAGGTATGATTGTCTTCTACATTTAATTTTATTTCTTTCACTATTGTTTTTAGTCAATATAATTCTTTACAAAATTCTCCTGCACGCCAGCAGCCATCAAAAGCTACTTAATTACTATACATCCAGAAGATCTTTTTTATAGTAGGTACTGTGATATATTTAGATTATTAGTGAAACATATTTTTGAAAATTTTATTCTCTATTAGAGTACATATCCATGACATGAAAAGTATTAAGCTAAAAGGGGTCCAGTGAATTAATTCTTTATTGTATTAGATTAATCTACTCTTTAAATGTAAAAATATGTGCCTCTAATGATGAAAGTGGATAATGATAATTTTAAATGTATCTAATTGCTTAAGGAAAGGGTATCTAATGAACTAAATGGCACCAAGCTAGACTTACAATATAATGGCGTATTCGTAGATTAAGAGCTCATTGAACCTCTTCCAAGTTTCCAGTGTAATATCGAACAGAAATTATAAACATTTATAAACAAACACACTTATAATACTCTTACTCTTAATGTGCAACACTTGTATGATTTTGTGTGTAAATTCCATATATTTGGTTAAGAGTGTTTTAATAAAAATGATAATTTTTCTAAATGAAACTCTTGGTTTATATAGCAGACATCTTCAGCCCATGCCTTGCTCCTTAATGGTAAAAGCCAGGACTGATGGAAAGAATTACGGCATATAAGCCTTCATTTTTAATAAATAAATTAATAAAATGAATTATGCTCAACTGTTGCTCTATTACTCAACCCAGTGGAAGATTATTCCGTGGTAACAAACTAAATTTTCAGAAGCTATAAGTAGGAAATAGATAGGAAAATGGCCTTAGCCTTAGGTGGGGTTTTAGTGGGTATGCCCAGATAATGGGAGAGTACCACACTACTCCAGACCTCCATCTGGAGTGTGCGTAATGCATTTCCCCACCTGTCCAAAAAAAAAAACTATACTATATGTATACAGTGTGTCCAAGATAGGATAATGAACCCAGAGACTTGTTATAACTAGACCGCGCGTAACGTAGATTTTACTATAAACGCCTGTTGTCAAGATAGGATAGGCAACCAACTGTTCATCGCGGGGCAGACGTACGTTCTGCAGCTTGCTTTAGCCATGTTTATTCTAAATTTTAGTAGCAAAAAAAGATAACATATAGCTGTTAATTGTTTTACTCGAATTTATTGGTATTTTATTTGAACTAAATTGGTATATAACTGCCTTACTCTAGTCCTAATTTGATTTATATGTGTATTTTGGTGGTGAACACGTATGGGAAAATATACTCTTAAAACTAAAGATGTAAGTAGTAAGATATGATTATTTAGCGGATTTTGATTCAATATAATGCCTATCCAAAAACCCAAATGGGCTGTAACTGTTATTTATTTTTCTTAGACTGCTGATAACCATTTTGTTTACAACGCGGTGTGGTGTGGATTGAATGAAAAACCTGAACACATTTTCAGCAATTTGGCAAATTTTTAATGCATCGCTTGATACGTGCAACAATCCTCCACGATTTTTTCTAGTTAAAAGCTTTGAATGACTCTCTGATGCTAATATCGCATCTGCACATATGGAACATTTAACCGACTTAGCTATTTTGCTTGTAACAAAACCTGAAATATACTTAGTACCAGTAAGTACTTAGTTACGTCTATACCTAATAGGCAAATAGGTATTGCCGTTGTCTTGCTGGTAAAGGATGTCGTATAATAGTTCTACGTTATTTTAAGTGAATGGGAAAGTCGAAAACGCTCGGTACTGCATGATTGTTTAACACCTTCGTAGGTACCTTTCTAAAATTGGCTTCATTCCCCGCAAATGCACTATGGTGGGAGTAAATTTTTCTCTTCGAATGACTCTGATCCATTGGCCCCGTGGAAAATCAGCATATTATTTAAAAATTTATCGACATAGTACATGTTAACCTAAGTTTATTGGTTTATTCTCAACAGAAATTTGTCTGTTCACTAATTCGAGCTAATCACGAGAATGATTAATGAACGGAACATCTAAAATAACAGCTTATTTCATTATATTGCATAAATCATCTCAGCGATTTTTGCCCCACAGTGCATTGTGTGTTGCATACTGTGTCGACAACACCTTAGATACGTTAAGCGCAGTCTAGTTATAGCAAGTCTCTGAATGAACCGCATGGGGAAATCAGAAACGTTAGAAATACAGTCTGTTAAATTAGAAAAAAGTTGTGCATTTTCAGGCTTAGTAAAATGATATTTTAAAAATTAGGAAATCGAAATTAACCATACATATTTGTTTTTATTTTTTTCTGGCTCTGAAAATATAAAAAAAACCAAATAAACATTAAACCTAGGCACTTTTAACCCTGTACGAGAGTTTCAATGCGACGTTTCGTCTTTGAGAAACCATCATCAACTTCACAACTTCATATTAGTATTGGTACTCAAGAACCGGAAAAAAAATGTACAAATAGGTACCTGCTGTATTTAGCATTTTTTTTTATTACGGATACAATGATGTATGGCAATATGGCACATGATTCTTTATAAGATATGTCATTTTTATGAACCATCAATGAATTATTGTGTCATCGCCTACTAAAGTAGGTAAACCAAAATCTTAAAAATTTAATAACAAATCTTTTTTCTGACCAATAAACAATTTTTATGGTTCCTTTAAATGACACTTTAAAGAGCCATATTATGCCACACATTGTTGTAGTGTATAATAAGTGTTATTGGTTAGATAAAAATAAAAACAAGTATGGTTAATTTCGGTTTTTTTGGAATATTTTCGGTACTGATCGGAATTTCCGAATTTTTAAAACATTATCTTACTAAGCCCTGAAAGTCGCCACTTTTTTCTAGTTTAACCGACTGATGTGTACCTCTTATCGTTTCAGATTGCGCCATATGCTGTTCATTCTTATCTTGGACACACTAATCAGAATCGCAAACGATACAAGTGTTGTCCAGAAAGTAACAGACGTTTTGAAATAAAAAATTTTAAACGTAAAGAAAATCTAATGTATACATTTGGGGGCTACACTCTTGGGATATTTATCAACACAAGCGCCATTCAAATTGAGGCGCGGCACAAGTGTTTTGATTCCAACTTTTATAAATCCGCCGCCTGATATTTTAACCTGCACTGGGTAACGCTGGCATGAAGTTAAATTCTAAACCTCATCTCTGTTTCTAAGTGTCATGTGTAAGTCATGGAGGTGATTTGGACTGTGAAGTATCTACTGCATATATAAAATTTTTCTGTACGTGTGTTTGTGACTGAACTCCTTCTAAGCGACTGGACGGATTTTGATGAAATCTTTTTTGTGTCTCCCTGTGGGGCCCCAGATGGTTTAAATTCACAATTACGACCGATCGGATTATAACACTTTTTTAAAACTTCTTTTTTTGTTGATGTCGCACTCTGCTATTTCGCGTACCAATTGACACAACTGCGAAGTCACTACCGTGCCGATGTGTATACATTTTTACATTCTGTATGGTGGGGTTCCGATATATCGAGGGCGGAAAATCTAGTATTATAGAAAACTATGACGAAATGCATATATCTCCTTTGTTCCATATTTATCGTCCATAAATCAACAGGCAAGAGCTCTGCAATAACTTCTGGATCCTTTTTTAATTGTATAGAGTTATAAACATGGATGATAGCCAAGACGTCACGATGATTATAAACACAGACAACATATACTGACAAATTACATAACTGAAAGTATTTATTACTTTTCCCCACCCATACATGGGTATGTAATAAATAAGTTATGTTGAAAATTTATTTTTTTACTAATAAAGAAATTTTTATTTGCTTATATTGTGTATAAAGATTTTTGATTTTAAGTTGGGAGGGTAAAGTTCGTCCCCCTAGGTAAGTCATATGGGTAACAATATTCGAAAGGTTAGGAACCACTGCTTTACAGCGATTACAAAAAAGTTCTTTATTTATAACGAGTTGTGTATTAATTCATTTGATCATGTTTTTGTGTGTGAAGCTTGTGACGACCCTGAACGTTTTATTCGCGTCAATTTTAATCATCCAAAAAATCATCGGCCCTACTATAAATTAGGTTAAACGGTTCACACGTGTCCGATGCCACAATTTACAGAAATTACAGAATATTGATCTCCAGACATACTTTCGTTCACGTTTACTATGAACCGGTAGGTGTAAAAATGTTGAACAAAATCCAAATTTGAATAAAATAATTTGTAAAACTGCAAAGCGATCACCCGTTACAAAGAACAGTATTAATACACGCCGTCATCACATGCTACTGCATCCATTGTCACCAATTAACCAAGTTACACAGATATACAAATGAAGATCATGTTGATGATGTGGAATCTGGAAACGTTGCGATGGTCCACTGCCTATTTAGTCTGTACAAGTAAAAGGTCCAAAAGGTACACTGCAAACCACTCTGTATAACCAATCAAAACTCCAAAACATTAAAAAATAAATTTAATGTATTTATTAGTGTTTATAATATCTTTTAAGAAAAAAACTATGTAACACGAAATGTTAACAGTCAACTGAACATAAATATTAAAAACATAAAAAACATCACTGAACATGGAAAAGTACTGAAGGAATTCTACAAATGTAAAAAAAACTATGCATAGTATAGATTTATTTTTATACCAAGCTTAAAGTCCATATCACCACAGTCTAACTAGTAATTTCAATATCCTTCGCTTTATCTGCAACTGTGTCTTTCACTTTATCACCCGATTCATCAGTGACTAACTTTTCTTTTGAATGCAGATCTAATTTATCAGCGGATTCCTCACTGTCTACTTTAGTCTGTACCTGGTCGGGAGACTGCAATTTATCTTTTGATTCATCAGTATTCAATGGATCATTGGTATTCTCCACAATATTGTGTTCGTTGTCAGCAGATTTATCAGTGTCCACCTTTGATTCATTGATATCCAACACATTGCTCGATTCATCTAGTTTATCTTTAGAATCATCTGATTTGTCGGTTGAAGCATCCGCATCCTGTTTATCAATTGATTCGGTTGTGGAGTCATTGATGTTCAAATTATCAATGCTCGATTCATCTTTAGAATCATCTGATTTGTCAGTTGATTTGTCAATTGATTCATTTGCGCTCAAGGTATTACTAGAGTCATTGATGCTCAAATTATCAACAGATTCATCGGAGGACTTTGGACTTTGTTCTACTCTACAGCCATTTTGCCCAGCGCTTTTTCCCTCACCAACATCTTCAGTCTTTGATTGCTCACAAACTATGGTCGTGTCCTCAGGCTCCACAATTTGCCCATCACCTTCCACTTCACTAACTTGAGGAACTATATCACTAGGTTCTGCGGTCACCGGTACCTCAACCTCTACATTCGTACTGTCTGGGTCTTCAATCGTCGAGTAAAAATGTTCTGAATTACTCAGTGTGGTATCATTTAACTCATCTACAGCCTCATTAAGTACAGTTTTATCGCACTCCGGCGTTGAAGATCGACTCTCCGGAGAACCCGCTCCTTTAACCGAATCTTCAATGTCCACTTCCGTTAAATCCCCCCTGCAAATCGAGCCGGGAACTATTCTTTCACAATGAGGAGTAGAAGAACGTCGCACCAAGGGCTGATGAGTTTCTGTATCAGTATCTGGTTTGTCTGAATTTTGAGTATTTTCAATTTCGAAATTGAGAACGTCAGAATCAGTAGTTTCGATGTGATCCTCTACATTAATTTTACTAGCTGCTATTTTTTTGGGAGACGACTGTACAGAAGAAATGCATGCTGTATCCATTTGTGATCGAATGTCGCATCCATTTACGTACAGTCTTACAATGTTGTCATTTGCAAATTCGGTTTCAAATACGGTTGAACCTGCAAAAATTGTTGCGTTAAGTAAAAATAGTCTTTTAAAGACTTTTAATGGATGAAAGTTGGAATGTGTCACATTTTGAAATGGGTGAAAAAATCATGGTAAATTTCTCTTTATTTCTTCAAGTGAAACAAATTAAGACGTAACCAGATGAGAAAAACATGGAAAGTATTTCCACAGCGGATGCTGAACAGCCTGCAACTTTTCTAACTCTCTGTGAATATGAACATGCGAATGTTACTTGTCCCCTAGACTAAACCGGATCACTCATGCGCCCTGCGTTTGAGCTTCTAACAAAGAGAAACCTTATCCCTAATTTTTCTTTCAACTTGTCCTTCACCGACCAAAACATTCAGCAACCATTGACGACCTATTAATGTAGAGATAAAAAGTGCCTCACATGACAATTTTGAGAAGACAACGTTTGCAACTGGATTAGCACTGACAAAAGGCATCTGGAAGTCAATAAAATAACCGCTTGATGCACCATTCATAAAATGGTCAAGGTAAAATGTGTTCTTTTTAGGTCAAACTTAAAATGGTAAAACCAAAATCTGAACGTATCAAATACATAAAACGTAAAAATTTCGCAAAGTTGAACTGTATAGAAACATACGAAGGTGTTTACAATGAACGTAATTTTTACGTACGTATATGTAAGCGATATGTAAGTCTTGCGCATAGTCGCAAAGGTTGAAAATGTGTCAAAGTGACGTACGGTTGCTAGTAAAAATAAATAATTAATGTTGGTTGCACTGGTGGGTTGGTATAATTGAAAAATATTTGCGCTTGCTGACATTCAAACTTCAAAGCAGGTATCATTCATGGGGCGAAGATAAATTATACACACATTTTTAGATTGACTTCACTCCAAACCTTACAGCGCGTCATTCCGGGAGTCAACGTGAAGGGGCCCTGTTAGCCAAAGACGCACGAACAAGCGGCGTATTTTGGCGCGAGATATTAATAGGTTATATATTTACAATTTACTACATTAATTATACTCTTTTTTGCAGATAGATGTCGCTTACATTCCTATAGATTAACGTAAAAAATTACGTTAATTGTAAACAGCGAAGTAAATTTACGTAAATGATACGAATATGTACGAGTTACGTTTTATGAAATATTTACGTATACGTTCATTGTAAACGCACACATACAGGGGAATGACGCTATATTTTCTTACTTGAAAGAGAAAAATATTTCATATAAGTTTCTTTATAATTAAATTAATGATTGTTGACGTTGTCTAGCGTTATCAAAATAGGTATAATGTTATGTAACCTGCAGTATAGATCTTCCTGTATACTTTAAATTTCAATTTTTGTTAAAGATTAATGTATTTGTTGATTTGGTACTAAAATTATTGTATTTGGTTTGATTTATTGTTCAGTTAAGAAAGATTAGGGACATCTGGAAGTAATTGCGATAAGGAATTCGTTATCGCTCCATTAAAGCTAATTAATTTGAAGTTAAACAGGTGTTCATTTATCGAGGACGAGCAGCAATGGACATCACAAAACCAAATTCTTACCTGAATAGTTAGTTGGGTGGCCATAGTTATATAAATCGCAAGTCTAACGGCATTTAATGAGCCATTTTGAAAACGTGCATTTATAAGGGTAAAAATGTCTACTGAACCCGAATTCGGATGTTGCCAAGCTGATTTTTGGCTAATTTCAAAATGGCGGCCAATATGGCGGTCAAATATATAAATGTTTATGCCAGACGCATTTTACATAGTTTTTCGGATTGAGGTGTTAAAAAAACATACAGGAGGCACAGAAAATTGCAAAACATATATTGGGTACATTATACAGACAACACGGTAACAATAATCGTTTTCATATAACATCGCTAACGTCTTAAACTCACTATCGCCCAATTTAACGAGCTTGAATTTAAATAGGTTTAAGAAAAAATTAAAAAGTGAATTGCTGCAATTTCGCATCTCAATCATGATGTAAGGAATTTGCAACTCCTCTTCTGATGTGTCTATTACTTTTTTTAAAATTATTATATTGGTACCATGTATGTATTAGGAACTTAAGTGCATGTGAGGGGTTGTGCATTTGCATTTGCATATTTTCGTGTCATGTACATAATATACAGGGTGTTTTTTTGGGAGCTTTAGTTAAAAGTTTCTGGGAAAGTAAAATAGGTAGGTTTTTGAAAATTTGTACTTAGGAGTTACTCTGAAGGCCGAATCGATGTAAAATATTTTCAAAATGGCCGCACTTCCGGACACCGGAAGTAGATAGTAACTTCGTTATTTTAAATGGCAACCCCTATTTTTTATTGCATTTTTGGATTCTACGTGAAATTTCACTTCTTTTGATACCCATATGTCGATATCTACCATTTATGGTTTTTAAGTTATTTTGACTTTAAGAAAAAAAAATGGCGGATGCAGATGGTACCTTGATAATTGATTACTTGCAAACGGTTGTAGTCATGGCAACCTATTTTTATCAGTGCATAGAGAATGAATAGGGCTTTCTTTTAGTGCACTTAAAAAAAGTTAAGTTGCGTACGACCGCCCCTATGGATATCCAAATTTATGAAACTTCAAAGACTAAAAACTCAGTTTTTTTTAATGGAATGACCATGTTCTTACTATTCCATGAGATAGAGAATCGAAATGGGCATATTTTGACATACATGTTCCTATAGCTATCTTTAACAGTTTCTGACTTATTCCCATTTTATTGAATTGACACTATTTTTTTCGGATTTTCTTTTTAGTAGTCGGCTATGATTTTATAACAATCGAATTTTAAACAAATCTAGTGACACTAATCCATCACCCACTGTTATAGGTTAACATAAGTTTTTCAAAAATCGAAAAATGACTCGCAGTGGTTTCATCTATTTTGAAATTTAATTGTTATTTATGGTGAAATGGGCAGAATCGCGGCGCGTGCTTTCCGTACATTCATTCGAAAACTAGAACGAAATTGTATGAATTTTTGAAATTTTGTACCCCTAATGCACTACAAACCGTTGAAGCACAAGTTATACAAAGCTCTACAAGAAATGAGAAATTAAGAAAATGAATTGAATTGCAAATGCAAGATTAACAAAATAAATTCAATGCAAAATATAAAAAACTTTGTTGAAACATTTTTGGTATGGAATTGTTGCTAGAACAGATATCGCATTTCCTCTCTTAATTTCCAGACTTATACGTTGTTTAAGAAATTCAGTTGAACGACTCTGTTTAGATTTTTCAAAAATTTTCTGTCCTATATCCTTATTAAGTGAGTTATTTATTAATGAATTATTTAGACTAGAACTAGAATCAGTGGTATTAAAGAATCCATTCCTTGATTTGTTTAAAATTCGATTGTTATAAAATCATGGCCAACTACTAAAAAGAAAATGCGAAAAAAAATGGCATCAATTCCGGGATCAATTCAATGAAATGGGAATAAATCAGAAACTGTTAAAGATAGCTATAGGAACATGTAATATCAAAATATGCCAATTTCGATTCTCTATCTCATGCAATATTAAGAACATGGTCATTCCATTTAAAAAAACTGAGTTTATAGACTTTGAAGTTTCTTAAATTTGGATCTCCATAGGTGCGGTTGTTCGCAACTTAACTTTGTTTTAAGTACAGTAAAAGAAAGCCCTATTCATTCTCTATGCACTGATAAAAATGGGTTGCCATGACTATAACCTTTTTCAAGTAATCAATTATCAAGGTACCATCTGCATCCGCCATTTTTTTTTCTTAAAGTCAAAAAAACTTAAAAACCATAAATGGCAGATATGACATATGGGTATCAAAAGAACTGAAATTTCACGTAGAATCCAAAAATGCAATAAAAAATAGGGGTTGCCATTTAAAATAACGAAGTTACTATCTACTTCCGGTGTTTCCGGAAGTGCGGCCATTTTGAAAATATTATACATCGATTCGGCCTTCAGAGTAACACCTAAGTACAAATTTTCAAAATCCTACCTATTTTACTTTCCCAGAAACTTTTAACTAAAGCTCCCAAAAAAACACCCTGTATATATATGTGTTTAGGTGTTTACGCTTGCTACGTGTTTAGGCCACATGGAAGAGCAGTGCTTACTCACTGAATGTGGTCCTTTTTCCACCTTTTGCGTTATTTCTATTTTTGAATGTATTTTTTTTCCCCTTTTCTGTTTTTTTTTTGGTGGAAATTAACATTATGGTCGGTGTTTCTTGTGAGAACTCAGGTCTAGCCTGGTTAACTAATCGCACGGATTAAAATCAAGTAACGATTAGTGTCTGTGTCTGTGTCTGGTGAAGTTATGTAGGGTCCTTAATTAAAAAAAAAAAAATAAAAAAAAAATAAAAAAAAATCACACGTACATTGGACATCTAGGGATAATGTAATTCGTACTTACCAACATACCTATTGATGGGCACAATAGCCAACGCTATCAGGACATTATTATTATTATTATTAATATAGATAATTCTGACGGCAAATGTATTACCTATATTTCATTCAAAAATTTTAACGGAACTTAAATTTCTTCATCATTCTGCTCATTTTTTTTACGATTGAAGCAGTCGCCAAGACACTTGTTGATATTTGTGCACTTTTAGTTCATAGCATAATTTATTTAAAGCCAAGTTTTTAGGAGGACTAGTCTGACCATTCGATTTTTCAGTGTCTCTGATCGCATTTGCGAGACAATATGTATGGTACAAAATGTCCCCGGCAACAGCATCATGAGAAGATGCAACTCTACGCCCTTCTGTACCCACTGCACCCAATGTAAATTTCCATAAGAGCGTCTGCCTAAAAAACTCAAGTTGTTTTTGAAAAATAAAATTTTATATTAATAATATATAAATTTTATATTTTATAAATTTAGACCTTTATCTACAAACTGTTCGGAATATTTTTTTAAAAAAGTTTATAGCAACTGAATACCGGCTGTTTAAAGATTAGATATTTTGCACCGATTATTGCGCTAACCTGTTATATTGTTTTACTCTCGATCAAGAAGATTTATGGCAAAAGTAAACCGACAGTTTTCTAGATAAGTCACTTCTGAACATTACCCCAAAAAATGAAATCACATTTTTTGTAAATAAAGTCTGTATCTTGGCGGGCGGTAAATAAACAATTTGAGTGTAGCAAGTGGCGCCGCTGCACTGTGTCGGCGGGAACCGAGGGGTAAACCACCTAGTTAATTCGGTGTACAAATAGTAGTTAATGTTCTGTAAATGCAGTTAATTTCGAGTTAATTCAGTTAATGTAATTTAATGTGGTTAATGCTCAGTTAATGTAATTAATTAACATTTAATGCCATTTAATACTACTCGAGATACTACTATAGGTAGTGGCTATAGCATGTGAAAAACCAAATTTTGAACCTGGTGTTAGATTTGCTTTTATTCCAAGTGCCTATGTATCAAATTTTATTTAAATACTTTCATAAATAAAAAAGTTTGCAATTCAAAAAGGGCATTGTGAATGTAGAATTGATTAGGCCCAACTTTTGGCATTGCGTATTATATGGCTAAAACTATGCCCTCGACTATGCCCATATTGAATTTCATGCAATTCGGTTTATAACTAACGGAGATGTCAAAAGGGCCTTCTTTTTTTACGTACATTGCCAATTCACGAACTCCGATCTATAACTCTGATAAAGAATCCAAATGCAAAATTTCATCATAATCGGCGGTCCATTCGTTTTCAAGGTATCGTGCTAATGAACAGATCTCGGAACAGATGGACAGACACCGCAAAATTATAAGCTCTCTACGTCCTAGGAGACCGTCAATAATTTAAAAATGTTGGTACTTACCAACAGTTATTAAAAAGCACAAAATTTAATAAACAAAATTTGTCGAGGGAAATGTAAAACACTAATTTAATTAATTCGCAGCTTTTTTGGGACACCCTATACCTATATCACCACAGGATATATTTTCCTACATTTTCCGAACTAGCTATGAAGTTAATTAACCAACTCTTACGTATATATAAGTAATAAATTATGGAAAACAATTTAATACTAAATAGTACACAATAAAATGGATAGTGGCGCCATCGTGCTGTATTTGTGAACTAGTGCAAAATTCGGCCTGGCAACATCCAGAATCGGATTCAGCACATTTTTTTACATCTAAAAAACCATGTGGCCAAAATGGCTCAAAAAATGCCGTTAGAACTAAGAAACAGTCGTTTTTCGATTTGGCCACTTAACTATGTGTGGTCAAAATCAAGGTTGACCCAAAAATAGTACATGACTCCTACATTACCTTTTTTATAGCACTGACAAAAGCAGCAAAACTAAAAAAGGGGCGGAGTTATTTTTGGATGGGTAGCTTTCTAGAATAGATCCTAAAGAAATATGCGAAAATAGCTAGGAGGAAGTGGCGAATCTTTCTGTGCCAACTCACCTCAGTGCGCCAGTGTTATGAATGGTTAACAGTAAGAATGGATTGGTGGTACCTAATTCCGAAAGTTTTAAGCATCGTTTGTGTCCAACTGGAAACGATAGCACACTCGAAATTGTGAATCAGGGTTCGCCGTTTACAAATTTTATCTAACCACCCCGCCCTAATAATTTTTCCATCCAACTTACTTTCATTAGAGATTTCGTTCAATTTTTCAGTAGCCTCCTCGTCCATCCATCTAAATCCTGGTAATGCTTCCATCTTACACTTAATTGCGAGAGGTGGATCAGTCATGTCGTCCGGTAGGGCGCGAATCTCGCTCGTACTCGAGGTATTACCATAATCAATGAACATAACCTCATATTCAGTGTCCTTCATGTTTAAAATTTGGGCTCGGTACCAAGTTTCGTCATCGGCTTGTAAAGCGGCAACCACAACTCCTTCTGCTACTGTATCACAAGCGGGGAATTCCGCCGCGTTTGCGAGATGTTCGGCGATCGCGTCTGATTTAGAACTATCGGTAACTTTCTGCATCCAAAAATCGTGTATGGAATTGATGTAGGTTATATATGCGCTTTCAGTTTGAGGTAACAGCTGTTCGGAGACGTCTTGACCGTTCAGAATGAGTTTAACTATCAATGTTTCACCAGTACTCAGTTTATCAATGTTAAAAATGGTTACGCCATCTGCAGAAATAGTCTTGAAGTCTTCGGTTGCTTGCGATGACCATTGTAGAATTCCAGGTGGTTTTTGTAAGCTGCACTTTTGTGCTAACGGTGATAACATTATTAGATCCTCGGGTAACTGCCTCAAACCGGTGCAGGTACAAGAGTTGCCATAATCGACGAAGAGTACCTCTATTCCGGCAATGGTGTTTGATAAAATTCTCGCTCGGTACCAATTCTCATCGTCGGTATACAATGCGGCACACAAAGAACCCGGCGTCAGGTCTTCCAGCTCTGCGAAACTAGCAGCGGTCATTAATTGTTCGGCGATCCACTCCAAGTCGGCGACAGAGTTTTCAAGCTGAATCCAAAACTCGGATGGAGAATTTAAATGGCTCACATACCCAGTGCAGCTGCTTTCGATTTCGAACTCTAACTTCGCTGCTAAACCTTCCTGCAGTAGTGCTTTTGCTACATCTTGACCATCAGCGTATAACTGCACATACGTGGTCTTCTCATCTTGGTGGATAATTTCTACAGACAGCCCTTCGCTCTGTGTGAGAGCTTCGAAACGTTCACACGCGCTGCTGCTCCATTCCTCCCCTTCCAGCGGTTTCGCGAGTAGACTGCAGCGCCGCGCGTACTGTTCAAGCGCTAACATATCCGGAGATAGTGTCTTCACATTGGTCGTGATGGCGTCGGTGTTGCCATAATCAACGAAACGAATTGAGGTTATTTCACCATCCGCGTCGAGTATTTGCGCCCTATACCACTGCTGATCCACCGAGTACTGAGCGGCGCACAAAACACCGGCGCCCGGGTTTTCCAGATCAGGATACCCCTCAACTTCCTCCTGCAGTGTCGCTTGCAAATTGTCAATTGTTTCAGTAGCTTCCAGTAGTTGAAGGTAAAATTCGCTCGGACTGTCAGTGTGGCTTAAACATACCGGCACGCCAACTGCACCTGCTTGTTCGGTCGGTTGAGCAACCTGCTCAAGTTGGCCTTCTGTAGATTCGACCGGTTGCACTTGTTCTGCGGCCGTGGTTTCTTCAACTGCAGCCACAGTTTCGCCACTTAGTTGAATTTCGGCCTCCCAACCGGATTCCCCGTACCAAACAGTAGCACTTACTTCTTGTTCGACAAAAGAGTCATCAATGTTAGGGGAGGTAACCTGAAAGAAGCGTTGAAAATGAGACGTTATGAATTCTACAATGGGAAATTGATTTTTGAAAAATTTGAAATTGTACCACTAAAAGTGAGCCTGCTACTAAAGATGAGTGAGCTTACCTCTAGTGCCAAAACATGAAGTTGTTTGAATTCGTCAGCGAGTTCACGCAATTCAGTAGTGGCAACTGTCTCAGAATTTCCATAATCAATATATAACACGGTGACATTGTCACCATCAACCTTCGAGATTAACGCCCGATACCAATTCGCATCTGACGAATGAACAGCATAATGTTGTCCCTCTTCAGGTGCCAAGGGCTCTTCTAAAGTGGTCGTATCGTAATGGTTAAAAAGTCTGTCCAATAAATCCGCTACACTGTCAGAATGTTCAGTTGGTTGGATGAAAAGTTTCTTTTCGTTTGCGTCAACGAAAGAAACCCATCCACTCACTGTACTGCTTAGAACTGGTAATGGACATAGGGGTTCGATTGATGGATATGCCCCTTCATCTGGTTCTATTATGATAATTTTAACTCCACTTGCATCGTATAATGTTACTTCAGTTCTAAAAATAGTCATACGTTATTATTTTGTAACAAAAATTGCTCTAATTATAGCAACTACTACATTCTACTATTAACAGAGTACACTGTAAGTCCCAGAATAGTTGAATGTCTCATTTATCTGTGAAACGATTTTTTTTCAAATTAGTTAAAACTACAGTAATAAGCAAAGAATTTCTTGACCGCCATTACAATTTTTTTTCACTTCCGGTTTGGACGGAAATAACCCTAAAATTTTTTGTAAATACCCTGTATATTTTTTTCTATTTTTGAACAACCAGGTTCAAAAATACTAAACAATTCATCTTTAATGGAAAACACAGAAAAATACATTGGCGTTGAAAGACATAATAATGTGATTATTATTATTATTATTTTATTGAAAATTAACTGCACGACGATAAATAATTTCATACTTTACTCAAAACTGAAAGATGCATGTTTTTCAAAGCCAATGTGGTAATTCTTTAATTTATTAAAACGATTACTTTTGGGCAGTTAAGGGTCTTCTGTACCCACTGTATCCAATGTAAATTTCCATAAGAGCGCCCGCCATAAAAACTCAAAAGTTTTCCAAAAACAATTTTTTTAAGAACTATTTTATAAATTTAGACCTTTATCTACAAAATGTTCGGACTATTTTTTTGAAATAGTTTATAGCAACTTAATACCAATTGTTTAAAGATTAGATGTTTCGCACCGATTATTGCGCTAATCTGTTTTATTTTTTTACTCTCGATCAAGAGGATTTATGGAAAAAGTAAACCGACAGTTTTTTAGGTAAGTTACTTCTAAACATGATCCCAAAAAATGAAATCATAATTTTTGTAAATAAAGTCTGTATCTTGGCGGGCGTTAAATCAACAATTTGAGTGTAACAAGTGGCGCCGCTGCACAGTGTCGGTGGGAACTAATTAAGGACCAAGACAGGAGTTGACAAAGCAAGAATATCATCTTATCTCTTGCAGCTATAATAATCATCTATACACTATAATGTAAAAAAGTTGCGCAGGTAAAGAAGACTCTTAAGCCACTCCCAATAAATTTTGACCATTGTAATAACAGACCCGTTTCACAGTCACAAAATTATAAAAACCCGGAAATTTAAAATCGCATGTCCCATTGTATGACTTAGTTATAAAGTCTTATGTTTTGAATATTGACCTTTAAACTCTCAGCAGTACATAGTTTCAAATTGTTTATCAAGTTCAAAAATATTAGTTTGTTCGTATAAATGAAATTAACTGCAAATTGAGGAAAGGCAAATACAAAACGCAATGACAGGTTTGACGTTAAGGATGTCAATTTAGATACGGCAATTATAATTGGAAGCAAATAATTGCCTGTTTTATAGGTTTTGAAAATTCGGCCAATTAAAAATGTTCATTTAAATTTGGCGGGAATTTTTTGGGAGGAGCTTAACTGCATCTGTTGGGTGAACAGATAATAGTATTCATAAATGTGGTTGTGTATTCAAAAATAAAAAATATAAAAGGTGTTCTATTTAAATAAGTGGTTGGGGTTTTTCCGGAAGTGAAAAAAAATGTTCATTATGGTCAATGAATTTTTGGCTTTTTACTCTTATTCGAAAAAAATAGTTTCATAGATAACAGAAATATTCCAACCGTCCCTGGACTTACGGCGCACTCTGTATAAGCCGCATCAACAATTTAATCCGCGCTAGAAGATCGAGATTGATATCCTAACCCTCAATATCATTTTCATTGTTGTTTTCGATTCTCTGGGACATTCTGAAACAAATGCGATCATTTTGTGATGATCCCCAATAGCTATTTAGCGTCAGGCTAGTACTTTTCCGATTGTAGGAAGATTTACCTACAAGAAAACTCGCGCCAGAGTAAATCGGCAAAATCACGAATCCTGCTCCCAGGAGGATTTTGAATTTCTTCAAAAATATCGAGATGCTAAAAGATGGAGTCTAAAACTGTAGTTAGGCTGCAGTACACTGACATTGTAGAAAACAACCTCTAATAATAATAATAATAATAATAGAACAATAGAATTCTCTTAACGCAAAGTAAATGTTGATGAAACTTCCACTTTTAAAAAACATACACAACACGCAAAAATAAAGAGTAAATAAACTATACTTACTTTTCTTCTAGTACATTATCAACATACATTATCACAATACATCCAATGTATTGTTTCAATGTATCCTCAAATGTTTGACTCGCGCTCTCTAGGTTGTGCACGGTACAAAGTACCTGAATACCATTTGGTAATGAAACGTTAAAGGTGTCTAGTCCTTGAACGTCATCCACGGTAACAGATATCTGCTGTCCGACCAATATTGATGGATCAAAAACCTCTACGTACTTTGCCAAACCATCCCGTACTAAAGCTTCGTTTACACTCTGGCCATCATTAACCAAATCAACGTAGTGACTAAAACGGTTTAATTTAGAAACTATTTACCATGAACCTCTGAAAATATTACCCATTGTTTTCGCTTGTAACGAAAGTGCACATGAAAGATTCTTTGTCAAAATGTGAGGTTAGACTTTCGCTCGGAGGCCAAGCGCCACTTGCGTCTAAAGGCGTAAGACCGTTCATCGAGCAGTACAGCCCCTGCGCGGGAAGCGACATAAACTTCTTTTCTATAGGCCACACCTTATCCGTGGTTGAAAAGTTTCCAAAGTCGACGAAATGAACGTAATACTGGGAGCCCTTCATTTCGGAAATATAAGCGCGGTATAAAACGCGATCTTCCGGGAATTGAGCAATAGCCGGAGCGCCTACAGGTAAAGTTTCGTTGTTTATCTTGCAATACCAACTCTGGATATCCTCAACCAACTTGCGAAACTCCGCCTGTAAATCGCAACGGTAATTAAAATTGGTTCCTTGCCCAATTCAATTACCAATTAGTGTGAGTTAATCAAGTAAGAAGATCAATGTGATTCGATAAGTGAATTCAACTACATTTATTACGAGCTAGCTGTAGTTGAATTCACTTATTGAATCACATTGAACTTCTTACCTGATTAACTCACACTAATTGGTTCATGATTGAGATCGTAGAATTTGAAATCGTTTCAAGAATTCAATTACCTGAGATTCTTTTAATTGGCAATAGAAGTTAGATGGATCATGGAACCAACTGATTAGTACTTCTTCGGTTTTTCCTGCGACCTCTGGGTATGTGAATAGATCAGTGTTCTCTGCGGGGTCCTCCACCTTTTTCGTACTCTTCTCACTACCAAAATCGGATCTGTATGGCTTTGAGAACTCGCGTTTTTTTCCTTCCCATCCTTTTTCACTTCCTTCTCTAGAAAAGTACAAAAAGAAGTGTAGTACACACATCTTTACAACATTCATTGAAAATCGTAGATTAAAAAAAAAATTGCTGGAACATCACGAGCACCTATTGTTGGTCAAATCCCATATGTTACCTTGGCATGCACTTGGTAATATCTTGACAGAGCCCCTAAATATACAAAGTACTTTAATAGTAACAATAGTATGGTCAACAGTTATGTAGGTGACTTAGCAGTCCCCTAAATGAAACAACTGATTGAGTAAGCTTCTATTCTAATTGAACTGTCAAAATAAAGACCAAATAACTGCATAAATCACTAACCCAGCGGTAGAAGTTCAACGTCCCAAAAGAAACTCAAACCAGGGCAAAACTCCAGAGTTGAGAGTAGAGGTACCCAACAACATGCCACCAAGTAAAGCAATTACCTACCCGTCAGACCACAAGTATTAATCGCCCTGATGCTCAGTGTAAAATAAACTGTAACAAATATAGCAAACAAGCTCCTGGATCATGTACACAGAAAAATCATTAACCCGGTTTAGGAGCTCGTTAATAAAGAAAGGGGTAGGATCTGCTTGTTTAATTGTGAACCAATATAGCAATGTAAGAAAGAGATATCCTGATTCAGTCTATCACACTTTTGGTAGTAGAGTGTCATGGAGTTTTCTTACGAAAATCACGATCACACGCATTTAATTCCAAAACGCAACCAAAACCGAAATAGATATAAAAAATATTTGAAGAAGATAATATTGCAGAGTTCACAAAAAAAAGATTCTAAGAACTAAGCACTAAGTACACCTAGAAGATTTCACTCAAATGGTGCCATTAAAAGGTATTACGGAGAAAAATACTCAGATTTCTGTATGATAGACATAGACGGCATGAAGTTCTCTATAATTTATCTCCTGGAAATTATTTCTATTTTGGTAGTCCTGTGTTTCAAAATAAATCCACAGCGATTGTGATTTTCATAAGAAAACTCCATAAGATTCCACTAGTGGGGATAGACCGAGCAGATGTTTCCCATCTCTCTTACATTACATCAACCATAAACTGGATTTACTTTGTGGTTACACTAAAGATATAAAAGGTGAGAGAAAAAGACCTCAATAAAAACCCAAAAATTCTGAGGTGTTTAGGTAAATCAAATCTGTTTATAAAAAGCACCCCACCCCCCACACCAAGCAGACCCCTAACCGGCATATGTTAAAGAATATGCTTATCAAGAAGTTACAGGAATTTAAAACACCAACAAAGGAACTCACAGTATTTGAAACCAGAAAAGTACAGGGTGGTCAAAATTTCCACTTGGCTCACTCTTTATGATGAAAGTCAGAAAAAAATGGCCTCACTTTTAAAGAGAAAATCACTGCCGCACAAAGAATTCGGCCATATCTAATCGTTTGGCCGCTAGGGGGCGTTTCTCAAATTTAGTTGATTTCTTATTATTAAAGAATAATTGATTTTGGCAAAATCTTTCTTAGAGCTCAGTTTTTATACAAGGTTTATACTGTCTTAAACTACATTTTTCATACCCTATACAGGGTGTTCCTAAATATGATGTAAATACCAAAGGGAAATGATAATCAAGAAAATGTCATCTGCCATCTTTTGTTCGCCATAGAAACCTAATGCAAATAATATTAAATAAAACAAGTGATACCCAAATTTTAGCTAATCTTGCGCTCTTTTCAAAAACTCCAAAATATATAGTGATGTATGGAAAAATGTAGTTTAAAAATTGTATAAAAAACCAAACCCCGTATAAAAACGATGTATCACGATGGATTTTTAATAATAAAGTGGCGACTAAATTCGAGGAACGCACCCTGGCGGCCAAACAATTAGAGATAGTTAAATTCTGTTTCGGCCAGTGTTTTAAAATTGAGCTCCACACACCTAGCTACATTTTGTATATCTCTTCAAGTAAAGGGTGTTTCCGTAACTGTCCAATTTGGATCACCCTCAACCTAGGAGTGTTCATGGACTTTATTATTGGGTATCCAACACAAGCAATTTGGATTTGGATACCATTTTGACACCATTCGTCAAAGATGTAGGGCCATTAACAACATTCTTTTGAATAATTGCACACCTAGAGGGCAAAATGCGTCATATGACAAAAGTAAGTGTCAATATATTGATTACGAACTTTGCAGTAGCATGGTTCAACGGACAAATTGACGAAATTGTGGCTCAATGGTAAAGCGTTGGGCTACAAAACCGGAGGTCGGGTGTTCGAACCTGGACTAAGGTAGGAATTTTTCATCTGTGGCAGAGAAGGGAATTCCCTTCGATCCATTTCGAGCATTCTGCCGACCACTCCGAAATAGGTTTTCCTAATTCGTAAGGTAAATAGAGTAGTATAGAACTTAAGACCTTCTGCAGGGGCACCTCTAAAAAGCATTTTGCCGGTCACTCTGTAATTGGGCGAAACAAAGGTCTAGAACAAGAGGGAAAAACTCTAAGTGCAACCCCATCATGTAAACTTTAACTAAAAGCGCATAATTCTACATGAAAAATGATTATCTTCTTTTCTTGCAACCCCAAACATCCCTGTCATGGCCATCCTTGCGAGTCCTGTTAAGTAGTCCTATAAAATGAGAAAAAAATTACCCAAGCTTTAACCTTGTTTTTTAATTAATGAACACCACATATGCACCCACATTTAGTAGAATGGAAACTAACTATTACCCTTAAAAAACTATGCACATGTTAGAAACAAAGCATAGGTACCTACTTTGAATTAGGAGCCTTTTGTCCCCATGAAGTACTACCATCATTCCACCCGTCCTGCTTGTGTCTACAAGAGATTTAGTCAAATTTAGTAAGAAACAAAACTATTACACACTAACTTTCTCCCTTGACTGTAACTTCGCCCTTCATCTTTCTCCGAACTATCATCTCCCCAACCACCCTGCCCCGAAGTCTCTCTAAAATACACAGTTAGTCACAAACACAAGAGAGTGCATCTACCTTCTATTCTTGGTAAAATCTCTATCACTACCACCACTTCTCCACTCCTTCTTAAACCCATCACTACAATAATACCAACAATAATTTCCCCAGATATTTACTAAGTTGGAATTACTCACCTTCTAAACTTATCGGCGCCCCCATCTCTACTTTCATCTCTATCTCGCCTAGAACAAAATAGTAAGCAAAACAGTTTTGAGATAATCCCAATACCGTGGGGGTCTATCCTGTCGCCATGAATCTTGTTTTTTAGCACCCCAATCGCCACGATCTTCACCGGAACTTTTCCACTCGTTCTTCGACGCATCCCCATCTTCACCACCTTCATCTCTTCTTCTCCTGTAACAGATTCACTAAATGAGAATTTTTTGACAAGCAATCATTACCTAGGAGGCCGATCTTGTCTCCACGAATCTTGTTTTTTATTTTCCCACTGAGGGGACCGTTCTTGTTTAGTGCCATTCCATTCTTCACTCGGTACACTTCCACTGTTTTCATCTCTATCCCTCCTAAGAATATGTATTAACCCAAAGTTACAACAAGTGTAATTTTTACCTTGGTCTGCTCCTCCAGGAATCTTGATTTTTATTAGCCCCCCATTGCGAGGAACGATCCTCCGTAGTGCCATTCCACTCTTCACTCTTCGTATTATTCCACCCCCCGCCGCGCTCGTTGTTATCCCGCCTAAACAGCAAAAGATTAAATGTGAAATTTGGGAACACACGATGTTACCTGGGCGGTCGATCCTGTCGCCACGAGTCCTGTTTTTTGTTGTTGTTGTATTCAGGCGCGGAACTTTCGGTGTTCCATTTGTCTTGATTGTCATTTGAATCCATTTTGTTGGAATCTTGTCTGGAAAATTCTCGATTTCGGAAGTCCTTGTTAAATTGGTTGTTAAGGTTTTTTCTTGAAATACCTCGGTCTGTTTCTTCGTTAAGTGTGTCGCTATATACATAGATTGTGAACATTAATGTAGATATAATGTCTGATAGCGGTTAATACAGACATATTGAATTTTTCATTACCAAAAATTGGTTCGTAAAAGGGGAGTTGGCCAGTAAATGTTTGTGTTTCACCCGAATAAAGAAATCGTGACGCCGCTTACGGATTTGCACGCAGAACCAATTTATTGTAAAACTTCAATTCCACTTGACAATTATGACCTATCTCAAATATCACCCTGACAACAGTGCAGTGTCAAACAAGTTAAAAAGTAATCATAAACGATTTACATAAAGCGCATTTCCACTTGCATTCATTTCCCATTTGTAAGATGCAACTTCTGTTAAAATCGTAAAAATCCGGCCACAAATATGAAAGATAGCGTTGCACATGAGCAATCCATTTTTGACATGCTATTTCAATTTCAGTTTATAAAAAGAATTTCATTTCAATGCTTTTCTAAATAAAAGCCGCTTTACATTAGGCAATTTTAGTGCAATGCAAGGCTTGTGCTATGCAATCTAAAATTGCCTTGCATTGCTTATACGGTTTTACATTTATGCAATTGTGTTGCAACTTTTGTGCAAGTTCAGAAAAGTGTTGCAGTACTGACAACATATTTTTCAAAAATTGAAACTTTTCAGTTTGTTTACACCGAAGGTTATTCTTGAAACTTAATAAAATTGACCATTAGGTATGAGCAAACAAAAGGAAATTAAGCTGGCTACAGCTTATTATGTGGTGGCGCTTGCTATTAAAAAAAAACACACAAAATAACACACGCGAAACCAAATAAATTGTGGTATTGACAAAATTACTAGAAAAGTTACTAGAACTTGCGCCAAACTTGCAAGTGAAATAGAACTTTCTCTATTTATTTTTCTTGCACCTGAATTGCGTATGAACATGCGCAGTAACGTATCTCTAACTTGCATTGCACGAAAATTGCCTAATGTAAAGCGGCTTTAAGAAAGTTTTCCTTTGTTCCAAGCGCCAAAGTATCAAATTTCACTTAAATGCTTCCATAAATAAAAAAGTTGACACTGCGCATGCGCAAAACCAAATTTTGAAACTGGCGTTAGATTTTCCTTTATTCCAAGTGCCTATGTATCACAATTCATTTAAATTCTTCCATAAATAAAAAAGTTGGCACTGTGCATGCGCAAAAACAAATTTTGAAACTGGCATTTGATTTTCCTTTATTCCAAGCGCCTATGTATCAAATTT
>NW_022170596.1:21542778-21550557 GCF_008802855.1 Photinus pyralis
TTGTGATGGAACCGAATTAGCCCGCTAAAATTCGATTTAAATATTCCCGAAAGCGACCCTGGCGCGAACAAAAAAAAGGTCAAGGTTGCAATTTGTTTCGTTTCCGTGGAACACGTGTTTTTTTTCTTCTCTGCTCTACATTGAAATGGGCCATAATTTACAATAAAAGTGTCAAATATTACGCTGTGCGAGGGGACTTAATGATCCATATCGACCGACGGCTCGAGGCACGTTCGATATTAACATTTGTTTTCGTCTAGGATTTGCCTACAAAGGGGAAATTTAGACAGAAGTATGTGTGCTTTTGTTGAGACCAGGAGTAAATCTTTACGTTGCGAATAGTGAGTGCAGCTTCGACAATTACAAAGGTGATGTACTCGTTTTATTTATCTCTATATGTCTATTGCATCCCTCTAATAATGTTATGATCGTGTTCGATTATTTGCCAATTTAACTTTATTCTCGTACAGCATTGATTATTGCCATTTATAACACCTTCCAGATACGAATTGCAGTTTTAATTATACTGGTCCTACTGTTAATCACTGACCGATTTATGTGTTTTTATTTATATTTAGATACTGTATGTTCCCTTAGGGGCGATACCCAATACAAGTATGCAGAACTACCTTTTAATTTTATAATTGAATTTATTGCAGCACATTTCGCTTTCGTTTACTGAGTTGTCACACTATGCGTTTTTACCGCTCCCTCTAAAACGGATGCGGTTTGACGGGATGATAATATCACACGTTAATAAATGGTACCAGTCACATATATGCGGTTTTGCCGCACCTGGATGCAACCGCATCATATGGCTGTCAAACCGCATCCGTTTTAGCAGGAGCGGTAAAAACGCATAGTGTGACACCACACTTATTACCTGATTATGTTACTGTGTATTTACAGGGTGCCTCATCTGGGGGCGAGTGACGTACGTTAGGTGGTTGATTGTTACATATTGCACTTGGCATTGTGAATTAATGACTTGATACCAATGTTTGTCACGACATGTTCCTTTGTATTGTTGTAATGTGATTGTACTAAAATGTATGCTCCTACTATTTATTTGAACCGGGTGATTATGTCATTATGATTATTAATATTTGGCGGGGTGACTGGTTTCGAATATTTACTGTGCTATATTTGATATTGATATTTGATACCGATATTTAATATCTCGATTTGACGTAGCAGAGGCTGGCTAAAGTTCAGAACTGACATACGCAGAGATATATATGTTTTATGTACTGTTTTTTTGTGTCTTTGAAAAGAGCCATCTTGCCGATATTGCTAATCAATCCGATTAGTCGATCCCTGACATGTAGTGACCGAATATTGGTTTTGTGTCAGTCTTTGTTATGCCAGTGCAAATATGTTAACTGTCAACGCCTACATGAATTGTGTATATTTTGTTTATAATTATGTATGCGTGCGAGTTTGCCGTTGGTTACTCTGTTATTTATGTTATGTCATGACTTGTCTTTTGATCGGATATTGTCAGTACTCATGGTAGAGAGCCTGGAGTTCGGTAATTTATAACCCGGCATTTTAAGACTAGTGGGTTGGACTGGCCCTAGAGATGTCTGAATGAATGAGTTGGGGTCCCGCTTAGTCGTACATGAGGGCGCTGGCTAGGCCCGGCCTCACTTGCGCAGGGATTCGCTAAAAGCGTGTGGCGTGTTCTCGTTGTGACCTTTTGTTTTGTTAACAATTTGGGGTATCCTTCCTATGTGAAAGGCTCTTCTGAGAGGCCAGCTCAATTTTATCAGGTGTGGTGTGACTTTACAGAAAACCGCCCGCCACTGCACTGAAAATCGAAGTACCTCACTGCGTAAGGCTGGAATTCTGATGACAAAGATACAGTATTTCGCATACAGTACCACCGTGTAAAAGAGCTCTAAGGAAGCTAAAAGGTAACTGGAAATATAAAGTAAAAATCGCGGTTTAGAAATACAATTCTATTTCAGATGCAAATAGAGTAAATAAATAAATACTGCACTATGTGTGCATATTTAGGGTGAGATAAATGAATCAGATCATTGTAATAAGGTAAGAACAAAGAGATCCGAGTTAAATACGTCTATCGCAACCCAAAGTTAAATGACAAATAATGAGACAGGAGGCTTTAAGCGGCGTTACATGGGGCGAACCTGCGCCGCGTTGTCGCAAAGCGCGAGGTGCAATTTTAAGTCAATCAGTCCTCTGAATGGATCCCGAAGACTGAAATTAATCCAATAGCGAAAATCATATCGATCGAGCCACCGTCATGCTGCGGACGAAGGTTTTCGCAGCATTTCGAAGAAAGAAAACAAGAAGCTTGAACATATCCACGGCGTACCAGGATGCCAGAAGCGGCGTAGGTAGGTGCGGATAGCGCCGATCCTGACGAACGGAGTTAGGTCAGAGCCGGGACGTGATGACATGCGGTGGCGACGTCTTGAGCCAAAGCGACCAGCCTCAGTTGCTTATGTAGGGAAGGTAGGCTTGCCCAGGCACAAGTGGTTTTTGCTGGCCCTTGGTGGTGCTTATTAACAATTCGTCGAGGCGTCCGGCGTTGCGGCGAATGGGGCGTTTGCTGGTAGTGGGGTCCTTCCCTGGCGTTCCTAACAACGGCGGGAAGTCTATAGTCGGTCCGTGCATAGTACAGCTGGATGCAAGATAACTCTCCTTGTGAGTGAAAGCCGTGACCCGAACTCGTCTAGAACTGGTGGTGCACAAACGATAAAGGTATTTAGGAACAATCGATGCGAAGTATGTTTTGCGAATCAATGTTTCTTAACTATTTGCTGTACAGGATTGTTACGCTTCAAACCCCATTTACTAATTATGTTATTCTATTGCAGCAAGAACATACCTTAAAGAAAATAAGAACCGTTTCATAATTTAATAAAGATTATTGACTTATTATTTATCCCTTTACCTTTTTCCTTAAGAGGCCAGGAGAGAATTACTAACTGATAGCTATCGGGCGCACATTATACATAATTCCATAACAAGAACCACCCGTAATTTAATTAAGGTATGCGAAGATTAGCCAGAGGTAGGATGGAGTAGAAGAGGTATTTGTAACATCCGTTACAAAATGACACCCAAAAACGGGGCTTACGTATTAGAGTGTTCTGGAGAAGCGATGAAAATAACGGGAAGGACACACAAACAGGAATTGATGCTTCACTTGACCTTCACTGTGGAATACTGTTTGTTGAAATCTAAGAACCTCGTGCGTTGCCGGATGTTTCTACTATCGTTCTGTATTTTAGTTCAAAAAGGTATTTGGGCATTTGCTTTTATGCTTTCAGAGAAATGTATGTATCTGTGCCACTAAATTACATTCCCAACAGTTTCTTTTTGAATCAAACAGCATAGATAATGTTGTGACGTGTCTTTGGTGGGGCTATAATCAAGTGCGCGGGTTTACATTGTTTTACAACCAGTCTACTTCGTGCAGACACGATGTTATTTTATCAGCGCGTCTGGCTCACAACCGACTGTATTATTTGTGCATATTATTGTAACAGTTCATAACGTATATTCTTATAAATAAATAGTAATCGTATTTACATATCTAACACATTGGCGACGAATAGTGGATACGAAACCATGCTAGAAAACGAAAATAGTGGTGTTTCCCGGCCGGCCTCTGGTGGTCTGATGAGCGTGGGGCACATCGAGCCTTTCAACCCAGAAAACCCAGCGAGTTGGCCCGTCTATGCGGATCGCCTCAATTTCTACTTAGAAGCAAATGGAATAACCGACGATGTTCGAAAAAGAGCCGTTTTGTTAACAATGTGTGGGGCAGAAACCTACGAGATCGTGAAATCGCTCTTATCGCCGGAATTGCCAAGAAACAAAAGTTATGAAGAGATCATTGAAGTACTTGACAAGCATTTTACTCCGAAGCCGTCCGAGATTGTGGAACGATATTTCTTCTACAGGCGAAATCAGGAAGATGGCGAGTCGATTTCCGCGTACATGGCGAAGTTGCGCAAGATGGCGGAGCATTGCCAGTTCGGAAACACGTTGGAGGTCATGCTTCGAGATCGTTTGGTATGCGGGGCGAAGGACAAGAACATACAGCGCCGTCTGTTGGCTGAGAGAGAGCTTACCCTGCAGCAGGCATTTGAGATGGCTGTAGCGTCTGAGACCGCGTCAACTCAGATTACAGAGATTCGAGGGGAACCGACTAAAGGGGAGGTGTCCAAAGTTGCACATTCCTGGGATAGAGGGCGTGCGGAGACGAAAACAAGGAGTTTCGTGAATGTTATTTGTTTTCGTTGCGGAGGGCGCCATGATGCTGAATCTTGCCGATTCAGAAACGAAGAATGTAGAAAATGTGGCAGATCTGGCCATATTCAAAGAGTGTGCAAAACCAAGAAAACGCCAGAGAGGTCAGAAAAGTCAAAAAAAGCCGTGAAAAATGTCACCGAAAGAGAAATGCTGGAGGATGAAGAAGAAGTCGAGTACCTGTACTCCGTCGAAGAAGCAGTAGTCAATCACCTGGAAGAAAATATTGTACCGCCAACTAAAGTGCGTGTGTTGCTGAACGGTATCGCGTGTTGTTTTGAATTAGACTCCGGTAGCGCGTCGACAATAGTAGACTTTAGACAGTACAAGAAATTGTGGCAAAAAGGTGGCCCACGAATCGAGTCGTACGGTAAAATGTTAAAAGACTATCAAGGAAATTTAATCGAACTGATGGGTGCGTGTAAAGTTGAAGCGGAATACGCCGATAATCGCGAAACGCTGACTTTAGTAGTGGTCAAAGAAGATCGCTCCAACATCCTAGGTCGAAGCTGGTTTGTGCCTTTAGGATTCAGTGTCAAAGGTGTCAAGCAGGTGTCGAGTGATAGCGGAAAGGTAACATCAGTTATCCAAGAATTTTCGGAAGTGTTCAAAGACGAACTTGGCGAGTTCAAAGGAAACCCCATTAAGTTTGTATTCCAAGAAAACGTCAGCCCAGTTGTACTGAGGGCGCGTAGGGTACCTTTCGCACTAAAACCAAAAATCGAAGAAGAGTTGGATAAATTGGTTCGCCAAGGGGTACTAGAACCAGTGGAGCATCCTGTGTGGGCAACGCCGATCGTTCCGGTAATTAAGAAGAACGGGGACATTCGCATTTGTGGTGATTATAAATCTACGCTTAATAAATGTCTAAAATCGAATCCCTATCCGATGCCGACGGTGGCAAATTTATTCGCATGCCTGTCCGATGGAAAGTATTTTTGTAAGTTGGACCTGGCACAGGCCTACCAACAACTGAAAGTTGACGAAGAAGCCGCGGATGCTCAAACTATCATCACTCACAAAGGCGCATATCGCGTGAGAAGATTGCAGTTTGGTGTCACGGTGGCCCCGAATTTATTTCAGCGTTTTATTGACACGCGTCTCAACGGAATCACGGGAGTTTTTCCATTTTTCGATGATGTGCTGATAGTCGGAAAAACTGAAATAGAACTGAGTAACCGGTTACACGAAGTTCTTAGGCGTTTCGCGGCCGACGGATTGCGATTGAAAGAAGACAAATGCGTGTTCAACGTGCGGGAAATCGAATTTCTCGGGCACCGAATCGATTCGCATGGCATCCACCCCTCGGAGAAAAAGGTGCGTGCAATTAAAGAAGCTCCTGAACCCGAATCCAAAGAACAGTTGCAAGCGTTTTTGGGGATTTTGTCATTTTATAGTGGGTTCCTAAAAGATCGTGCGACTGTAGCTGAACCACTGTACCGTTTGTTGGACAAGACTAATACCTGGAAGTGGACAAATCGCGAAAGAAACGCATTTGAAGCTGTTAAGAATTTAATCGCGTCGGACAAAGTTTTAGTGCACTACGAGGAATCGAAACCGATCGTGTTGACTTGTGACTCATCCAGTTTCGGCATTGGTTGTGTGTTAGGACATCGTTGTGAAAACGGTCAAATCGCCCCTATCGCGTTTCACTCAAAAACCTTATCGAAAACGGAGCGTGCATACGCGCAGCTCGACCGCGAAGCTTTATCGTTAATTCTCGGAGTCAAAAAATTCCACAATTATCTCTATGGCCGACATTTCGAGCTTCAGACCGATCATAAACCCTTATTGGGAATTTTAAGCAAGGATAAACCCGTTTCGGAGATGCTTTCGCCGCGAATGTTACGTTGGACTCTTTTCCTGAGTAACTATAATTTTAATTTAGTGTACGTCCCTGGAAAGAAACTTGGGAGCGCAGACGGACTCAGCCGTTTTCCTCTTAAATCCGAAGAGTCCAAGCAAGTAAGTTACGGTGACGTGCTGATGATCGAAAACGCGCCGGAACCGCTGTGGACAGCGGAAGACATTGAAAAATTAACAAAAAAAGACAGGGTGTTGTCGCGAGTTCTTAATTTAGTGCAAAGAGGATGGCCAGATAAAGAAACAGACGTGGAGTTACAGCCGTTTTATACAAAAAGGAACGAGTTGTCGGTCTACCGAAACTGCGTTCTGTTTGGGAATCGTGTAATAATTCCTCTCGAAGGGAGGAAGAAGGTATTACAGGTTTTGCATTCCTCACACCCGGGAATCGTGAAAACGAAGGCCCTAGCCCGCAGTTACGTATGGTGGCCGAATATAGACATAGACATAGAAAAGGTTGTGAACCAGTGTGAAACGTGTCAGCAAACTAGACATTTTCCTGCTAAGGCGCCAATTCATCCGTGGGAATATTCAAGGAATCCCTGGAGCCGTTTACATGTTGACTTTTTTGGACCAATACAAGGTCAGCAATTTTTTATTGTGGTAGACTCGTACACAAAATGGTTGGAAGTGAAATGTGTGAAAACAACGTCATCCGGTTGCGCGATTCAAGTATTACGTGAACTATTTGCTACACATGGTGTGTGTGACGTAATAGTTAGCGATAACGCAACTGCGTTTACCAGCGACGAATTTAAGACATTTTGCAAGCAGAATTTGATAAGACACGTGACGGTTTCCCCTTATCATCCCCGATCAAATGGAGAAGCTGAAAGAAACGTCCAAACCGCGAAGGAATCGCTGAAACGTTTATCCGGAAATTGGTCTCTTAAAATTGCCAGGTTTCTGCACAGACAGCACATTACGCCGTCGTCTAGCACAGGTTACAGTCCGGCCGAACTTTTGATGGGACGAAAATTGCGTTCCTGTTTGGATAAATTACATCCTGATTTAATAGGAGAGAAGTTGAATCGAGAAGTGGAAGAGCGTGTAGAAAACCGGAAAGTTTCAAAATTTGCTGTAGGTGAACCTGTTTTCGCAAGGGATTTTTCGGTGAGTCATCAAAACTGGAAGCCCGCAGTAATAACAAGAACCACGGGACCACTTAGTTATCAAGCAGTCGATAACGATGGAAATTCTATCCGACGGCACGCCGATCAACTGCGAGGTAGGTCAAGTTTATCTGCGGTAAGCAATAACAGATCGCCGGGGTCAACGCCCGCTGTCGATCAATTTGCATTGGAGCGAGAAGTTTCGCCGCAAACGTTCACTGGGGACCTGCCCTTGGCCGACGAGCCCTTATGCGAGGATCCCAGAGCCAGACCGATACGAGAGCGAAGAGCCCCTTCATACTTGACGGATTATCAGTGCTAAAAGGGAGGGGTGTTGTGACGTGTCTTTGGTGGGGCTATAATCAAGTGCGCGGGTTTACATTGTTTACAACCAGTCTACTTCGAGCAGTCACGATGTTAGTTTATCAGCGCGTCCGGCTCATAACCGACTGTATTATTTGTGCATATTATTGTAACCGTTCATAACGTATATTCTTATAAATAAATAGTAATCGTA
>NW_022170596.1:21550657-21580463 GCF_008802855.1 Photinus pyralis
CAATTATGATCTACTCTAAACATTAACCTTAATTTAAAATATAATGCTAGAGCATTTCATATGCCTTAAAAAGACTTACCATAGTCATAATGACACTGTGATGACAGCTGCTCGGAACACAAACGATATGTGGCCACAATTTTCACAGCAAGCGGTTTTGCACTAAGAAACCCGTACGAGTAAAGTTCTATTTCTGATATTAAAGCATAATCGGGCACCATCATAGCGACTGATCTGAACAAGGCCTGTGGAAAGTGTAAAATTAGTACAGTGAAAGAATATAGTGACAGACTACTTTTAAATTGTCAGGCAATTCGGATCGCCCCGCATATCCGGGATTCATCGTAATAAAGACGGCACAAGTGGGATCAAGTTTCAGTTCGGTGCCCTCAAATACCATCTTTTCTGCTCCGGAATTTATTCCTCGTTGTATGGTTAATATCTGCTGGGCGACCACTGAAAGTACTTCGAGGTCGATTCTATTAAATTCGTCAAAACAGGACCAAGCGCCGCACGACGCCAATCCCTAAGACCTTTAATATGACTACACGCAAACATTGCTCTCCTCAAAAGACCTTAAAGAATTTGCCAAGGGCGAGATAATCGAGCCCATCCGAACAGTTAAATACAACGCATTGTTTCGCGACGGACTTTGCCAGATCTTTTGTTGTTTCTGTCTTTCCGGTACCAGCAGGACCTTCAGGCGCGCCACCTGGGTGATTGCTGTTAATGGTGAGTAAAGTATATCACGGCAGACTTCAGTTTACAAGCTGTTATTAGTTTACGAAGCCTGTAAACTCAAGGCCGCCTTGCATCGTGCTTTGACGATTTACCTAAATGAAGATGTAATGCACCAAATAGGGTTCTGAAGCAACGATCTGTTAAAGGTGTAACAACAAGTCTGGACACGTTTCCCAAATATTCGTAACCATACATTAGAGTTGAATTTATCATGCGGGTTGCCATTTGATTGTCCTACATTAAAGATAATAATGTTCGGTTGATTAGCAACGCTTTTTAACATTTCAAATGCACTATGAGCTCTAAATGTTTCCCTAAACAAATGCGCATCGTTCCCTAAGCCACGTCGACTCTCTGCGCGTGGTACTATTTGCAGTGATGGAGGCGTCCGTTACAAACTGAAGACATGATGGTTAAAATTTATTTGTAAAATGCGGGACGTAATATGAGATAACCCACACAACATGTTCATTGATCAGACTCGCTTTGCCTTTATTCAAAGGAACTTCCAGAAAAAAAGTATTTGCAATAGTCTACTCTGAAATGGATTTTATTATTGGTTGAATACGTGACGACGGCGCCACTCTCCGTCTCGTTCTTTCATGTTTGCAAGGATAAGGAATTTTTAGGTCCTACAAATATCCAAATGGAAGTAATACAATCAAAATGAGGTAAACATGTAACGGGAGGCAAAGGTTAATCGTATGGGAAAAGTGGCTGGAGACCGTCTGACGGGCGATAACACAATGTTAATGTCTTTTACGTCACCAAAACAGCTGAATCAGAATTACTCATGACGAGGTCACGGAACATCGTGAGAAACGGGAACTAAGCGATATATCTGCTGGGTTATCTATTTATTTATTTATTATCCTATTTGCACCATTTTGTAGGCGGGTTTTGTAAGTAAAGAGGGTCTAGTTCACGGGCATTCGGCTATCGAGCGGGAAGTTATGTTTTGCACTCGCGAGATTTTTACGCGGATAGTTACTAAAACATAATCGCGAACGGATAGAGAAGGGGAATTTTTCCAATTTCTACAGTAAAAACGGATTTATTTAATTAAGTGACGATATCGTCACTCATCCGCTGTAACTTTGTGCGCAATTAATACATTTCAAATTAAGTGGATCACGCAACATCGAACATTCCTTTGAATTTTGCAATGGTAAAACCCCTCGCAACGATCCAAGAGTTAACGTTAGCAAATTTTTGTTCCATTTCTCGAATCCTAAACAGACGACGATCCAGTTTTCAAATGTTGAACGACTCAAGGGGGTAGTTTAGACACCGTATGAATAAGGTAAACCGTAATTTTTTTATTTGTGTTCTGTACGGACTGTTTTACTTGTTGGGGATTTAGTCGAGCGCCGTAGATCACATTGTAGAATGGAAAAAAGTTATGATGTATATTCCTGCACCGGTGGGAGGGGCCCCTACACTTTTTTAATAATGTACAAAAAAATAGTCAAAATACTTGAGCGCATCAGATTATAATAGTGTATATGCCCCAAGTGTCTCTGATATTGGAGGTAAGTATGTTAATCTGCCGGTTTGCATACTGGGGGAGGCTGCACGGAAAGGTAGAAAACGGTACTATTCAAGCGCGTCAGATATTTAGATCTCAGTTAACTGACATCTGAACGCACTGAACTTTATTGACGATGTGTTCCAATTTGGCGTATGAAAATATGCAGATCATATTTGCATTTTTTGGCGTTTTTACAAAACAAAACCCAAAAGTGCAATTAACATATTTTCATCTTTTCCTTTTTGACAGTTTTACTTATCGATCTCCCATAAGAGCTCATAATACATGAGAAAAATAAGAGTAAACAAAATTTTACCTCCCAGTAATAGCGAATTTGAGACAACCATTGAAAATCTGTAATTCCTTTCACTTTCAAGTCTATTAATTCTGATAACACATCCCTTGCGTGTACATCTAAAACCACCAAAGCTCCTAAAAGCAAAAAGTTCGCAGTTGAGTCAGAGAAATATTGCAGATTACCTAAGGTAATCCTATTCTGCGCGCTAAGCTTTCCCCGAACCAAATTCACCACCTTTGAGATTTGTACATTACACCTTTCAAGGCACCTTCTCATCTCATCGTGGCTTATAATAATGGCCTCATGAACCTCCGAAGTCCAATAAGTCATAGCTACGCTTTGTACCTTGAAAATCAAACCTCATATGCCTCGTAACTTTACATTAGATTCCTTACAGTTTGGCCCGGCCAAATTAAAACCCATTCGTCGCGCGGTCGCGCAGTGTAATCCTTTATCGCGCCCGCTACCATTTTATGAACTGATTTTTTCATGTCCGTTTCCAATTCCAAAAGCCACTTCTCAACTTGTCCGCGAGCTTGTGACGTTTGTATGACGTCGACTAAGGGTACCTCTTCGCCTTCGCTTGACTTCATCTTAGTAACGTCTAAATCTTCGGTAAATTCCAATGATGCTATCCCTTCAAAACACTTTTTGAGATGAGGTTGAACCCTAAAAGAAATGTCTGTAAGTTTCCCCCGAATTTGAAACCAAAAGGACGTGGTCTTAAAATAAGTTTAATAATTCATGGCGCACTGCTTCAAACTGCAGAGTTGATTTGCCTAGTGCCATAAGATGAGTATTATGGAACCTTGAGTTAAGTACGCTAAATTGTACCCTTATCTAAACGATACAACCAAGAAAATAATTTACCTTGTGGGATCTTTTGTTTCTGACAGTATTTCCAACAATTCGTCATTAGATAAAAAGAAAAATCTGGGAAAATACAATCTCTTCTTCTCCAAATATTCGTTAAGTCCACGTTGAATGAGCTCAAGTAATATGTTTGATTTTTTCAGCCGCTCTAACATTTTTTCCACTTGCACAACAGCCATTACTTTCGGCTCGGCGTAGCACGTTTTCATTATATCGCGCCACATCTAAATAAAAAGGAAGTTACAGCATATCAGGGCAATTGTTAACATAGAGATCGTTTCATTTAAAACATACTACTCTTCATTGCTCTCATTTACTTAGTAGAGTGCGTTTGCTGCAGGACAATGTATAAATATTGAATATATGAAAAAATAAAATTTAATTGTTAGTCTACACCCGTTCCTTTCATAGTCAGGCCGTGAATATTTGGAGCTGCCCTCTATATACTACACTCACCTCTTTTGTTTTGAGGATAAATGACTGTTTGAGAGTTCAAAAGACGTTGCGCCACTACAAAAACAAAAATTTCCCTACAAGTCTAAATCCTCCAGCTTGTAGCCACTGTAGCTACTCAGATATCGTGTTTTAATGGATGAAAAACATCAGCCACCCTGTTTGGGTCATCTGCAAACTCGGAGAAATCGCCAAAGCTTGGAAACCTGTTTTTCCATTTTGTCCAAAAACCCGAGCTCCTCTAAAAATCGCATTTTTGCGATCCACGAACAAGACATGCTATTGCTAGTGTAGTAGCAAAGAGTAACTATAATAAGAGATCCAACGGTATAGAGAATAGTGTTGCATATGTATTGTGTGTTGCCTAACAAATTTTAGTGCTTTTTCTCAATTTTATTGGCGTACGCTACGCCTAAGGGGCTATTTCAAGGCAACTACTTGTTTAGAAGTTTATAAATATCATTGCAGAAATCCCAGCGTTGCCAAATTTTTAGTGTTTGCTTGCACTTATTTAGGTATCTATTATTCCTTGAAATGTATGATGTTTAAAGATATGTAATTCCATTCTACGATTATGGCACAATTTATTAAGGTCCGAACGCTTGTTGGTTTGATTCATAGGTGCGAAGATATGTTTTTTGAGCGGTAAATAATAGATTTTTTACTGTGTATCCCAGTAAGCGCGAGTAATAAGCTCGCGTTGATTACGTCTCTGCCCTTTGTCATGAAGTTCTTCAGGCGTATGGTTAAGGAATTAAGCACAATAAATAATTAAGTACGCAAAACTAAAAATGCAATTTTAATGTCATCATAACATGTCGGCTACTTCAACACAACTTTTTGAAACTACAGCGACATCTTACAGTTAAAATAAAGAACTCATGTATAATTGGTTGCTATCAACACTCCCCCTCAATTATACACTCCTTAAAAATAAAGATTTCTATTTCCCCTACAGGGCAAAAAACATTTAGAATATAATAAAAATTCTTAACCTACATATTATGAACTTTAACCACATTTAATAAGTTTTTAAAATATTCAAATTTACTTAATGACAATGATTTTGTTAAAATATCTGCTTGCTGTTCGTTTGAGGGTATATATTGAATATGTATTCTTTCAGATTCCACACAGTCTCTAATATAATGATGTTTAATGTCGATGTGTTTGGTTCGACGAGTTTCCAATGTTGATGCCATTCTAATACAGGATTGATTATCTTCGTTAATGACAATCGGAAAAATATTAAGATGTAAAATTTCTTGACATATGTGACCGAAAAATAAGCAATTGCTAACACATGTCGCTAAAGCTACATATTCGGCTTCAGAGCTTGATAACGCTACTGTGCACTGCTTTCTTGTTTTCCAATCAATAACATTATTGTTCATTTTAATGACGTATCCGGAAATACTTTTACGGTCATTAATATTATTTGCAAAGTCCGCATCGACATATGCATTAATGTTTAACTCTGAACTACCTTTAGAAAACATCAAACCATGATCAAATGTGTTTTTCAAGTACCTCAGAATCCTTTTTAAATTAGTCCAATGTTCAAAAGTATAATTATTTTGGAATTGACTGTAATATGTTACTGAAAAACTTAAATCTGGGCGTGATCCTAACATTATATACATAAGTGATCCGATAAGTTCTCTATAGGGCAAATTTTCATGACTGACACAATTTTTAGCTTCACCTAGTTGCAATTTATATTCAATTGGTAAATTTGAACTTTTACAGTCAAGCATGTTGAACCTCTTTAGGATTTTCCATATCAATTTACTCTGAGAAACATAAACCTTACCTTCAAATTTACTTATTTGCAATCCAAGAAAATTTATACAAGTATTTTGAAATTGTTTCATTTTAAAACTTTCCATTAATTTGTTTTTTACTAAAGTTAAGCTATCCTCAGATTTAGAAAACATGATTAAATCATCAACGTGAACTAAAACAAATGTTTGATCATTAAAATACAGGCATGGATCCTTTTTAGAACGTTTAAAACCTAATTTAATCATAAAACTGTTAAAAAGTGAATTCCAACATTTCGGTGATTGACGAAGTCCATATAGGGCTTTATTTATCTTGCAAACTATGCCAGAACTTTCAATTTTTAAACCTTCAGGTGGTTTCATATAAACTGGATTTTTTTAGTGTACCATTAAGAAATGCTGTCTTAAAATCAAGTTGCATTACAAATAAATCAAATTCAACATACAAAGAAATTAAAAACCTTAAACTTGGCATACGTGCGACAGGTGAGTACACATTTTCAATTACCTCATCTTGTTTGTAGCCGCGTGCTACCAACCGTGCCTTTTTCTTCTTTTCGTTATCCACGATCTTCTCAGAAAACACCCACCTTGAGTCAATGACAGTCTCATTTTCTGGTTTTCTCACAAGTTGCCACGTATTGTTCTCTTCTAATGCAGTTAGCTCTTCTTGTATCGCTTTCTCCCAACCTTGATTGACCTCTAAGGCTTCCTTGTAGTTTTTCGGAACATCTGTGATTAAGTTACATGTTGACAATGCTGCAAATAAATTTAAATCATCTTCTTCATCCAAATAATAGTCGTCGAGATATTTCGGCTGCTTCTTATTACGCACACTCCTCCGTACAGTTGGTTGTCTCTTCTCCACGTCCTTGTCTGACTGAATTTCCCTGTCGTTCAAGTTCTCTATGTCATCTTGGTTTACCTCGGGGTTCTCAGCTCTCGTAGATTCTTCTGCGTCACTGTCGAGTAAGATTCGTCTAGGTTTCGTATCGCCTATTCCTTCGTCGAAGACTACATTTCTTCCATGTACGACCTTTTGATTTTCAACATCTAGTAACCGGTACCCATTATCAGCATACCCGATCATCAATAATTTTCGTGTGTGAGGGTCCAACTTCGATTTTCTTAATTCTTTGGGAATATGATTATATGCCTTACAGCCAAATATTTTCACCTTGTCTAGATTCTGCTTTTCTCCATACCAAACCTCCGCAGGAGTTAAATCATTTGCTAAAACTCTCGTCTTCAATCGATTAATTAAGTAGACAGCAGTTCGCACTGCCTCTCCCCAATATATTTTCTCCAAACCAGAGTCAAAGATTAAGCATCTTGCCTTCTCCATAATGGTTCGATTGAACCTCTCTGAAACTCCATTTTGTTGTGGATTGAACGGTACAGTATATTGAATTTTTATCCCTTTTTGTTGACAGAAACTTTGAAATAACTTAGAGGAATATTCGCCTCCATTGTCGCACCTTAATCGATGGACACGTACATTGAATTTCGTTTCAGCCATTGCGACAAAATTTTGAAACTTTTCTAATGCTTCGCTTTTTCGGTTCAATAAGTACACCACACAAAAATGTGAGAAGTGGTCGATAAACGTTATGAAGTACTGTTTAGCATCGTACGTTGATGGATATGGGACCGCAAATGTCTGTCGAAATTACTTCCAGTATCCGTGTTGGTTTCCTTTCATTCCGTATAGGCACATATGGTTTCCGTGTTTGCTTCGCCTTAACACAGATTTCACAAACTTCTGGAGCAGGATACTTGGATGAATGTCCCATTCTTCGATGTTGCAACATTTTTTCTTCGTTGTATGTCATATTAACAAAACGTGTCTGGGGTTGAAATTGTAATGAAACTACATACAAGCTTCCTTCCAAATATGCTTTTAGTATTACCTTGTCGTCTTTCAATATTGTTGCCTTCCGATCCTTAAATACGACTGTTAGTGAATTTTCTTCCAACTTTTTAACGGACAACAAATTATACAACAGATTGTCACATAACCACACATTCTGCACCTTCAATTGTTTACCTGTGCACGATTTTAAAAATAGATCACCTTCTTTTAACGCAGTTATAGTTTCGCCTTCTTTAGCAACTTTAATTTTGTAATTAATGTCTTTTACATTAGTTAAATAACTTGCAAAATTAGAGTTTATTAAATGATTCGTAGCCCCACTATCAAGGATAAATTTGATCATACCGTCATTTCCTGTTTTACAGTTCACATTTGATGCAACGTTTTCACCATCGTACGAACTCACAAATGTCACTGGTTCTTCTTCATTTTCCTGATTTTCCGCACCATGTGCACTGTGTGAAGCCTGAGATCGAACGTTGTTATTATGTCCCAACCCAGAACTTTGTTGTTTTCGTCTTTGCCAACAATCCACCTTTTTATGTCCAACTTTATGACAAAAATGGCACTTGAATGGGAAACTTCCACTTTGGCTGTTTGCAGTAGCGCTCCCTCTTTGATTCTGGAATGTCTTCTTCCACTTTTTGTTGTCGTGGCCCACAAATGCAAGATTACGATCCGTTTGTTCAACATTTTTACTTTGCCGCGACTCTTCCAGCAACAACTTATTTTTGACAAAGTCTAGATCTACACTTTCTTCGTTTTGACAAAACATTACATCTATTGCAGTAGTTACCGACTGATAACTTTCTGGCATCGCTGACAACAACTGTAACACCGTTTCACTTTCATCGATTTTTCCACCCGCTGTCTTTAGCTCAGATAACGTCTGATCAAATTGTGTTAGAAACGTGCTTAATGAAGCATCACCAGCAAACTTCAAACTTCTAAATTTTCTTTGTAAAGCTACCTGTGTAGAAATTCCTCGTCTTGCGTAAGTCTTGTCAAGACTTTCCATCATCTCTTTAGCCGTTTTCTTATCTTTTAACATTTCCAGTACGTTATCCGCTATACTTTGTATTATTACCATTCGAGCTTTAACGTCCTTTTTATTAAAACTTTCCAATTCACCACCTTCACTGGGCGGCATTGTCTTCAGAGCCTCCGACACACCCTGTTGTTCCAAAAGCATTTTAACCCTGAATTGCCAGTTAGAAAAAGCGGCTGATGACCCATCAAACGGTTTCACGTAGAAAAAATTCTGCTGCTTGTCCGCCATGTTCCATGTACTATTGTACTTCATGCACCACTTAACAGCTTCCCGATTTTTTCCTGTGACTTAATTCACCAACTTCCCATTACCTTTTTAATCACTATTGCAACATACTGGCCACTGGGCCCATAACCTCATGAAGTTCTTCAGGCGTATGGTTAAGGAATTAAGCACAATAAATAATTAAGTACGCAAAACTAAAAATGCAATTTAATGTCCTCATAACATGTCGGCTACTTGAACACAACTTTTAAAACTACAGCGACATCTTACAGTTAAAATAAAGAACTCATGTATAATTGCTTGCTATCAACACTTTGTAAATGTACACACTGTCCGTCGTCCTACCGTCGACGGACGTGTGGAAAAGTCGACCGAAAAAATAATAAGAGAATAAAAGATTCCCGGAAAAAATGTTTCACTTTTTAATTTTTGCCGGCCAAACAATATAATAAAAACAAAATAAACTGCCTCCATTGGATTATAGTTGCAACCCCACCTCTTTTAAAATGGTTTCTTTGCGATAACTGAAAAACTACTTGGCCGATTTGGACCATATTTTTACCAGTCGATGTGACTAATATGTCCCCTTTAATCTCATTACATTTCACTCCGATCGACCCACGCATTCCGGAGATATAGGTAAACCCTATATTTGGAGTGGAAGAAAATGTTGTTTTCAAAAATAAGAACATACACTGCATTATCAATCGTTTAGATGGATGAATCACTATAGCAGAATGCGCGGTGGCTCAAGTTGAGCGGCAAATTTAAATACTGAAAAACATGTGTACGAAGCTTAGTTGCTAGGAGACCGATGCGCGCTAGTGCTGCAGCTTAAAATGCGGGTCGAGAGTATTTTTTTAATTAAATTGTTTAAATGAGAATAACGTGTAAATATTTAATTAAATTTATTCGACGAGTGCAGATTTATTAATTTATTATTTAACTGCACTACATATTTTGACTGATTATTGGATTAGACTGATGTTTTTTTTCTGAGGACATAAGGATTATTGCATTGTAATGATTGATTGTTAATGATTAAACAACTCAGCGTATGTAGGCATCTATACAAAATTAAAGCAAACAAAATTTCCTGTAAAATAATCGCTATGCTCATCATAAAATCCAATTTGCTAGTGCATTTTATGAAATATATTGTCCACTTTAATTTGATTGTAGGAGACGATCTAAAAAGGATGGATAATAACAAATTTAATTTACATTTTTACAATTGTACCTGTTATTGGTTATTCAATTAAATAGTAATTACTGTCTATTCAATAGGCGCCAACTAAACAGGAAAATACCAATGTAATTAACAATAGGTACTGAATCGTTGCTGATTTCTTTTATACATAAGTAATGTTTTCTAATTATATCATGTCCACATTTTATACAGCCAATAAGAAAGAAAATTAAATGTGACAACCGCGCAAATATTTTAAACCGAAATTCTATAAAGAATTCTGTAAATTTTCAATACGCGCCAATATTTAAAGAGGCGGTTAGTTCTGGCCACCTCTACGCGAGGGCCCGCTTTTGGAGTCCTAGCGGGCGAGTTCTTATAGCCAACACGCGTTTATACCATTGCGCTGTATCTCTTATTATGGATACTCTTTGGTAGTAGTTTGTACCTATACTCTGTTTTTTAACTAGGAAGACGGATTTAAAAACCTGATTTACACTGAAAATGTCACTAGAATCTAGTAACAAAAATAATACTCATTTTATACAGACATGTATTGTGTGTTGCGTGATGTGTTTTTCTTTCACATTTGGATAGATTTCATTATTTATGCTTTTGGGTTATTATTTGATAGGAACTACTTTATATTATGCATACATCACACTTTTAAAAGCGAATTATAATAAATAGGTAATACATTGATAATAGGTAATAATGCTGCATACATTTTTTGACCTTTGAAACATTGTTTTGAATTGTAGTTTTAAATGTTTTATCAGTTGTAATACTACACAATCCACATTACAATTTACAACAAATGTTAAGTTATTGAACAAATTCAGAGCAATGGAATTATATTCATATTATTAAACAGCACAGTTCACTGTTTTATTTATAAGCGACTTAGACACTGTCTTCCGAAAGTTCACTAAAACTGTCACTGTCCTCCGATCCGAGTGAAATAATTAATGGTTCCATTAGGCCATCCGATCTACACATCTTATTTTCTTCCTTAATAACGTGTTGCACACACTTCCGCCAATCGTCAGAGCTCACATTTGCAACAGCCTTATGACCACCGGAACGTTTCGAAGGGGTAACAATCCCAGTACTTCGATCTTCTTTAATTATCCGGTATACTGTTGATCGTGCCACTCCTAATATGTGTCATACTTTAATAACTAAATATATACCTACATCATTATTTACGTTACCTGTGATAGATGTAATATTCAACACAAGCATAGCAAAATTCATATCCGGAGTATCAGATAACATTTGTTTATAATAAACTGCTTTTCGGAGACTGATAAAATGACCTAAGTTTAAGCGACTACGTTTTTTCAAAGGAGACAAGCTTGCTTTACTGGTACTTGGAGTTGAATCCATCACCAATGCCAGTACACTTAGGACGCGAAATATCAACTTTAGTTCTTAAAAGAACTGTTTTACTTTGTTAAAATTTATGCAAAAGGACTCGGAACACACGAAAACTCAAAAATAAGTACAACAGTTAAGGATGAGAATCGCGATTAAATTTGACAGTTAAATCATGTCAATAGTAATTTTACCTGGGTGTAAAACGGGCGCAGCGCGAGCCAATAGAAACTAAGATTTTTTGCGGGAACTTTTAAATCCGTCTTCCTAGTTAAAAAACAGAGTATAGGAAGTCAAGTACCACTTCAGTGAACACTTTAGAAGATGTTGACATTTCAGTCCGAGTGGAAAGTAAATTCTTGGCATACATTTAAACTGTACCGGGTGACCCAATAAGACTGTTCCTCCGCCATATCTTGAGAACCGTTCGTCATATAACTAAGGGATAATTTGTTACAATCGGTCAAACGGTTAAGAAGTTAAAGCAGGTTATTGCAAAAACAATTGAACGCCCCACGCCATCTTTGTTTTTGAAATAACTGAGTTTTTGTTTGTACGAAAATGATAAAATAAACTGGTTCTCTTTAAAAATGTGAAAAAAATGTATAGTTTATTATGCGAAATTTAAAGAAAATGCAATTTTAAAATTTAAGATGGCAGTTGCACCCTCTCGTGGTCATTTTTAAAACCTGAACATATTTTCCAGCGATACTGTTCCCGAGATATGGCCGAGGAACAGTCTTATTGGGTCACCCGCTACATATAAAACAAGATGTAGGTAGTTAATTTTAAATTAAAATGAGAGTTTTTGCTGGCGATTTGATTATTTCCTGATCCCCTGATCTACAAACAAAATGTATAATGTGACACTAGGGAACTTGTGATATGTTTATATCCACTTCAAATAAAAAAGTGAGAGTAAGCATAATACTTGTACCTACTTAAATAAATGATGACTATTTTGTACCTTGTCAACCGTAGTGAACTTCCTCCCCTCCTCAGGCATTTGCTGTTGGATATCCGGAGAGGAGAATATTGGTTCCAAATACATCCACGTAGCCTGAACCTTCAACCAATCATCCAAGATTTCCTGCAGAAGCACCAATTTTGCCTCCCAGGCACTGTAAAATTGAAGACAAAATTACAGGCCAAATATACCTACATCACGCTCACATCATTTGCTTTTCAAATGGTTTAATGTATGGAGAGTTCTTCATAGTTTGTGTCTTTACCAGGTGGTCATCCAAAAGTACCTGAATGTCATCAATTGCGGACAATATATACGTTCCGGTATCGCTGTACAGAAACTCTTGTAATAATTGAAATTAATGCGGGTAATTACCGATATGGTGCAATAGTAAACTCAATGTCCGCCCATTCCGCGACCATTTTATTGAGATTCTTTTCTAAATTGTTTTCTTTGGTTGCGGCCTCGGAGATCGCCTCAAATTGTGGAACAAACTGATTTAAACCATAACTGAGTATTTTTCCTAAAGTTAGCTCAGCATCGACGACGAGCGGAAAACCGATAATATCAGAGACTATCTCCCAGTGTCGCGGTTTCATTCCTGGGTTTCCTAGCGTTTGGACTATCGGAAGATTCATCTTAAAGTCCTCTATTTGGAAACGCACCTAAAACAGAATTGTACAGAATGAAGTTCTTGAAAATCTACCAGTATACTTTCATAGCCAAATCTTGGGTTACAGGTCGGTCGCTAAACATCTTCTCCAACTTGTAGATATTTCTGAATGCTGTTCCTACTTCCGTCTCCACCATTTCCGGATCAAAAGAACCAATCTTGGAGGTTGTCCACGCGTGGTGCTGATTTATGAAATCCATTGCGCAATCAAACAACTTCTTGTAAGGTGACAGTTTCTCGTAGGTAGCCTTTCTAAGAGGGTATTGAGACAGTTCAAAACCGTAGGCGGCTTCCTCTTCGTTAAAAGCATCAATTCTCTGCAAACCTTGCACCAACCTAAAACATAACGGTACCTGTATCCAAATTTGATTAAACGAACCCTTACTTTGCGTCCAAATATTGGGCTTTTTGGTGATACATTGGCAATTCGTCGATATTACCGTAATTTTCAAATTCGTCGACCATTGTTGCATACAAATCCAAGTCATCCTTAAACTTCTTGATTCTGAAATTGAGCAACTCTTGAAATTCCACAATTTTCTTATCGGCCATTTGCCGATGGCTTTCGAGGACTTTCGGAAATCGCGCGTTCCTAGCCACAAGGCGATCTTAATCAATGCGACAGAGAAGATTATTCATACCACAAAAACGAAAGTGTATTCTGTTTCATCTCGGCCATTGTGAATAGTGTATGATCAGACAGAAAAAGAATATACTTCATAACTACTGCAAGCTTCTCCTCCATTATTTGCAAGGTTTTCTGTTCAACTTCTTTAACAAAGTTCAAAAGATTCATCAGTTCGGCGGTGTTAGCGGGAACGGTTAGTATTCTATCGGAAATGCTTTGAAATTGATCACTCAGCCTAAAAGGGAATTGTAATTAAATAGTAGAAACAGGCTATCTGTGCCAAATTCCATGAATAGGTACTCGATTATTTATGGTTGCTGTCCCAGATAGAGACTACCCATAGCACAGCTTTACATAGGTAGCACTTATTTATTGTAACGAACTATGTCTTTAAGGAACGTAATAGCGAGAGGTAAAAACTGTCTATAGTTTGTCATATTTAATTCTCCATTGGATTTCTAATATTTCAAGATCAAGATCTTTAAGGAACGAGAGAGATTAATAAAAAAAGGCTATCAAGATTCCTAAAAATATATATGAGGCGTTTTCGGGAATTGAACCGGTTTAAGCGGGTTAGTCAAAATTACCACGGAAACAACTGTGGCAATAATTCTTACCATAACAAAATCTGCCAACAAAAAAGCCTGTGGTCATCATAAAGTAAGGGGTATACTTTAAAATCTTTGTGCTTATTTTACAACGAAAAACGTCGAGGAATGTCTCAAAAATTCGAGGAGGGTTTCGGGAATGTTAAGAGATTTAATGTATAATTATTAAATTCTTGAAGGGAGAAATAATTTTACAAACAACTCTCATTTGTTGTGTGTAATATTGGTTGCTTATAGCCATCCATTTCGTCCAACGTCCTGATCCTATCCCTCCAACCCTTCTTGAACGAAGTGTAACAGATGACCCTAGTGTAGATGCCACCTTGTCTCACGTTTTTACAGGACCGTTGCTCGGTTTCGCCTCGCACATTAAAACACACAACCAAGGGCATTCCGGTAGCGCTTGGCTAAGGCCGCCTTGCTTTACACATTTACCCAAATCGCTGTTGCTTGTAGAAGATGATCGAGCAATATAGGATACCAACGTAAAAAACTGATTGTTGTAGCTCCATCGTTTCCAAATAATCGCCAAAATATGAAAAAAGTGGAATCTACAGGCAATTTGGGGAAGGAAGGGGGTGCGACCCAACGCTTTAGAAGTCTCGTCGAACTAAGAAGTCAAAACCATTTCCTATTTTTCGCCGTCAAAAATCCGGTTAACCCCCGAAAAGCGCATTTTTTTCGAAAAATTCGTACGTCGCGTGGTTTCCGTGTCGCCCTATTCATTCGTATGCACGACGGCCCGGGCTGCGCATTTCCGAACTCCATCCTCATTATTTCACGTTTGCCAACTCAAAACAGAGTGCGGCGTTGAACGTGGTTGGAGTCTGGTACTTGATTGCGAGAGTAGATCCAGGAATTTTATTTAAACATTGTGTGATATTAAGGCTCAAATGAGTACACTGAACATCAGAATAATTTTATTTATTTTATAGCATATTAAAAAGACTTTTTAATAGGTTTGAATGAGTAGGTAAGTCGTTCGTTAACGGTGAGGATAGAAAAGGGATCACTTTAACCGCTAGGGTAAATAAAGTGAAACAGATGATTGTGCATTCTAATGACATCTGTCATTCTTATTCCAAATCTCACGAGGAGCGCGATATGACATGACGTTCAGAACATATGACAATTTTATATACTTTTGATTAGGTACGCTTTTATCTTCAATCACTACTTTAGCACTATCAAATGCAAAGAGTTTTTTTAGTTGCAACATCGTATAAAAGTACCACTACGGATTTATCAACGCGACTGACACTTTATGGTACAATATACTCAGTACACAATCACCATAAGAAAATGTCACACTAATGACAATAACAAAGAGGATTCACGTTGTTATTTATTTACGCCTTTACAAAATGGCAAGTGGAAAACATGGCGCCGCGTGTACGCATATCGGCATTTATGTTAATTCCGAAACCCCATCTAATTCAGCAGGGTGCGCTCCAATCGAGTTGGGAAACGTAGTATGGGTAAAGGCCGAATGTTTGGAGGCGTTAGGATCTATTCGGCAAAGTGTTGCGCTTAATAAGGATGTAGTTCGGAAATTCGCGCCCGGGCTAATCACGCGCAATGTTCAGTTTTTTTCGTATTTCTTCGCCCGCTACAAATTTTTATACGGCCTTCGGAGGTCATCGCCCATCCTTCTTACCCCCCCCCCCCTCCTCCACCACGGCATCCCAGTATCTTTACGAGTTACGAATGTTTTATTTGCAACCGCTGCTGGGGAGGTTTTCTTCTTTTTCACATATTTTCGTTTACTCCACGTTACCACCGTTTTAGCAAATTTGATAAGAATCCGTTTTTATGTCTCCCACACCTTCTCATTCACCCCAGGTCCCCCGCCGTCCCGCGAGCGAACGTTTGATCAGGTGCTTCGGAAGCGCCGTCGAACTACGAAGTCGACGCAAAAAAACAACACAACTTGACACGCCCCCGTTCCTCCGCTTCAACGTCATAACTTTATCTCCACGCCACGGGGTAGCGCCCGCTTGGCACTCCGATGCCCCGCGTTCGTTTCGCCATCTTAGCCTTTCCAATGTTTCCTTGAGCAGAAACCATTCAAGCTCCGAAAAGCGCACCTTTATTCGAAAAATTCGCCCCCCCCCCCACTTCACATGGCGACCTCTTCTATTGGAACGCCAATTAGTGTCGCATGTCATTACTTTTTGTGTCAACATAACATTGCAATATCTAAGTAAGCAAAATCATTTGCAATCACTACATTAACCTACATACAATTAACTAATATACACACAGGGTGTTCCTTATTATATCATTACAGGGGTCACGTACCCCTAACAGCTACGGAATCCATAAGTACCACCCCAGTAGTTAGAATAACTTTTCTCCATGTCCGAAAGTGTTTTTTTTTCGCGGTTTATACACCTCCTATGCGAGCCCCCCCCCCCTCACCCTGCATATTCTGAAAAATCCGAAGATGTTTTTAACTAAGAAGAAATGATGACTAATATAGGAAAGCTATCAACTTACCGTTTCACGTTTCTCAACGCTGGATGTATAGATAATAGATAAACCAAGTCACCGCAACAAATAATAATTCTCTTACAAAGATTAGAAAGAAACATCTACATGATACCACACATACACTTAGTTTAATCAAAATATAGACAATAATAATTAATTGATATTCAAGTATTCAACATTTATCTGTGTATACCAATCAAAACCATTGTTTACCCCTCTGCTAACTATGGTGAATTATCGTGCAATAGATTGTCAAGTTTTCAAAATACATACTACACAAAAACCTAACCATTAGTATCTCTCCCATATGGCATTTTAAAATAAAGCGGTACAATGAAAGATCGTGGTTCAATAAGTAATTGCAAATAAATCCTGTCCTCAACAACTGGCAGTTCTCAGACTGCGTAAGAAAAATTAAGTAAACTCACCCCTTGCAAATTGCTTGATAATCTGAAGTCATTTGATCTATCAAAGCATCTTTCATTGCTAGAGCAAGAGACACCAAAGTCTGAATTAAGTCAGTTCGATGCATATCATAAATGCCCAAGGTAATGACATGCTCTTTAACAATCGGTAAACTCTCAGCAGTTGCCTTAAGTGGTAGAATTTCGGCAATATATTCCTCAAAGGTGTGCTTTTCTATTAAAAACGTTTTGATTTTTTCGTCCATCTAAAGAACATTCCATTAGCAATGAAATGGAAAAATAGGTAGTCTAACCTCTCCACTAATTATTGGCAGATATTCATCAAAATCTTGTAGTCGTAATTGTGGCGCATTACATTGATCCTCCAATAACTTTTCCAATATTGTGATATATTCGTAGACCAACAAATTAGGAATAATTGGCTGAAATATAATTTTAATAGGTACCTCGTTTATTTTCCGATAAACTATACTTTAAGGTATTGGGGTTCTCCTTGATAGTCCAAATATAAAATAGTTTCCAAACGGGGTACATTCATAACTGCTGAAATAATCAAATGTATGGTATTCAACAGAGTTTCTTTCACATCGGCAAACGATGGCTCGAATATCAAACGACAGTCGCTGATTATTACATTAATTTGGAAACCCTTATTCTTATACTGTAAGCAGAGTGATAAATTACAGCCGAAAGAAAACATCTTACCTTAACATCAGTGATATAATCCATAAAATCGTACAGAGACTCTAAGCACAAGCACTGCAAGTGGTAGGACATAAGTGTAGAGCAGCAATCATAAAACTTTTTAAACTGCTTTTGATGTACGGGATTAGGTAAATTTTTTGATCTACTACCCGTTAAAAAAATATCAATAACTTTACCAAAGTAGGAATCCATCAGAATACTTTTCGTCTTTTCAATTTGCTTATTAATTGTGAGCTGAAAATCTTGCAGTCGATATGCTCTCGGCCGTTTCATTAAATAATTAATATCGACTATTCGCAATGAGGCAAATTGCGAATACCATAAATCTATTAGTTGGGCTATACAAGGATTTATGACGTATAACTTTCGTTCCAATTTAATTTTCGCCAATTTAATTTTACTCGCCTCTTGTTGAGTTGATACCTTCTCAACGGTTGGGTGCTTAGTTGTGCTGGGGTCACGTAAAACAAAATCGACAATTGACGTTTTAATCGCAAGCGTGTAATCTCCTTTCATGTCATCAACTGCAATCGCCAATATTTCCTTCCATTTTTTCAGTTTTGCTGGAACTAAAGCCAAAGCCTAAGAAAATAACAAACAAATAGAATTGAAATTATTAAATGTAAATTGTGCCATGTATGCAGAGAAAGTGGCTCTAAAAAATTAAATTTCTTTCATATCTAAGATAATAAATAAAATATTAGGATGTACTGGGATAAATGAAATCTTTGGTTTGGTTTTTGAGTAGCTCTACGTTGTAAGAGCCCTGAGCCCATCCATCCTTAGATCGAAACAGTCGAAACAGAGATCGAAACAAACTGCCCCTATACCTATAGACGAGTGACAAGGTCACTTCCGGATGACGAGTATTGACCAAAATGTAATCAGTTGGTCCCCTGACCATTGTCTATCTTTTACTGAAATCAGAATTGAAAAATTCGAAACCGTTCGCGAGTTATCATGTACGCAGACGGACGGACAGAAAGTCCAAAACAAATAATTTTGAAATTGGACATAAAGTGAAAACCGAGGTGAAAACACATTTTCAATAAGGAGATAGTAACACCAATTTAACGAGCAAGAAAAAGCGAGTTCATGGGTTTGGAGTTTCTGTCCGTCCATCTGTGTACATGATCAGTGCTGTGCAAAAAAAAACGATTAATTGATAACTTTTCCATAATTATCGATTAATCGACGATCGATAAATTAAAAAAAAATTTAAAAATTCAAATAAAATTTATCGATTAATCCATAAATTAGTCAATTAAAAGTAGTGCTTTCCAAAATAGAATTAATCGATAATTATCTTATCAATTAATCAATAACTTATCAATAATTATCGATTACAACTTATCGATAATTATCGATTAATCGATAACTTATCGTTAATTATCGATTAATCGATAGTGGATAGATAGTGGATTAATTTTTAAAAATATGGTCGACTAATAGATAATTTATCGAAAATTATTGAAAAATGTATCGATTAATTGTGATTTTAAAGGATTGGTCGATAAATCGATAATCTACCGATTAATCTTACATCGATTTATCGCAAAAGCAATCAAGTAAGAGCATTCCGGAATTGGCATGACACTTATAAAATATGATCACAAATTCACAACCTACTTTAGGCTGGTTGACGTGAATTAGATGATCACCTCTGATTGCAGAAAACTACGGAATACCTATAGTTGTTGTAATATTTTGCAAAACATCCTATTTTTATTTAAATTATCAATATCAATACCAAATAACCAAAATTGAAACCAGTGTATGCATTGAGAATATAATATCGATAGGATTTATGAAAAAGTATCCATAGTTTTCTCTCGATAATTATCGCTATTCCATTAATCAATAACAATCAGAGATCGACAATTTTCGACAATTGTCAATAGTAATCTATTATTATCGACAATTAACGATTCTTATTATCAAAAGTTAGCGATAATTATCAAAAGTTATCGATAATTATCAAATCTTATCGATTAACGATTAATCGATAATTATCGATAGTTATCGATTCACGATTAATCGATAATTATCGGACTAAACAGACTTATCGATAACAATTTCATTTATCGCCCAGCACTACCTGATAACTCACGAACGGTTTCGTTTTTTTCCAATTTTGTTTTCAGTGTTATGTTTATCATCGCCCAAGGAAGAACTGATTAAATTTTCAAAAACAACTGAAATACACTGCAGTTTCAACCAAAATAGTACACACGGTATAGAATGTAAACATATCGGCACGGTACAACGCAAGTGACTTCCCGCATGTATCCATCGCGGTATGTGAAATAGCAAGAGTGCGACATCAACGAAAAAAGAATTTTAAAAAAATCCTGTAATCCCATGGGGCTCAATTGTAAACCATCTGAGGACACAGACACATAAAAATCTGGTCAAAATCCGTCCAGTCAGTTAGGAGTTCAGTCACAAACAGACATACAGAAGAATTTTATACTACACAAAGAAGAAGATAAATGTGCACTCAGTTTTCTGTTACCTTTAGGATTTATTCTACCTTCCAAATGTCGCTAGCCAGTACGAACGATTTTATTTTATTTCTATTTTAATTTTTCTTTTTTTTTTTTTTTTTTACACCCAATTACAGAGTGGCCCGTAATAACGCTTTTTAGAGGTGCCCCGGTTACCTTATAAATTAGGAAACCTGCAGAAAATCCTAATTCGGAGTAGCCGACAGACTGCTCGAAACTGACCTAGGAAAATTCCCATATCTGCGAGATGAAAAGTTTCTACCTCAGCCCAGATTCGAACACCCAACATCCAGATTTGTAGCCCAATGCTCTACCGTCGGTTTAATGTTAATGTCTGGCATATAAGCAGGTTACAGTGCCATTTGGTAAGTCTTAGATACAAAATACAAATGCAGGCAATTGACACCAGTAAGGATACACTTCTTTTGACTTTTTTTTTTAGATAAAAAAATGAAATTTGGCAACTGTACTTGTGAAGAAAATACAAGAGAAAATATGCATTATGTTATAAGGCATATTCAATTTTTTTAGAATTACTGTTTCACAGGAAATGATGACAACTTTTAAATATCAAATGGGACCCTTTGTATATTCTTACATATTTCGCTCGATATTTCGATATGTCAATTTTGACATTTTAATCTCTAAATACTTTAAATTTTAATCTAGCATGCCATGACTATATATTTACAATCCGATACAACTGAATAACAAACGATCATCGAAATATCTAAGAACATGTGTACCAATTTTGATCAATCAGCGATCGGACATTTCTAAACAAACTTATCGTGCACACAGACAGACAGTTCGTGAAATGTGATACCAGTAAATTTCAATAATAAAAAAACTGAGATGCATAGTACAGATACTTTTTAAAAGAAATTCGAACACAAATGATCAAAGATGCCTTTTATAGCGGCGAATGGTCTCTCTAGAACTTACTCTATCTAAAAGCTTCTGATCTAGGGGTGAGACATGAACTGTATCAACTCCATGCCTTATGTAGGAATAATATCTCAAGGTATCCTTTTCTTGTGCAGAAAACAGATCTTCCAATTCCATTTCCATTTCCTTATCTTCGCCTGTAATTAAATCGACCAAGCGTTTCCGAAAGCTCTCCTTTTGTTTACGTAATTCACTATAAGCTTGCAGTGCATTACCGCTTTCGGCAACTGCAAAATTAACTCCGAAAATAAAATTGTTTGAACAACCAAAATCTACCTTTCTTCTTGGGTGCTTCAGTAACTTTTTTCTTAGTATAGTAGGACGCTACTGGTCGCATTAGATGGGGGGGTAACGAAAACAAGGGCTGACATTGTAAGGTGCAGCATTCCGATGGTACCTCAAGACGTGACATCTTAACGGCACCTTCGGCTATTAACTTATCCAATCGAGCTCTCTTATCCGCTATTCGCTTCAAAAGCCGTTGCTTTTCGGCCTTTTCCTTTTTATTCATCTTTTGGACTATTTTGGATAAAAACTTTTGACAATCACTGAAGTGTCAAAACAACGTGCTACATTTGTGATTATTTTGCACCCGTTTTGATTTCTCGTCCAGTAAAGGTAGGAAATTAACTTCTTTCACAAGGAACTATTCCAATATTTCTCCTGTCTAATGTCTTCGCTTTTCAGTCAACAAATCTTAATTGTAGGTAGTGAATAATTAAGTCATTCGGATTTGACTAATGCCACTTTATGTTTATTTTGTATTGCCATAACGATATCCATAAAAAAACATTTCACATTCATAATTACCTACGTTTTTGGTATAAATAAAAATCAAAACCCAAATACCGAAAACACATAACCTCAAAAGTCAGTCGGTTTAAGTTAAAGCTGCTTACACACGGCTACGACCGTAAAGCGTGGGTGGTCGCCCTTTAGGTACCTATGTATGGCGAGGTTTACTTACAGAGAGAAACTCTTTCTCAGAAAATTCGTAGTCTTTCCTTATTGATTCAATTTCTTTTTTATAATTAGTCTAATCCTACGAGTAAATCTCACTCCTCTACCTAATTGGCTAGTGTTTTATTCATAATTCCATTTAACATGTAAGGAAAAACTCAAAAATTATCTCAAAATAAAATTCAAGATGGCGTTTATTGACGTATTTGAAAGTCTTTTGTTAAGTGCTATATGGGATTTTTCACTGAACTATAGGTACTTATATTATGGCCCGTATTCATATAGCGCACGAATTCTCCCAAATTCGCCTTTTTAGTTCAGTGGGATTTGGCGATTGTTTCAACTTCTGACCAGATGATTTTTTAAGTGATTAATACACTCCATTAATATTCGACCAATCAGCTTGGTGGTTGTTTCAAATTCTAACCAATCAGACGATTTTTTAAGTAATTAAAAGCTAGGTAGGTAGCTTTTTATCAGCGATTAAACGCTAGGAGCTCGAATTTTGTAGTTATAGTTTTATAAACAGAATTTTATACAGTACATAGTTTTTTTACTGCTGAGCACGGGTTGCAACCCATATGAAATATAGGTTCCGGTTCCGTTTCTGTGGGTTCAGTAAATAAATAAAATTATTATTAAAAAAAACAAATTATTAATTACTTTTTTAGGTTTAATTGAAGCTTATTCGTTCGTTCCGCCTCTGTAAACTGCCTGTCTTTTTCTACTTTTCTTTTCTGCTATTGCTTTCCTCCTACGCTCTTCAACCCTCTTACTGTTTTTGATTCATTTTCGGTATTAGTCATTGTAAAATATTGAAGGGTGAGTTGCTAGAAATTAGTAGTAGGCAACTCTTAATAAAAGCGATTTTGGGCTTTTGAAATTTCTTGCAAATTCTGAATAACGCAACTCAGAAAGCGAGATTTTATTCTTGGCCATCAAGAATGACAGCGGATATGACGTACTTTCCAGAAAGTATGATAATATAATTAGAAGACTAGAACGAGGGCGAGGGGGGTTCCCGTTATCATAACTTCTTAAATAACGGTTCTGGTTCTAAGTGAGAGGCTTATAAGTGAAGTACAATCGGTTCCGATGCCGGTTCTAACTCCTGCTTTTGAGTAATTGGTTGTAGTCTTTAAATTCTTCTTGCCACATAACTTCTCGAGCTCCCGGCTACAATCGAGTTTATTAAACACTTGCAACGGGAGCTAACGGATTTTATTTGATTCGAACTTTACTTAAATTTTACATGGCGTGTGGAAGCTTTGGCTCCAGTGGGTTGTGAGATATTGCTTGGTTGATTCGGATTGTAGGGTGATTTTGCGGTTGTTGTTATCGAGGCTGCTATGTAGCGTGGGTTTTGCTAACTCATCAGGAAATTACTCCACGTTGGGTCAATTTATGGCTGTCAAGCAATCTGATTGGACGAAAAAATTACTTTTATTAGCTCAAACGCTTTGCACCTCGGAATGAGTGTCACTCAAAACAGAAAAATAGTAGGGCGAGTTAATTATTCGAAGATAGTCGTCAAAGAATGCGCGTTGAATCGTGAGCAAATTAAAGTCCACCACCTGTAATTTACTGCAGCGTGGATTTTATATTGCGTTATTCCAATTATAGTCCAGGAAATAGAGACTGAAAATGGACCATTTCCTGCAAAACGAGAAGTAGTTCCAATTTTTTTTGCATGTCATGAAAGAATATCTGGTGGTTAAGAATCCAAGTTTTCGACCTCCCACCCCCTGTGCTTCCCCCGTACCACCCTTAAAACCAAAGAAATTTGGTTGGTTTTTTAGTTTTTCAATCATATCTTTTTATAGGTTCATTTTACAAAAAAATATTGTTATCAGAAATTGTAGACTATAAAATTCTACACAACTTTGATATACACTACTTTTTTGTGAAATGTTTATTAAAAACGATATAGAGCTTCAGAGTTGCTTATATTTATAAGAATTCTAAAATTTGTATGTAGGTGTTTTAACCAAATTTTATACTTTATCTCTATAATTAAGAGTTTTATGAGAAAATATCTTGAACTTATCGTGGAATAAAGCCCCTACGCTGCACCCTTAGTGTGGTGTCACACTATGCGTTTTTACCGTTCCCGCTAAAACGGATGCGGTTTGACAGGATGAGATCTACTTGTCACACTATTCCGGTCTAACGGGATGCGTTTTTGCTATATTTTGGCAGTCTAAGTAGTGTCATGCCTCAATTATTGTTAAAGATGGTTTGTGCGTTTGAAGCGGAGGGGTTATTGCGAAAGCAGAATATCCTCAATATTGGATTGATTCAGGACGAGAATCTAATAATAAAAAATTCGAATGAACAAGAAAATCTTTTTTTTGTATATTACCGTCCAAAAATTCAATTTCTACCCATGATTTCTCCCTACAGTTTTTATCTACATACTCTTTAGATTGTTTTTCCCACAGTGCAGTTTTTGCATGCACGCACTCGATGAATACACCGACATCAAACATTGTAAACCTAACAAAACACCCGGTTGCAACGCTCAGTGTGACAACTGATGACAACCAACGTGCAACAACACGTGGTTTCATGTCATTGTGGTTGTCATGTCATCCTGCGCAGCGGCAGCAGGATGCGGTTGCATCCGGTTGGTGCGGCGAAAACGCATATATGTGACTGGTACCATTTAATAACGTGTGATATTATCATCCCGTCAAACAGGAGCGTTTTAGCGGGAGCGGTAAAAACGCATAGTGTGACACCACACTTACCGAAGGGGATGCATAATAATTCAACTTTCAACCCTTGCTGGTGGGGATATTTGAATCACTATGAGATTGTAGGGCTTTGTAATATACGTTTGAAACAAAAAAATTATCTCACTTTAGTTCAGCTTCATCCTTAAAAACCTTCATCCCTCTTCCCCCGCCCCCCCAACCGCGGTAGGAATAGATATTTAAAGAGGAATAGAACACATATGTAATAAGCGTTGTACTCTCTGACTAACTTCACAAGAGCGTTTAAACATCTATTTCTACGGGGGGGGGGGGGGGAAGTGAGACAATTTTTTAATTTCAAAAGTATATTAGAAAGCGCTACAATCTCACAGTGATTCAAATATCCCCAGTAGGGGTTGAAAGTTGAACTATATATTATGCATCCCCTTTGGTAAGGGTGCAGGGTAGGGGGTTTATACCACGATAAGTTCAAGATATTTTCTCATAAAACTCTGAATTATAGAGATAAAGTATAAAATGTGGTTAAAACATCCACATAGAAATTTCAGAATTTTTCAAAATATAACCAACTCTCAAGCTCTATATCTTTTTTAATAAACATTTCACAAAAAAGTAGTGTATATCAAAGTTCTGTAGAATTTTATGGTCTACAATTTCTAATAACAATATTTTTTTCTAAAGTGAACCATTAAAAAGACGTGATTGAAAAACTAAGAAACCAATCAAATTTCAGTGGTTTTGGGGGTGGTACGGGGGAAGCACAAGGGGTGGGAGGTCGAAAACTTAGATTCTTAACCACCAGATGACTGTCTATGACATGCAAAAGAAATTGGAACTACTTCTCATTTTGCAAGTTAAAACCCTCTATTCCCTGGACTATTAGCATGAAACGTTCAGCGCAGTTAAGTCGGTATAATTAAGCGCAGGCCGTGTTTGATTTGTGTTAGATGCATTCTCGTTGATAAAAGATTTTCATAGGGTGGAAAGGCAAAAGCTTAAAATTGCGAATCTAAGTTTTTTATGTTTCTCATTCCCAAAGGATAATTTACGGTTTGGAAAATATTACGTTAAATACGAACAATAGTGGAAATTGTAATGCACAATTATTAAAACTAAATAAAATTTATTTACGAGACGGAATATTGTTGCGCATATGCACAACGGCGTAATACTATCATTCAAGGTGAATGGACTTTGTAATGTTCTAATTCTTCACACATCTGAAGCAGTCGATTGGACAATAATATTTTTTTATGACATTGACATTTACCGTCGTCGGATCAAATAATTTTTAGTAATCATATTTGAACTTCAAATTCAAAGGAGCCATTCATTAGACGAGACCTAGGAGGCCAAATGTTCTTGCTTAGAAGATGTGTCTATATAAAATATATTTCTGTAGACCTCACTCCCCGATTTTCTCAACCCCAACTTACAAAAGTGGCGACTTTTATCTCCTCGTTAATTTGGGCCCATCGGTCATTGCGCACTAGTGTTGCTGTGGTTTTAATTTTTTTAAGTTCATTTTAAGTTGCTAGAATTAAGGAACCAAAAAATAACAATATTCAAATTTAAAATATATTTATACGAGAATATAATTACATAACTTTATTAATATGTAAATACTTTGCATATAGCATAGATTAGTAGTTAAACTTGTATATAAAAAGTAAAAACAAGGCACATTTATTTATTTGTAAAGTAACATACAAAAATAGTAAAACTGCATTAGGTATATTTTCAATGTCTCTTTTACTACTGACACATTTAGGCCTCGGTGTTAGAAATAACTCAAGGCCACGGTTGTTTTATATAGAAGATGGTACTTTTTGAATAATCTAAATATTTTGATAATGACATATAGGTACATACAATCATTGTGTCAACCATCAACCAAAATTTGATGTAGGCAAATACAACCAATACCAGTATCACATTCAAAATTAAAATGTTATATGTGCAAGTTTGGAAAAGCGCAGTTTTCACACAGGTATGATGGTTTAGTGGTACAAATTATATGAATATGAAGGCTATTGATACATGTGTGTAAAGTGCAACCTTCAAAGCCATTTCACGTTTCTTTTTGTGCATTTTCAAAGCAGTTGTGGAAAAAAGAAGTTTGTCCACCATAGAAAAGAAGCACACATAGAACACAATCGTTATTAACACTTAGCATACAATAGCCGATATTAATTTCTAGCAGCAGATCATAATTAAGGTAATCATCAAATTGAAATGCAACATTGAGTACCTATATAAATATCATTGAGGTAAAATGTAAGTAACCGGAAACAGGTGTTTTAGCTTAGGGAAAGTTTTTTTCTAAATTCTTCATGTCTCCTATTAGATTCGCTAATATCTCGTGATACAACGACACCTATTACTATTCCAATAATCACCATAACCAGAAATATTCCTCCGAATATACCCAGGGCGATGTACTGGTGCTTACGATTTGTAATTCCAAACTGTAAAGAACGATTTAATGATTTAATCAGATATTGATAGCAACAGTTACTCTTGGTATCGGTTGGTAGGCTCGTGGAGTAGAATTTAATGCTACAATTGTCTGTTGGGGTTGTGCAAAGTAGGTAACTGGCACAGTAGGTACAGCGTTATATGCATTTAAAGGTGGTGGCTGCCCGCGGTTGTCGTACTGTTGGAAAGGTGGTTGTTGTAACCCTTGATTCATGGGGTATAGGGGAATTTGTTGATGTTGTGAATCAAAACCCAATGGTGCTGTTGGTGCCGTCGTTGAATAAGGGGGGTGGATAAATTTTCTCATCCATGGTGTACTTTGATTTTTTTTAGGTTAAAATTGTTAAATAATAGCGTTTTCGATTGGCAAAACTCGTGCTGCACGAGTGCAATTTTTACGTTCTATTGGTAATTTTAGGGCAATTTTCTGTGTTCCATTGGCAAATGTGATGCAACAATTACGCACTAAATGCAAATTTTGACGCACGAGGTCGGAGAGCTCGTGGAGCAAATTTTCAAAATAAAAGTGCGCCAATTTGAATTTGTTTCTTGCGTTGGAGAGTTTTTTGTTGTCATCTAGCGATAGCGAAGATGATGAACTAGCCATATAACTTCTACTTTACAAAAAGTTGCATTTACTCTTTAAAGTGAACGCCAAAAATTGGTTCTTTACAGGCATTTCAAATTTATATTCCTCATTGTTTATCATAAATAATAGTGAAATCGTTTCAGTCATTTTTTAGAATACAGATTTGTCGATTACCTAAATCATTGTATAAATACAAATCTAAAATGAGGTTATGGACAAATGACAGCAAATATTTACGAATATTTATGTTCCATTGAGAGCAATTTTTGCATGGATTTCTTTAGTTTCTCGTGCAACACTCGTGCAGTACGAGTTTTGCCAATCGAAAACACTATAAGTATCGTCCGTCTCCGTTTATCTATTGCAGTAGTCCTAAACAAGTGGTTTTTCATAATCCAGTATACCGGGTGGTGCCTAGCGCGACGCAGCATAGGGATTTCCATGGTAATTTCTTTAGTCAATTACTAGCCCCCTAATTATTTTAGAGCAAAAGTCTAAATAGGTTTTTTTTTAGAGAAAAAAATACTGCATTTGTTCATACTATTACTCATAATTTTCCGTGTTTCAAAACCGTAGAGATCCACAAAATAAAAAATTACATTTTTATAAATCAGTGATGCTTTGGAATCTTTTAACAAACTACAAGCGCATCGCATCTAAGTTAACGTTGTTTGACGTCGAACGATTTTCATATTTAATTCTGTTTCAACTATCCAACGCAAGAAAAAGCGTCTATGGAGTAGGTTTTTTAGAGAATGTAATGCTGCATCTATGCACCAGATACTATCATCTTCGGAACCAGAGTACATAATCGAAGAAAAAGAAATTGATTTGAGGAAGAATTGTTCTTAAACTTCGGATTTTCCGCTACTGCAGCCAAAACGATGAATGTATTGTCGTTTCCCTTTTCCTGATGATTTTGATAAACATTTTGAACGTTATTGCAGTGATTTAACACTGTGTCTGTTTTTGAAACTTGCCCACAATTCTGTCTACTGTGGTACTGCTTGGAATCCGTCGATTTGGGTACTGCACAGTAAATACAGACGTTATTACTTGGCGGGCATAAAACAACTTTAACATTTCCTCTTCCTGTTCAGTTAAATATACATGACAAACAATTTTTTTTCACTACTAGCGTCTGATGACATGATTATTAACCTTTTTTCCACTTGTAAAGTAGGCTTTCTCGGCATTTGTTCAAAGTGGTTAATAATTTTTTATTATTAACTAGTAGTCAATAATGAGAACTGTCACGCTGTCACTTTTAGAAAACATAACCCGAAATTTCGCTCAATAAACGTTTAGACAAGTTCTCTAAAATGAATAATTGCCACCATCCGCCATTTCCAGAGAAATTACATACCTAAAATTATCATATTTTGAAAAAATTCGAACGAAATTACTCTTTGAAAAATCTCAATGACAGAACAAAATACGGCCTGTTTGACTTGTGCTTCCACGTACTTGATTGACATGTTAAATTAAGAAACAAAAAATTCTGTCCAACCGTTCACTTTCTTATCAATAAAATATGTTAATTTAGAGGATTTCAAGTGCTAGTAGTGAAAAAAATAGTATATATACCACGGTAGAGAAGTCTATTATTGCCTTCGCACCTTACACCCCTCGGCGCAAGCGCCTCGAGATGTAATCTTGGTGCTCAGGCCATAATAGTGGACTTCTCTACCTTGATATATAATGTACTATTAT
>NW_022170596.1:21580563-21684574 GCF_008802855.1 Photinus pyralis
ATTATAGTTTAGTAGTGATACATAATGCACATAATCGCAAAAATTGAATGTTTTTCGCAGGAAATCTGAGATAAGATAAATTTTTGATACCTACGTGACTACAGGAGCGTAAAAAAAAGGATGTTCTGATGGTTCGTGTTGTTGCTAAGCCCCAGTTAATTGGATGAAGTTTCTTTTTCCGAATTTTTGGAAATTAGGGAAGACACGTTTTAAAACACTTGGAGTTGGCGTACAGAAGGGGCCTTTCTTGACCAATTCAATCATCTGTTCGTGTTGTTTGGTCAACCAGTTTAATTCAAATTGAGTAAAATTATCGTCCCTGTGACTCTGAGTTCAGGCGAAAACGTTTTTGATTAAATGCGTTTTTCTTTCGCAATTACTTTATAGTGCGTTTGTTGTTGCCAGATTTTTTTGTTAATTTGAATTTGTGTGTGTCAATATAATTTTGTTTTAGGTGAAACATGTAAATTGTGTTTATTCGAACCCTTTACCGATCCACATAAAGTTCTCATTGCTTAATTATGTATTAATTTTTTGAATCTGTACCAAAAGTTTATTTTCATTTACTTATTTTGAGCGTATTTGTTGCCTAAAACGATTAGTTTACTGTTTTTCACTCTTTCACAATGTTATTACGTTTTTATAAAAAGGTATTTAGTTCATTACCACTGTAAAAAAATAATATTGGCATTTAATTAATTGTTCTATCGATCGCTTGTTTGCGTGGTACATGTTTTGTAACCCTTTTCTTTCAGCCTGAGTGTTTATGTCGAATAAATTTGTTGATCTTGTAAATTGGTTGGTTTCTGTAATTATCGATCCCGAATTACGACCCAGCATAAGAGTTTCATGTAAAAATTTTGTTCACACCCAGAATGTCATGATGGTGTTATTAGAAATTTTGTTTAATTAATTCTGTGGATATTTGGCGCGGTAAAGGGCTACTGACTTTTCCAATTAATGTAGTATGTCAGATGAATACTACCAAGGCAATTTGGTCTGTTGCTTATTGAACAATAAAACACCTTGCAGTTTTGAGTTGTTTTTTATCTTATCTCTCTTATCATGTCTTGACTTCTATTCTACCGATCATAACTATGCTATATAATGAATCTCTTGCTCGTGGGATTTTTCCTAGTGCATTAAAGACTGCGCGCGTAATAGCTATATTCAAGTCAGGAGACCCTACAAGAATAGAAAACTATCGCCCTATCTCATTGTTGAGCGTCTTTTCGAAATTGTTGGAAAAAATCGTTTATAACCGATTAATCTCATTCGTCAACAAATTTAGCATCTTACCGGCCAGCCAGCATGGTTTCCGACCTGGGAAATCTACAGAAAGCGCTACCTTCGATCTACTTACTTTCATCTATGAAGAACTCGACAAAAAAAGTATATCTCTGTCCTATTTTTTTATATCAGTCGAGCTTTCGATACGATTAATTGCGAGAATATCTGCCATAAACTGCTGTGGATAAAATCGTTCCTTTCAAATAGGCAACTATATGTGGACATCGAAGGTGTTAAATCCGACAAATTTGATGTTACCTTAGGGGTCGCTCAGGGTTCAGTGTTGGGCCCGCTATTATATTTATTGTATGTAGCAGATTTGCCAAATCATGTGACAAGTGCGAAGGTGATCAGCTATGCCGACGACACAACCATCGCTATATCAGCGAAGACCCTAGAGTGTTTAACAAGTTCAATTAAACATGTGAACGAGGAATTTCATTCCTGGTGTAGTGCTAACAAACTTGTATTAAATACAAATAAAACTGTGTGTGTGAACTTTGGTAGGGCCAAGCAAGAGCTCGAAACCCCAAGTGTTAGTCTAAATACTAAGTTTTTAGGGATTTTTATAGATGACGATTTGTCATGGGACCAACATAATACAACGTTGTTACCTGGGGGACAGCTGTCGACAAAAACAGAGTCTTCATCCTACAAAAAAGGATAATGCGATTAATTTTTAATGTAAAACCGACAATTTCTCTCAGGAATGTTTTCATCAATAGGAAAATTTTATCATTTCCCAGCATTTACATGTATAAGCTTTGCATCTTCATGAAAATGAATAGTCATATTTTTCATCCATTAAATGCTAAGCATGACTATCATACACGCAACAATGAGGTACTTACCATACCCTACCATTCCACAGCGAAGTATGAAAGGGGTCCATATTACAATGGAGTTAAAATGTACAATGCACTCCCTTTATATATTAAAAACATCACAAACATTAAGAAGTATCGAACGAACCTAAAAAAATACTTAGTCCAACGTTGTTTTTATTCAATGAGTGATTTTTAATTGTAACATGCACTTTAGCGTTTACACTGTTCCTAAATGACTTTTTAAAATTGTAAATGTCCATGTTTGAATGTATGACGATGTCTATGTCAAGGTACTATATCACAGACAATAAAGTTATTATTATTATTATTATTATAAATCTTTTATAAAAATAATCAAAATTCGTAATAATTCAAATAAGCGATAAATTGCCCTACATTTAATAATACTAGGAAATAAGCAACGAAAAAACAAATCACTTGGATACAAATAGAAACACAATACTCGCTTTGTGTTTACACGTAAAACCCAACCAGACTAATTAAATAAATTGAAACGAAAAGTTGAATAACGATTAATGACCGGTAATTAACTTCAGGCGTTTGGACCAAACCTTAACGTCCACATCGACTTTGCTTGCATAGCAATATATACCTATTGCTGCCATCTCTGCAGAGGTTCTCCTGTACCATACACTAACTCAACAGTATTCAGCAATCCAGTTATTTATATGGTCCATCAAAAGGAAATTGTATATTTAAAAGTTTATTCAAATTTTATTATAGACCCAATTATCGTCTTTCATCTTTACTTGCAGTTGTATCAGTGTATGTAATCTTTTGTTGAAGAAAATCCTGACAATTTCATGTAAACTACTTTCTTCACTTTTACTCTTGAAATCTAGCTGGCGAATGTAGGAGTTCTCGCTACCTAATATGTTCTTACCCGAAGTTAAACTGCGAGAGATCGTGGCAACCGCGCTACCTTGACATGGCTCGTTATCGCCAGACATATCTTTGTTCCTATGCTTAACAAAATATGCATTCGAAAAATTACTTTTTTAAATTCTAAAGCGACCACTCGTTACAACTCTTGTGAAGTAATGAAATGAATTTAAGGCGTTTATTGAGATGTAGAGATCAAGACATTGCTAAAGTCAATTCTGATTCACTGAAATAAAATCGCATCAGTATTTTACCATTTAGTACCCAAAAACCGAGCTAAAAACCAAGACAAAACATTGGCATCTGACATATCAAGTAATTCATCATTTGCTCATAATTTAGGGATAGCTCGAGCAGGTTTTATGAGTCCATTTTTGAGTTATTAGCAGGTTTTATTATGTTGATTTATCATGGTTTATATTCTTCAGGAATGTACTTATGAACATGTTCATTCACGTACAAACTTGAATATGCATTTGAATTATTTGTCATTTGCAACCCTCGCTCAAATTTGAAACCTAAACCATAGGCGAATGATGGGTCACTTGACCCAAGGTTCAATTTAAAATTATTGAAGGAGTGGCAACCTTACTCGGGGGGATTTTTAAGTAATTTCCAACCTAAAGCGACCTGTTTTTATGTTTCTTTCGAAAAAACTATTTCCTTCGAGATATTCAGTCTGTTTCGTTTTCGTTGTGGCATCCTGTATACCTAACATTAGTAAGAAGAAAAATTACACAATGTTACAGTTTTTCCAGACCCCAGGTGGATTACAAGTTTGTCTAATGGCTCACCGGTAAATTTCTTCTGCCGCTAGTAAAAACCTCTACCATCCTTATAATGTGGAATAGGATCAAAAGAAACAAAATTTCACCTATGATCGAAAAATGCGATGAAAAATATTTAAAATGACAAAATTATTATCTACTTCCTGTATTTCCAGTGTCTTCATTGGGGAAGTGGTTAAGATAGCTCTTTGTTTGTGAACCAGAATCAAGAAATAATTATTAGTGTCTCCTATAAGTTGTGGGTAGAGTATTAATTTCAATTATACTAAACCGTGTGTTAAGGCGGATCTAGAAAAGCGGTAGAGCGGTGTGACCCTACTGGGTCATTGTATTTGACCCTTTTCAATAGGCGTATACCTAGGTCAACTGTGCAAAGTTTTTGCTAGTTACCTAATGTGCTCACAGACAGACGGTTTTGGGAGTTTTACTTTATTGCACTAGCATTAGTTTGTTTTTTTTACTTAAGAATGTTTGTTCCAGCAATACCTCGTAGTCAAAGTCTCTAACGAATTGAATCCGCTGAGCGCCTTTCCTACAGAGGGCTTTGCCACCTACGCAGCTTACTTCATGGAAAAACACAAGCAAATAGTAATCAATAAAAGTCAGCCTTTAGTTTTGGTAAAAGGTATTTCAAAGAGGTTAAATTGTCTAAAACCTCGTAGGTCACATGGTAGAAAAAGTAGCGGTGATAAATTTGAACAGTATTTGATACCCGAACTTTGCGTAAAGCAAGATTTTCCATCTGCCTTATGGTTACAAGCCGGTTTGCTACCAACAATTTTGAATAGGATTGTGTTACTATTGCAGGCAGATGAATTACGTAGTTTAATTGCAAAAGGGATCGGATTAGGTATCCATGAACTATCCGAAAAAGAAGAGTGGGCACCGTTACTGTTAGATAAACATATAACGGACGATATAGAAGTAAGCGCACATTATGAAGAAATCGAGCAATCGAACATAACGGAAATATCTCAAGATAAAATATTTGGGAGCATTTCTTTAACAAAGTTATTACCTGATTTAACAATTAAAGAATTAGCTGCGGAATGTCCTTGGAATGAGTTAACCGAACCTGTAGATATCGAACGACAACGTGACGTGAAGTTGACTGATGTGGAAGCTTTTGACAACTTTGTGTCGCAAGCGCTACCAAAGGATCACCAGTTAGTAAAGAATAAAGTAGCAAATCGAAATAAGTGTGAGACGGATAATAACCTTTACACTTATAAACCATTAAATTTTTTGAAAATTAGAGAAAATAGTAAAGGTGCCGAACTTGTAGATATTTTTACTGCACTGACTACGGCAAAAAATAATGACATAGTTAATTTGGAACGGTTAGAAACTTTGGGTGACTCATTTTTGAAATTTACTATTTCTTTGTTCCTTTTCCTGAAATATCCAAGTTTTGATGAAGGCATGTTAACCAGTTTTAAAGGAAAATTAATTAGTAATAAGAATTTATTTTACATTGGAAATAAAAAGGGTATTAGTGAGTATGTAAAAGTCGCAGAGTTTGATCCAGCTTCCGAGTGGAAACCACCCGCATTTAATGTTCCTAAAATATTCAGAGATAGGATCAATCGATCCATATCGATAAATTCTCTCTTTCACTTTACGTTTACAAAAAGCGAACAGATCGATGGTATATTATGTGATAAATCTATCAACGACATCAGTGCAGCTTGTGACGAGATACCTAAAGATGACAATGTACACTCCAATTCCGCATACTCGTTTTTAGATCAGCAAGTTATAAGGGATAAGTCGATCGCCGATTGTGTCGAAGCACTGTTAGGTGTGTATTTTCAAGCTCACGGTATCAAGGGTGGTTTGCGATTTTTAAAGTGGTTAAATATTGTTCCACAATTTGAAAATATTGACAATCTGTTTCAAATGACGCCTCCGAATCCGGCCTTTGCCAAAAATGTTGCCAAACGAAATATTGAATACCATATCCCAGCATGGGAAAAAGTGCAAGACAAGTTACGTTACACATTTAAAAATCGTGCGTATTTGTTACAAGCGTTAACGCATGCGTCATATATTTCCAATCGTATCACGAACTGTTATCAAACTTTGGAGTTTTTGGGGGATGCTGTATTAGACTTCTTAATTACTTGCTACATATTTGAAGCTTCTGAAAATTTGAGTCCGGGTGATTTAACCGATTTACGCTCCGCATTGGTAAATAACATCACATTCGCGTGCTTCACAGTTAGATGTGGATTTCAAAAACATCTGCAGTTTTCAAATAGGCAATTATCAAAATATATAGATAACTTCGTTCGATATCAAGAATTAAACAATCACAAGATCAATGAGGAAGTACTAACGTTAATAAGTGAAGGGGAACTACACATAGGTCAACATATTGATGTGCCAAAGGTATTTGTTCCTCATGTTAACATTCTTGTAATGTCGAACCTGTAGGTTCTTGGAGATATGTTTGAGGCCTTGATAGGTGCTGTCTTCTTGGATTCTGGTATGTGTCTTAAAACTACGTGGAAAGTTATTCATCGAATAATGTGGAAGGAGATGGAAACGTTTATGAAAAATGTTCCAAAACAACCAATTAGAGTAATCCACGAGATGGTTGCGGCTAATCCAAGGTTTGGGTAAGTGAAACTTACTTTATCTAACCGTAAATTGTATGTGTACCACAAAACAAATAAATGAAGAAAGAACAGCAGATTTGAATACAGATTATAGCTACTGAGAAAATTAATATCTAATAAAATCATTCTTGTCTTATTGAGTGAAATTTCTTTTTTTGCTGATACTTTCCATTTTTTGTATTATTTTTGTTGAAACATTCTTTCGTGAAATTTCTTCTACAATTTGGAACGGAATTCTTATACAATTTACATCCTACAGAGTGCATACTATACTGGAGCTTAATGTAACCAATTATTGCTCTTCTAGTATAAAAACAGTCAATAGCCTTCAGTCGCCTGTGAGGTGTACACAAATTATGCTATTATATTTTCATCTATCTAGCGCATGCGAAGAAAAAGTTTTTCAGTGGGCGGCTACCTGTCACTTTTTTATACTAGACGATGTCTAACTATAATTCTGACATGGCGCATTAAAACGACCCACCCTTAGTACCCAAGGGTACATGTTAATTCAACACATCTACGGTTCAGTTTAGGCAAAACAACTCATAAAATGGTAAATTGCATGTACATAAAAAAATCAAAATCGCGTGGCCCTACTCCAGGCTCGGTTACCATAATTTAAAATGAAAAGTACGTATGTGAGAATGCTAGTAGTGAGTCATGTTAAAAGTCTATTAAAACCACACTAAGAAATAGAAGCAAGGTTAATTAGAGAACCCCCTTCTCGTATTGCTAAGATCCAAGAACTGTGATCCGCACGATCTGAGTTCCTTCATGGAATAATTCAATCAAATCAAGCAGACCACCGTCACACGGATAATAAACTTCCTCGTTAATGCATGTGATATTCCACCCTGATGGTTAGGCAACACACGTTTACATCTGAAACAGAAATATAATATGCTCTGTATATAACCAACGACCGTTTTGCGCAGATGCCGAATACTAGGGGATTTTTGTAACAAAGCTAGGGGAGAATGAGAAGAAGATTGCGACGAGGTCGACGGAAGGCACACGCTTTCCCGGTTTTTTTATTTATTCTTGATTATTTTTGGTGGTGGTTTTTGAAGGTGTATTTACAGGTAGTAACCATTTTATTCTTTCTTGTATTAGCTATTTAATCATTGAATTTCTTGCCACAATTTGATATTATTTACATTTTGCTGATTTTGCATAAACTACGATATCTGAATCATGGCATACTCCATGCCTTTGTTTTGAGTACCGTTAGATGAATCATGTTTGTTTGTTATACTGTACAGATGATTATGCCATTATTTTGTTTAATTAAGTATTTATTTCTGTATTCACGAGGAGTTGATTATCAGTGCGATGTTGCTCTACCCGATTGATCCGTAACTATTCCGTGAGGGATACCTAATACAGTTTGATTGTTCGCTGCATCTGTTACTTTCTGATTCGTGACGCGCTGCACTTCTCTATACGAACGGGGGCTCTTTTATTTGATGTTTCGATGTTTGTGTGTGCGAGTGGGTCATTCTGTCTCCGTGGAGTAGGTACCTAATGCAGTTCGATCTTTAGCTGTATCTGTTGCCTACTCGTCTCGTGCGGATTGTAGTTCTTAACATCTTAGCAATACGAGTGGGGGCCCTCTCATTAACATTTCCTCTATTTAAAATATGATCTGCTTGAGCGATAATCGATTTTCACATGAATACTTGCTATTGGCCAATGCCATTCTCACATGTACTTTTTGTGTTAAATTAAATTATGTTAACGGAAGGCTGGAGTAGAGCCACACCATTTACATGTTTCCTATATACATGCAATTTGTTTATTCGACGAGTTGAGTTATCTCAATTGATCGTACAAGTATTTTGATGTGTTTTTGTACTGAATTAATTTATCATGTTTTCCACTGCATTTATGATGTCTTGTGTGTTTTGATTTTATGAACTTGTTTAATTGCATTTGATTTGATTATCTGATTTTTATCATACAATTTGAGATGTTTCATTTATGTGTATATTCTCTTGCATTTTATTGCTGTAGGTGATTTATTTCATGTATTTGTGTGGCCTATGCCAGGGTTTTAGTCCCTTAGAAGGTTTCCTTGGCATGGTCTTGTTGTGTGCGTTAATATATTTATTTGATCTTGTCATTTCTTACGCAGAAAAGTTCTGTCTTTTATTTAATTCCCTTCCCGATTATGTCTCACGTCCCAACACATAAAAGAACCGATTACACAACGACTGCCATCCAAATTCAAAAGTGGCGCGAAACTACCATCGTTTCGACTGGAAAGGTAGGTGGCTCTGCTTGTAGTTTCTTACCAGAGTTGCCAACGGTAAGTATAGGGTAAGTCAACGTTTTCAGTGTCTGCTTGATAGACTCCTAGGAACATTACATGCATAAATAAATCAAACAATATAAAGACATAATAACCTGTACAAGCAAACATGATTCAGATAACGGTACTCAAAACTTAGCATGCACAAAAGCCTATTTGTTTGCAGAGCAGTAACACGTACAGGAAGTCAAGTCAATATGCACCGTGTGCGGTCGGGATGCACGGTATCTGTTGTAAATCTTAAAAACGGAACACTGGTCTTTTTTCATCAGAATAAAATGTGATCGTATAAATTATATTTGACTATTTTTTCGATTCTCGCCAAATAAAAGAGATATCTCTATCTAGTTACTATAATAAAAGTGGATCGTTTTAGATGCCCCTCCATGCACGTATAATAAAAGTAAGTTACTTATTAAACGAAATTTTCTGTAAGAAGAAAAATTTTCATGCCCAAACTCCGATTACAACCACGACTCTCAGGAGTCATAGCCTATCATCTACTCAAACTTTTATGTTGATGATGTATACGTCATTTGTAGACTATAAACGCGACCAAAGTATTTATAATTGCACTGTTTTTTTCAAATTTTAGATCAGCTGTTGTTGTCGATGACGGACATGTTATTGTACAGTTACATTTTATGTTAAATGGTTCGCAAAAGGTTGTTTATGGAGCTGGTGACAGTAAAGCATCGGCCAAGAAAGCAGCTGCCAAGATCGCGTTACGACTGTTAAATAAGTAGTAGTAGTTTTAGGTATTTTCAAATGATTATTTATGTGATAGTTAATTTGTAAGTATTTTTTGTCATAACATTTTTTAAATATAAATACTAAAACAAAGTAAAAGTGTAATCGTTTAAAGATGCTGTAAGTAAATATGACGATGTTTTATATTATGTTTCACTATTGCAACAGATAAATTGGACAAAAACTTTTAGTTTCACTTTGTGAGTACCCTGTTCCAATACTCTGTTCTCCAACATATATCCTATCTCCATTACTAGTGATACACTCAAGTCGAATATGGTACCATCACTTTCTCTTGGCGAGTTGGAATGTATCCTGTAGCATCCGAAAACTGTTGTCCTTTTTAAAAGATGACCAGAAAGATTTCAGTTCGCTAAATTCATTAATAACCGATTAGTTTCCTATGTTAATTCAAAACAAGCAAGGTTGCCGTAGCTAGGGATGGGCGATAACTGTTTTCACCTATCGATAAGTATCGGGTACTTACCTATCGATATATTTTACTTATCGATATGCCGATAATTATCGAAATATCGATGGTCATCGATATATCGATACCTATCGATATGTCGATAGTTATCGATATGTCGATAGTTATCGATATTTCGATAGTTATCGATATATCGATAGTTATTGATATATCATATGTCGATAGTTATCAATATATCGATATGTCGATAGTTATCGCTAGGGATGGGCGATAACTGTTTTCACCTATCGATATAAGTATCGGGTACTTACCTATCGATATATTTTACTTATCGATATGCCGATAATTATCGAAATATCGATGGTTATCGATACAGCGATGACTATCGAAAGATCGATAACTGTCGCTATATCGATAAGTATCGGTATATCGATAGTTCTCGTTATGGCGATAGTTTTTAATATATAGGTATCGATATAATATTACCGATAATTTTTTTGAAAGCGTGTCTAAAAACTGCATGAATTTACTTTTATATTTTGGCGAAAGAGCCCGACAAGACAAGAGGGCTCTTTTAACAAAATATGAAAATAACCGAATGCAGTTCTTGCAACTTTAATGGAGTTACCATATTAACTGTGCAATTATCGCAGGGCTCTTTAGCTTTCTACAATGCAATTACCGCTGTAATTAAGCGGTAATTGCACGCCTCATTTGAGAGAAATATTCGACGTATTATCGACAGGGATAGTTATCTTATCGAGTTTTATTAATAAAATCCATTTTCCGGTTTATTCTCGTGTAAAGTGACTATTAATAGTTACTCGACGTTTCTTTGCTACCTTTATCAAGAGTTTTTTTTGTTAGATTTCGTAAATGTCAATCAATTGAAACTGTATATCTAAATTTGAAGTGTTCTTAGCTTTTTCTGTTTTTTTGTGACTGGTCCTCTGTAACCATCAATCAGATACCGATACATAGGCCATGATTACACCCTGTGATTGTCTTCTTTATTTTATCTAAAGAGTAGTCATTTTGATGCAACATTTTGTTCAAGTTTTTGAAGTGCTTCTTTTTTTGAGCAATCGTCAGTAAGACGAAAAGATCTATTTTCTAAAGATTTTATTACTGCGTTTATTTGGCATGGATGATGATGTGACGTAGCGCTTCTCTTGAGAAAGGGAGCAAAGTTAAGTTTCCGAAACGTCGAGCAACTAAAAATAGTAAATTTACACGAGAGTAAAACCGAAAATGGATTTTATTAATAAAAATAGTAGCGCTCGTTGAAATCTCAACAATAACATAATTTTATCGTACCGATAGTTATCGACATATCGATATATCAATAGTTATCGATATATCAATAGTTATCGACATATCGATATATCAATAGTTATCGACATATCGATATATCAATAGTTATCGACATATCGATAAGTATCGATATATCGATAGTTATCGATCTAGCGATATATCGATTTTTTTAGCTCTACCTATTGTTATTTGATATATCGATCACTATCGATACCTATCGATATATCGAAAAAAATTCCCATGTCTAGCCGTAGCGTGCAGTTTACATAGAAAACGTACGCGACCCGGAATTCCAAGTAACAATGAGCATTATACTGGACTACCGAATTTTGGAATTTCAACCCGGCCAGTTAAGCGAGTTTAATTAACAATAGCTAATTAAATGAGTTGTATTAAACCGCAGTCGATTAATTCGTGTCTAGTCTCAAATGAAGTGCGTTTAATTAACCTAGATTTTGAGGTATGTCCTAGATTTTTAGGACAACGGGAGCTGAGAGATTAAGAGGTTTTATGATCCAATTAAAAGTTTTTTGTAGTAATTTTTTCCTATTTAATTCTGTAGTGTACTTAACCGCCAGGTTCTACGCTAACTTCACAGGGCACCAGGTACAAAAATTCTAAAAAGGTGTGAAATATACAGGATGTCACTCATCTTTGCTGCAATAAAATCTTTCTGTTAAGACAAGACGGAAAATGACCGTTTCTTCAACGCGAAAATGTTAGTTTACAAACAAATCAGTACACATACACACATGAAACAATTCAATAATTTCTGCATGTTTAAAAGAATGCTTAAAAATAGGTAGGTATGCATCTAATAAGTTGGATGTAATCGGAACATAAACAAACATTACCCCAAAAATGAACGCGATGTCAAACAAAAGGTTAACGGTATCAAGCACATGAATTTGTATTAAGGTTATAGGTAAAAAAAGTTATCGGATCTAATCTCATTTTTTTTAAATGGGACACTGTGTTAATGCTTTCATCTAAAAAGATAGCATATTAAATTTTCTTTTGAAAAATATAACACATAATATGGATAACATTCAAGTAATCAAAAACAATTCAAAACGTTTAAAAAAGGCTGGTCAATGATCACCCTGGGTATTAACAGTGAGAGAAAAGGCCACCAGCGTTTACAGTGGGTTGACTGCTCTAAAGGTAGTAACAATAACAATAATAAATGTCTTTATTGATCGACTGTATAAATAACTGTTATGTAGATGAACGGGAGCCTTTGAGTCCTTGAACAATTTCGCACACAAACCAAAGGTTTGTAAGATGAATAATTGAATGTGGTGCAAATGTATATTTTGTGATTAGAGAGATTCCAATCTAAATACCCAAATATGAACATAATACAAATGTAAAAATGATTGTTAATATTATCACAATTATTGCTAACCATGCCGGCAAGGTACCTAGAAAGAAAATATAGTTAAAAAACAGAGTATTGGCATTGATTATAAGTGTATATAATCAATGGTATAGGCAACCTACTTTCTCTATTAACCTTGAAACATGCCTGTCTGCACAGATAAAATTTGGGTATTTTATCTGTGCTGTCTGTATAAAGAACGTAGTCTTATACACCGCCTATCTGAGGTAAACTACAAGTAAAAATAGTAACAGATCCACTTCCAAATCCAACATCATAACCTAAATAAATAAAATTTTAAATTACAATAATTTGTTTCTAAAAAAGTATGGAGTCTTTCGTCGAGTACGAGCATGTGCACATAGAAGAGGTATGCAGGTTGTGCTTAAACAAACACGATCAAATGAGTTTAATTTGCGACTCAGGAGTAGCAGATCTGCTCTTAGAGTGTGCCTCGATCCAAGTACAAACTCAACTTGTTTTCATAGTGATCCCCAAAAGCATAATTTTAGGTAACGCCGGATAACGGTTTATATAATCTAGTATGTCATCAGTGTGCGAATGATGTCAGTCGTTGGTACGTATTTAAACAACAAGTCGTAAGATCATTTGAAATTGGCCGATGGTTATTACAAAAGAAAGTAAAAAATGATGTGAATTTTGTGTTCGACACTTCCAGTGTACCACACGATACACATTCCGAACATTCCAACTCCGTTATTGAAGATGAGGATGAATTAAAAGACCTTTTGAACCAGCGTGATGCTGGATTTGCTCCATCAAGTTCAACACAACTGACATCAGATCTAAGCAGCGTTATAGAAGTGATAGAAAGTGTTGCGTTAGATAACTGCAACATCACTTCAACTTCTTCCGTTACAACAGGACCAAAACGTAAAAAATCATTAGAGGAACTATTATGTGTTACATGCGGAAAACAATGCACTTCCACAAACTCCTACAACAGACATTTAAAAACGCACGATGATTCGCGCCCGTTTATCTGTAGCAAATGTGATAAACCATTTAAAACGTCACAGGTTTTGGCAGAGCATATGAAACGGCACTACGATGACAGAAGGCACAAATGTGAAATCTGTGCACAAAAGTTTTACGCCAAGGCCAGTTTGAATGATCACTTACGAAGTCACACTGGTGAAAGGCCATTTAAATGTGACGTGTGTAACCGTACTTTTGCCACTAAAGCAATTTTGCGCCAACATTCCATCGTAAGTAATTGTATACCCTGTTTCTACAATAAGAGGAGTAAATTAAAAAGCCCGAAATCACAAAATTTAATACTGTTTCGATAATTTTCAAATTCTTTTGTAATATGCATATTGAGAGCATGTTTATAACCAAGAAAGAGATTTAAAAATATTCTATCGCAGTCTGCTAATCTGGTACTGATGGAGTCAAATTTTAACTACATTCAGTTTATGTGCCCCTCTGCTGCTACTGAATTTACTATGTAAAAACGGCGCCATCTCGGGCAGTTGCAAGTAAGCTTTTTAAAATGCTCCTCTTAGTAGGAAGAAAGAATAGGGATGGTAGTGTAATACTTGTGTTTACTTGTAGATCCACACAGTAAGAGATAGAAAGTTTCAATGTGATATTTGCGATAAATTTCTTTTAACTGCTGGCAGTTTAGAGACGCATAAACGAAAGCATAGCGGAGTAAAGCCTTTTCAGTGTTCCGGTTGTAATAAATCATTTTTTACAAAGGAGGCCATGCAGAGACATTTCGGTGCAATACACGACACCGACAATAACTTCTTGTGCAGTGTTTGCTCTAAAGTTTGCAGTACTAAGGTGCACTTAAATAATCACATGAAAAAGAAGCATTTAGGACTTGGTCTTCCACCGAACGCCGTTTGTACTGAGTGCGGTAAGCAGTGCGGCTCGGCGGCAGAACTTAAAGTGCACGTTCGCGTACATACCGGTGAACGTCCGTATGTGTGTGATATTTGTCAGAAACGGTTTATAGCTAAAGGTAATTTGAATTCACATAAGCAAAGACATTTAGGTAGAAAACCATTTCTGTGTAATCATTGTGGGAAAGCGTTTGGTGAAAGGTCAACACTAAAAGTGCATGAACGAATACATACTGGTGAACATCCGTATTCATGCAATGTATGTGGGAAAGCGTATATTCAAAGTAGTGCGCTTAGAACACATATGAAGAGCCATTGGAAGTAAAATTATTTAACTTTTTTTGTGTAAAATTAAGTGCTGTAAGTTCAATGTTAATGGTAGGTACGACTGATTCAATATAAGTAGAAAATTTGCATCACGTAAGATTACATTTGCAATGTGAACTCTCATTGTATCCGGCATGGTGTATCCATACAAGAAAGAAATGGTAGGCTACATGTGTAGGGTGGTCCAAATTGGACATTTCAGAAAAAATGGACCTAGGAGCTCAATTTTAAAGAGAAACTCACTGAATAATAAGAAACGCCCCCTAGCGGCCAAACGATTAGAGATAGCTAAATTCTGTTTGCGCCAGTGATTTTCTTTTTAAAATTGTCCTCCAGACACCTAGGTCCTTTTGTCTATCTCGTAAAATAAAGGGCGTTTGCATAGGAAAATGTCCAGTTTGGACCACCTTGTACACTGACAAATTAATGCTATCTAAGTCATGTACGAGTTCTTCTATTGGCAATACTAATCAGTAATCTGTACATAATCATATTGCCATATAAAACATTAGCAGAACAAAAAATTGATACAGTGGTTAATGTGAGGACTGGATATGCAATTACATCTGTCAGACAGTGATAAAGATTTAAAACAGCCTTCTCAAACTTTTGACTTTCCAACGCCACCTCGATACCTGTGGGATGTTTCAAGGTAGGGGCTCCGAAATATTTAGATTTTCTTCAACAACTCTCAAAATTGGAGACGGGTTTTGATAAGCGAAATCTTCAATCAATACAAATCATACTCTCCGAAACGTTCGTTGATCACGTATTTTTCTCCCTTGGTTTGTTTTTTTTTCTATAAAACCAACGCGCTGTTTAGTATGTACGTATAAGTACAGTGCTTATTAAATATCAACTACTCTCCATACTGTAACATACAAGGTAACTTACCGGGTGACCCAATAAGACTGTTCCTCGGCCATATCTCCGGAACCGTTCGTTGTATGATTTAGGGGTAAAAATTTATTTGGTAAATCGGTTATGAAGAATTGCTGGAAAATATTTTCAAGTTCTAAAAATGACCACAAGAGGGCGTAACTGCCATCTTAAATTTAAACTATCAGAAGCGCAGGTTAAATGGCAGGATATGTGACTGTTTTCAATAGTTTAAATTTACAAGACGTAGATGTCTCTACCATCGAGAAAGATGAATAATAATGTCAGTTTTTTACCTTTGTTAATTATTATACAGGAATCTGTAATGAACCCACTATCTCGATTTGTAATTGTTGTATACAGAATTCTAGATACCCAAGAAACGTACTTATCTTATAAGGCATTTATGTGGCACACAGGATGTTGAATGACGTAAGATAAACATTCTTCCTTTCATGAATCGTGACCTTACTTAACATTCCTTAAGGAAGATTGAATTACATTTGAACAGGAAAGCAAAAAATACGCAGGCATCCTTGATCACTGTAACAGAAATTAAATGTACCTACCTATCGCTATCTATTCTTAATTTTTGTGTGTGTCGGTTAAACCGTTGCCACCGGTTAAACTACCTAAGACAGGGGTCGGCAACCTATTGAAACGGAAGAGCCAAAAATTACAATTTACACAATTTCCCAGTTCTTAGAGCCACAAATAATTTTTGATTCAATATTATAGTTTTTGGCTATATACAGGGTCCTGCAACAGTCCGTCGGTTTTTCCTACATACCTGATAGATACCTGGTAAAAATATTGGTGGTTGCGGATCTACAGAAATTATTTTTGAATGTACAGGGTGTTCCATTTTTACGATGTCAATTAATAACTGATCTTTTTAAATAGAACATCGTGAATATTTGGTTGTTTCAATGCCGTTTGTTCAAAGTGCTAGTAACTATTCTTTTTCAAATGGAACTACCACTATTTTATTTCGCTATTCGCTTTTGTCTTCTCTTAAATGTTTATAAGGGGTGCCCTGTGCTTAAACTCCGCAGTGTTTAGGTTATTCAATATTTTTCACAAAAGTACCTACTCATTAATTAAATACGTGTTTATACATCGGAGTAGGCTGGCTATAATAAAAAAAACAAAAGAATACCAGAAAGTAAACAAGTGTCAAAAATTAGATAATTATTTGCTGCAAGTATACTTTTGATACAAAATAAGATTAATTAAAAAAGCGAATTTCGAACAAATGAACTAATTTCTTTAGATAAATACGGAGAGCCGCAACTTTATAGGTATCAAAAGAGCCGCAGGTTGCCGACCCCTGATCTAGGATCACAGGTCACACCTGGCAATTTTGATACAAAATAAAAAGGTCGTTAACCTCTTTTCTTTTAAATTCTGACGTTTGAAATTTGTTCTCAATGGTTAATCGATAACTTATCGATAATTATCGATTAATAGATAGTCAATCGATAAATTTAAAAAAAATGGTCGACCGGTCAACAAAAAAAGAATTTTTTGCGCATGGGATTTACACAATATATATTCTGACTATAATAAGCAAAAATAAATAAAAAGTGCGATTAAGACATAGAAAATATTTGCTTTTACAAAAGTTACAGCGATTTGATTGAAAGCTTTCAGGGGCGAAAATTAAAGCTGGAATCTTTGTTTTCCCTAAAAAAAAAAGAAAAATGGAGGGTGATATTTTTCCGCAGTTACTTAGCAAAGAGGAAAAAAAAATCCTGGAACAGTTTTAAGGCAATAGTCCATGGTTTCCCGTTCAGTGTTTCCTGGGAAACCATAGAGCTGAAAATTATGACGAGCTGACAGGATTTGGTTTTGTATCATGGAGACATTCTATAGAATGTCTCTAAAGAATAAAGATGCACAGGTTACATTCTCATTTAGATCAATTTAAGGATAATATGGGAGCTTATTCGGAATAAGGACAACACTTTCTCGAGACAATGGAACTTAGGCACCTTCCCAAGGCCAGGAAGTTGGAAGCATGATGGAAGATCACATTCAGTTGAACATGACAAAAACAGCAAAACTGTTCCATTTTTAAACATTTAGACTCTAAGATAAACAAATTATAAATGTAGAAACGTTACCATTTAATAAATCATGCCTATGTAAGTAGGATTCTATAGGTATTTTTATTTTTTGGTTTTTTGCATTTTTTCACACAAAAACAAATACATAACCATTTTTTGTTCTAATTCTTATTTGTGGCTATAGAAGCAATAAAAATAAGGTATACATGTCCCATGCGCAAAAATGCTGTAGACCGGTGTAATTTATCGAAAATGTTAAAGGATTGGTCGATAAACCTATAATTTCCGATAATCTATCGATTAATCTCACAACTAAACTATTAAGATATAGATAATTATCGAGAGAATTTTTAACGACATAAACTTTTCAATGTTTAGGTATACCAGTTTACTTCCAACAAAAGCGATGTAAGAGCATTGTGGAGTTGCCATATGATCACAATTCACAACCTACTGCTGTACTCATTTTTGAGGATTATCGTCCACTTGATCACCTTTGATTTCAGACAACTTGAGCATCAAAAGATCCTGTTTTATTTAAATTATCTCTCGCAATATCAATACCAAAAAAAACAAAAATGTTAGCGAGTGTACGCATGGATGATGTAATATATCGATTGAGAATATATATCGATGAGATTTATGAAAAAGTATCGATAGTTTTCTCTTGATAATTTCCGCTACTTATTTATTAATCGATAAATATAGACAATTTTCGTGGCAATAATAATCGATTATTATCAGCAGCTAACAATCATTATTAATTATTTTCAAAAGTTATCGATAATTATAAAAAGTTATCGATAATTATAAAAAGTTATCGATAATTATCAAACGTTATCGATCATTATCGAAAATTAGCCTTACGATTTATCGATAATTGTCGATTATTATCGAAAGTTAACGATAAGTGATTAAAGTTATCGATAATTATCGATAGTTATCAATTAATGTTAATCGATAATTATCAGACTGAACAGACTTATCGATAAATCGATAACAATTTCATTTATCGCTCAGCTCTAGTAGGTATACGAATTCACGTAAACGATTTATTTGTGCACAATGCTGCATGGTTATAAAAAAAGCTGATTCGCGAAATTTAGTTATCAAATGTGAATGTGGAAATGATGTAGCTGCCTGCTTGCAACGGACAATATTTTGCCTTAAAATTTTTTTTGATCGTTTTTTAATAACAAAATTTCAGTAAAAATGTGGAACCTGCCTATTTTACTGCCTGTGAATAGAATGTATGAAATTGCATTCCTTCAAGGACAAGGACTGCAAGCTTCGTTCGTCTAAATGTATTATTATTTACATTACAAATTTACGCAAAGCTTCTTAAGGGATCTATTTTTAGAACATTCCAATCCTATTTATAAAACCATTCCAATGATAACACAAAAAACATCCGGAGTTCCTGACATCTGACGATTAAAAAGGAAAATATTCGAATGTTCAAAATAAATGGTTTGTAATGCTGCCATCTAATGTCAATGTAACGCTCCACTTTCGATCGCCCACGGACTTTCAAACGATCGAACTGCTCCTAGCGGCGGCCAGTTGGCACATGGTCACAAACTGTTATATGGGATCCGCGCTTCTGATAGTTAAAAATTCAATGCTATTACTCATAATTTTCCGTGTTTCAAAACCGTAGAAATCCACAAAATAAAAAATTACATTTTTATAAATCAGTGATGCTTTGGAATCTTTTAACAAACTACAAGCGCATCGCATCTAAGTTAACGTTGTTTGACGTCGAACGATTTTCATATTTAATTCTGTTTCAACTAACCGACGCAAGAAAAAGCGTCTATGGAGTAGTTTTTTTAGAGAATGTAATGCTGCATCTATGCACCAGATACTATCATCTTCCGGAACCAGAGTACATAATCGAAGAAAAAGAAATTGATTTGAAGAAGAATTGTTCTTAAACTTCTGATTTTCCGCTACTGCAGCCAAAACGATGAATGTATTGTCGTTTCCCTTTTCCTGATGATTTTGATAGACATTTTGAACGTTGTTGCAGTGATTTAACACTGTGTCTGTTTTTGAAACTTGCCCACAATTCTGTCTACTGTGGTACTGCTTGGAATCCGTCGATTTGGGTACTGCACAGTAAATACAGACGTTATTACTTTGTAAATTTACATAAATGTAATACCTATCTGGGATTCCTATTTGATACATTTTGATCGGTACTACCGCAGACCATCAACGGTACTACGAACGTAAACGATTCACCGTTGTCTCTTAGGCAGGGCGAACGTTGAGACGCAGTGTGACGTGTGGTGACGCAGGGTGAAGTGACGCGCATGGGTGAAGTGAACTGCCTGCGCGTGTACGTGCGAACAGATGAAACGCAGTACGCGCAGTGTCTGGTCACGTAATTCTATGATGTATACATTGTGTAATTTGTTAGACTCGGATCTGATTCTGAGTTTGCCGAGGAAGAAATAGCGTATGCAACTCTATTGAAGAAAAAATTACCAACAAGTCGTTACTTAAGAAAAAGAACAATCTCCATCGCAATTTCCTCCCATAATTGCTGTTTCAATTTACTCTTCATGTAATAACGTCACTTGTGTCATACAAGACCTTTCTACACCGAACTGCTTCAATTAGCTTCTCCTTCTTCCTTTTTGTCGACACACACAAACGAAGAATGGAAAAGTCACTGCTGTTTTGTGATTAGACCGCAGACTATCGCAGACTCACGGCGTACCAAAACTGCGATACGTCACGCTGCGTCCGAACATTCGCTGATGTATAGACGTCCTTTGGTTGCAGAAATCTGTGGTGAGTCACCCTGCGTCACTTCACGTAACTGCGTCTCAACGTTCGCCCTGCCTTTACAGCATCTAATTCGCGATCTGGGAACTGCTTCTTCCAAACGACGATGATGGCGAAATACCTACTGCTTGGGTATTTTTTTAATACACCAAAATATATAATTTAACAAGTGTTTTTGTTTACAACACTCAGAAAATTCAAAACGGTTTATGGAATATTAAAAAAACATAAAAAAGCATAAATAACAGGTAATTTTACAAAAATATTTGTAAATTACATAAAAACATAAATTACTGGTAATTTTATTGTAAAATTACGTTTTTTTTTAAAATGGTAAGTTACATAAATTACATAAAAAACATTAACAATTTGTAATTTTACACGTAATATTACGCACTTAAAAAAAGTGTAGATAATTTCACATCACTATTAATATGTCCATGTAACAAAGACAGGTCAGCTGTCAACTTTACATATCAAGTCAGCGTTTTAAACATGACATTTACTCGTTCGCTTTTTGTTTTGTTAATCAACGTTAGAGTATTGAGCAACAAATTTAAAAAAATAACGCATCCGCGATGAAAATGTAAAATACGCAATTTATTTTGTGAAGGGATGCATTTGCGAAAATTGATGAAAAACTCCATTTCTAATTTATACACCGTTCAGTTTATGCGACAGATTTTCGTGCAGTGGGTGTAGATTCACAGAATTAAGGCCAGTCGTATTAAATAGAAATAATTCCTTAAAGTGGAATACCAGTAAGTATATGTGTTGTACAACATAATTATCAAAAATCAACACTCGTGCATACTGTGCTACGGTCGCCATCTAGGAAAATGGCGGATTGGCGGTTCGATTTTCATTGTTTTTGGTCGTATTTCATTAACGGTTAGAAATACATAAAAATGTTGCACAGAAGTTAAAGAACATAAAAATACAACTTTTCATACTGGTTGTCAACGAATCTATTAGACAAATCATAATTTCTAGAGTATTAGGTGTATCAAAATGAGATTTGGTACAGGTAAATGGTACGTCAATATGAGAGTTTTCGCATATTTTTCTCTTTCCGCTCACTTCCGGTTTTACCGGAAATGGTCCAGGTTTTGAATGTTTACATGGAACACCCTGCAACAGACAAAAAATAACAATTTGTATAAGTACCCATGTTCTAATAAATAATAAACAAAAACGAATAAATAAGAGTCAAAGGAAAAGTAGTTGATCCTATCAAGGGTTGGAACCCATATGAAATATAGGTTCCAGTTCAGCGCTACTTAGGAAGAATAAGTGTTGAAGGGTCCGGTTCCGGTTCTGTGGCTTTAGTAATTCTCGGTTCCGGTTTCAGTTTTTTTTTTCGGTTTTTAAGGGTCCCGATAACGTAAATAAATAAAATTATTATTAAAAAATATAAATTATTATTAATTATAGCAAAAAAATAATACACAAAATTAAAGTGCCTACATTATTCTTTTGCATAAACATATTTTTCGGGTTTAATTCTGTTCCATTTAAACAGCTCTGTTCAGTACAAATTGTCCGTTTAACGAACCTGTTTTCCAAACGAAATTCATCATACAGTTTTTGTATAAACTTTCAAAACACTTTATACGTCGCTAGCTTATGACCTTTGTTTTTAGTGCAAATGCAAAGCAAACTTCACCAAAGTAGAATTGACATACATATTACTTTTCTCTGTTAGCTGAAATGGTGGCATCTCTGATTGATAGCTCACCTGGTTGCAAATACGAATGTCAAGATATTTATGTATATTAAGTAGGCCGCATAAAGTGATGTTGACGCTATACTTCGCGAACTTTCACTCACAGCTATCATATGCCATCCTCGCGTGGGGCAACTCTGAACTCCCCATCAAGACACCGTGTTTTCGCCCTACAACGCAGAGCAGTGCGCATAATTGCTGGCATAAGCTACCGAAGTGACTGTCGAAATATTTTCAAAACTTTGAAAATACTCACCTTCCCAAGTATCTTTATCTCGATCTTTATACTAGAGGCAATTCTATTCATAAAGAAACCAGGTTACAGTGCCTGATCTCGAAATGTTGCTATCGTATTCAGAGACTTTCTTTCACAACAAATATAAAATATAAGATTTACAATGGCCAAAAGTAATCAATATTGTAGTTTTGCGGTTGTAAAAGTAAATACTTGCAAAAATGTTATTTGCAAAATCAATAATTAACTTGAACGCGCAATTAACTTAATTTTCTAATTAAAAATAAAGATTACAATTTGTCAATTTCTGGCGCATTCGTGCAACTGTACACCAACAACTCGCCGTCATTCTCTTACGTCGATTATACTTTAAAAGATCGCCTTACTATTCGTGAGATAATTGATTATTATTAATATACAGGGTGATTCCTATAGTACCTGCCACCGTTTGGGAGCGTATAGGGGGTGCCTAGGGGAGTATTTTGATATAGGACACTTGGGGTCGGAAATCTAAAATAAGGGCGCCAGAACCAAATTTATCTTCTGGAATTTCACGCCTGTATGTAGGCAACCCAACCGACCGACGTTTCGCTCGGAGCGATGCAGAGCGAGTTAGCGCGAGGAAGCGACATGGGAGGGAAGGAGGGAAAACGACAGTCAAAAGCAATAACGTTTACAAGTGTTCAACGTGGCCACCGTTGTTCTCAATGCACTTCCTACATCTAGCCAACTATTATTATACTATTGCCATAGTGTTTATTCACTTGATACGCGTCGTTGCAAACGGGATTTCGTGGGTTTAAACAAAATTCTGATCAAGTGTCAGCCACACATTGCCGCCTGAGATCGCTCCGTGTGCACCGCCGGCCGGTTGGGTTGCCTACCTACAGGCGCGAAATTCCAGAAGGTAAATTTGGCTCTGGCACCCTTATTTTAGATATCCGACCCCAAGTGTCCTATATCAAAATACTCCCCTACGCACCACCTACACGCTCCCAAACGGTGGCAGGTACTATAGGAATCACCCTGTATATTATTAATTACACTTTGCTATGTTGTACTAGCAGCTAGTAAAATCAGCACTCGTGCATGCTGTGCTAGGTACGCACGGAATCCTTGCACCAAGCCCTCTCAAATGACCCCATATCGCAAAAATCGATTCAGTCGTGTAGTACGTTGTGACGGACGGACGGAAGTGCAGCCAATACCGATTTTTTACTTTGAGGAAAATACGCTAAAGAGGGCAGTTGCGTTGGATATTTCCATCTCTTCGATTCCATTTCTCTTATCTAAACGCGCACCTGCGACAACACACATCTGTTTACAAAATTTATTAATTTTACACGATAGCGCAAACTCTTATCGCAGCAATTAGCGGAGAAAAACATGAGATAAACTTTTCAATTATATCACAAATAATTTTCCTTATACGCTTAACAATTAAAGTAAAAAAAATAAACAAATTACGATACGGCTAAACAAAAATAGACAACGCCCAACACTGCGTAAATTTACACAGCATTATTAATTAGCATTAATCTTTTTTTCATTTCTTGCACATTAAAAACGGGCAAACCATCTAGGAAAGCATATCGCAATAAAAATTTTCAAGACCTGAAACAATTATTAATACCCAGCATCATAGCTTGTGTTTTCAGATTAGTTGGTACCATAGTGACATGTATGTCCTCTACATCTGTAAGCACAAAGTATATGCTGTATGCACTTCACTCTAGTACCTTACATGTCTTGACTGGACTAGTTTGCAGATGTAATGAGTGATAACATAATAGGAATGACACTCAGAATTCAGCAATCAGACCTTTAATGTATCTGAAAGAAGTTTTTCTGGAACAAACGAGTATGTCTAAGCAAGTACTTTTGTTTAAGATGCTGCTCAAAATGTTTGCGCGATCCTTGCACATACATTCACCATGCTGGGGCGCAGAGAAATCTTTGTTGGCAACTTTAAGAAAAAAAACCGGTTACACATTCACTAACTGTAAAAAAGCACTGGAGCTTCATCAAAATGATTTAATACAGGTGAGTGCGATGTCTTCAATGCAAAATTTATGCTAATCAATTATAGGCGGAAAAGTGGCTAAATCAACAAGCACAAGCTTTAGGATGGTCCAAAGCGACAAAGCTGGAAGGTAGGCAGACTACTCAGGGCTTAGTTGCAGTTACTGTAAACAATTCGGATGCTGCTATAGTTGAAGTGAATTGCGAGACCGATTTTGTTGCCAGAAATAAAACGTTTCAAGAAATGGTCGAGATTGCGGCACAGACCTGCCTACATTTTGCTGAGCAGCAACCTCATGCAACAAAACCTTTAACAAAGGTACCATAAGTGTTAAATTCGGTTAGGAGTAAAACAAGTTTTTTTTGTAGATTAGTTTGGATTCCACTCAACTGTGTAGACTGCAAACAACAAATGGTAAAACTTTATCAGATCAATTGGCTTTGACCATTGGATCATTAGGTGAAAATGCCATCTTACGTAGAGCTATGTGTTTTAAAGCAGATAAGGGCATCCATTTGTCAGTATACGCGCATCCTTCTGGCACACAACAAAACAGTGTACTACTTGGACGACTCGGGGGGTTGGTGGCGATGCGGCAAAAAATAGATAAAGAAGTTGACATGGAGAACTTAGGGAAAAATTTATGCCAACATGTTGTCGGTATGGATCCAAAGAAAATCGGCACATCCGATGATGAACCTTCACCAAATTCGGACGATGAAACGTGTTTGATTTATCAAGAATATATTGTTGATGATTCCATTACTGTAAATGAAGTGCTTGATGAAAATGGAATTGAAATCGTCGATTTTAAACGATTTGAATGTGGAGAGAATACATCAGATGGTGTTCCATTATCAAATGTAGAGACTTGTCAATGAGTGACTTCTCACTAAGTGAAATACACTTTGTTATAGTCTAGCTATTATTAAAGGCGATCTTGTATGCAAGTATATTATTTTTTGTCATTTTAAAATGAAAAAATCAGAATTATTAGTCAGTGCTATTTTTGTAATGCCCTTTACAATTTAACAAGAACAACCTTGAGATTATATTTTTTTTATTTTTTTAAATTATAGTTGTACGGTTGCGCACTCTATTTACAATAGTACAGGAAAAAACATTTTTCCCTTATAAATTGGATGCCCAAAGTGGTTCATGAGCTTAAAAATATTTTTTTTATCCTATACAAGGAGAAACTTACATTTTCCCGCCTGTGTGAGGACGCGAAAGAAGACAATTGCACGCATGGAGCGAGAAAATTCAATTTTGTCGGCTAGGCGAGAAAAAAATACGTCTTATGTAAGCTAGATGGCGCGGTTGTAATAAAATGTCAAAGAAGTTAGTTATTTCTTTTTAAAGTAGTTAGAGCGCCTAGGTAAAAGTAACAAGAAGTTGGTGAAAATTTGGTCACTTATTCTCTGAGAGACGCACTTTCCAATGGTCAAAAGAAAAAAGTGTTCCTATGTGCCGTTTCTGAGATATTTGACAGTAAAGACAGGGTATTTTAACATGGGCTCTTATGGACAGACTCAGTTTTTCTGAGCTAGAGAAGGTTTTTGTATCAAGACTTAAATGAGATGGGTCTCATTAGAAGCGAAATTTTGTGACGAATCTAAATTTGCACGGAAAAGTACATGTTCATGATGAAATAAGGAAGATATTTACCGCCGAAGCGGCGTCTGCTCTGACGCGGCGGCACGCTATGCAGTACGCGTTTCAATCTGATGACTTTTCCACTAGGTCTAGTATATAGCTGAGCTAGGACAATCTTTTCCTTCTTCTGCTGGGCACTTTTCTTCACAAAAGGCATGGTGTCTTTCAGAAAGAACACCAAAACCAGCGATATTTATCAAGGCCTGCACACGTCTTGTTGACACACTGATCGGATCGAAATCAAGATAGCGGCTGGGGATCTCTGGCACCAACATCAAAAAACCAAATCCACTACACCGACTTCACGTAAAACGCCAAATTATTTAGTTTCCTGGCTTTTACATACGTCTCGCATACGTTTTGATTAAAAAGAAATACATTCGTTTAGGATTTACCGCTTAACTGTGAATATTTAGTCGCGGTGTGTCGTCAACATTTAGTGTGCAAAGGTTTGAAACAGGGTCGAAAAGTAGGGAGACTAGTCAAGTTGACTACTGTATATACCTTTTTAAAAATCATGTAAGACGTTTGCATTATGCTGAGGTATAAAATACCACTCATACCGTATTTCTAATTATGTTTCCTTCATAACAACATTTTTTTGGGGACGTTTACCGTAAGTAATAGGTAGGCCGAGTACATCACTTGACTTCAGCCGAACGCGCTCTAACTACTTTAATTAAATAAGAAACATAAAATCGTCAACACTGATTTAATAATTAAATTTACCCTATGTTCACTTTATTTTACTGAATTCAAGAATTTATTTAATTACCGCGAACCCATACCTATCATATCAATGTTTCGTGAATTTGAATACTTTCCCAATGTCACGTGACCAATTCAAACGTTTCAAACTTAAGTCATAATCTCCCATTTACTTTCAATAACGAGCATCTGTGTCAATACATTTAACACCAAGATGTACTTTGCACTGTAAGTAGAACACCGCTTATCCATAATAAGTAGCATTTTAACATACGAGACTACCCTGAAGTTAAAATGTGTCCAGTGTGACTGTAAGGAATGAACAAATCTATTTATAAAACACGTTTTTTTAAAATACAAGATCATCAAGGATTTAAAGTGTGCCCATTGCGCTTTCGTCGCCAAGGATAAATCCAGTCTTAAAATCATCTAACATTTGACAACACATGGATACTGCGAAGGATTTAAAATGTAACCGGTGTGATTTTGTCCCTGAAAACACACATTCAATTTTAAAACACATTTGTTAATACACAAGACCAGTAATAATTTCAAATGCGCCTGGTATTAATTACAACCCCTTAAATCCCGTTATTTTCTAAGGAAATAATCACGCGCCAGTAAAATGCCGGAAATGTCAACTCAGTTCGCACATGATCGGTATTCTCCACTCGCACATCTACTCTGTTGCACCGTGACTCCCTTCGGTGACTCCGCACTGTGCAATCGCAAGCGCGCTTGAATTTGAATTTGCGTTGAACTGTATTATAAGGGAAAGGGGTAAATCTACGAGTAAAAAATATACTCGTGAGCCCACTTAGATTGCACCGTTTCGTAAAATTTTTTTCGCGTAGTCAGCAGGAAACGTGGAAATAAACAAAACAAACGAGTGCACGTTGACGCGTTAAAGCAAATCCAAATTCAAGCGCTTGCGGTCGGACGTTGTTGAGGGATTAATTTTAAATGTAAGTGTATAGGATAAAAAATATTGCGTGCACCACGGCACGAAAGTTGTTTTCCGGGCCTCAGGAAGTGGCCAGCCTCGGCTGCGCCTCGCCTGGCCATGTCTTCCTTCGCCCCGGAAAACAACCACTTTCCCCCCTTGGTACACAAAGTACTATTTCTTTCCTTGGCAGAGATTACACCATACCATGCACTTTCTTGGTAAACAAAGATAGCTCTTACCGCATCGCAACGTACAAAAGTCTATGGAAGCTTTTATCTTCTGGCTAATTTGCGTCTGTCTACTTTGCATACTAATGTTACTGTGGTTTTAATTTTTTTATTTCATTTTAATTGTTGCTAGAATTAAAATTAAGGAACAGAAAAAATTGTAATATGCTTAGTAAAATGTAAAGATATATTTATAAACTTTACCACATATATGTAATATAACACACAAAAATAGGAAAACTCCATTATATCCAACATCCCATTTTCTGCTGACACACATTTTGTAGAGTATAGAGATTTTGATAATTACATATGCAATCATATTATTGTGTCAACTAGATCCCTCAAAAAATAGATATTTGCAAACAAACAAATTTGAAATGCAAATTTTATGTACAAGTTTTGAAAAGCGCAGTTTTCACACAAGTATAATGGTATAGTGGCACCAATTACAAATGCGAGTAGGAGGTGCTTTTAATGTGTGTTTGTAAAGTACAACTTTCAAATCAATTTCATGTTTGTTTTTGTGTAGTTTCAAAGCAGTTGATGTGGAAAAAAGAAATTTGTCCACCATAGAAAAGATTGTACCATGTGACCTATTTTGGTTGAGACTGCAGTGTATCTCCGCTGTTTTTATAGAAAGAGACTTGCGGTTTTCGCGACCTTGTGCTGCGTCCCGTTTTTGTGAAACTTTGTAATACCGCAAACAGAATCAATCTAGCTACATTTGTTTCTGAGATACAGGGTGAAAACGAAAAGTTAAATCTTTTGGGATATTATCATAATTATTATGTTACCACCCATGTAAAAGAGAAAAAAGGAAAAACTGATATTGTAGAATTCAGTGGATTTGGACCGTCGTTTCCGAAATTTGACCCAAATTTGGTGTTTTTTAAATTCAACACCCTGTATATCTTAACGTCAATTTTTTGCATACTTTTTTCTGGTTATATTGATGTATCACAACCTATAGTTTTTTTTAAATTTAAGCCATGAACCAAAAATAAAAACCTTATTTTTTCGGTTTTTAAATAGTTTTTGTTTTATTTATCGCATCCATGGTAACTAAGACCATCGAGTAAATTATTTACTTTATGCTAAGACCAAACTATAAAAGTCGCTGACAGTAGAACTGTGGAAGCATGCTATTTCAAAATTTTGAAAAATATAATATAACATAGTGAGTTTTTTTGAAACTGGCCGTAGGACTTTATACAATTTGAGGTATCACAAAATGGAGTAAATAACTAGAAAACGTTAATATTCAATAAAATTAACATGTAAAATCCTATGTCGTCTTAAACTCTGTATAGTGTATAATCATATAAAAAAGTATTGGTTGTGATACATCAATGTAATCAGGAAAAAGAATGCAAAAAAAATAAAAATACCAACTTTTGGTCAATCTCAGAACCAGTGGTCCAAAAAATTTTTTGACTACGCCACTGGATCCCAAAAAGATAAACTTTTCGTTTTTACCCTGTATCTTAGAAAGCTAAAATGATTTTGTTTGTGATAGTATTCACAAAAAAATGGCAACAAGTCGTGAAAACTGCAAATCTCTATCTCTAAAGTAGGACACACCGTGATAAAACAACCATTATAATCACTTACTTTACGATTAGGCATACGAGCCCATAGTAATATTCTTAGCATCAGCTCATAATTAAGGTAATCATCAAACTCAAATGCAACATTATATAAACATCGTTCAGTAGAATAGATGATAATATGCAAGCAACCAGAAATAGGCTAAATATTCAGTTTAACCCAGGGAAATGTTTTTTTCGAAATTCTTCGTATCTCCTATTAGACTCGCTGATATCTCATGACGCAACCACACCTATAACTATTCCAATAATCACGGTAACCAGAAATATTCCGCCTAATATACCCAGAACGATGTACAGATCCTTACGCTTTCTAATTCCAAACTGTAAAGAACCGATTTAATAGTTTAATAAGATATTGATAACATTTACTATTCGTCTCGGTCGGTGGGCTCGCAGAGTAGAATTTAATGCAGCAACTGTTGGTTGGGGTTGTGCAACATAGGGAACTGGCACAGTAGGTGCAGTGTTATATGGATTTAGAGGTGGTGGCTGCTTGTGGTTGTCGTATTGGGAAGGTGGTTGTTGTAACCCTTGATTAACGGGGTACGACGGAATTTGCTGTTGTTGATCAAAATCCAATGGAGTAGTTGGCCCCGTTGAATAGGGGGTTGGATAACTTTTCTCTTCCATTGTGTTGTTTTGATTTTTGAGGTTAAAGTTAAATAAGTATTGTTCTCTCTGTTTATCTGTTGCAGTAGTCCTAAACAAGTGGTTTTCGTTATTGTATAAAAAAATTCTTAGAAAAATTACACATCAGGTGAAGGGACGTGCGTTTACTTAAATTTATGAAAAAAACCATCATTTATAGACCGTTCTCAATGAATAAAGGGTATTCTTTATCCATTTCATTGACCGTTCTGTTCAAATGGTGGTTTGGTTCTGTTTATGCGCCTTGACAGATTTTAGTGCAATGAGCGAAACCTCGCCTCGGTATACGCAATATGATATCTTTATGGATTAAATTATATACAGGTTGTCCATTAAAAAAATGAAGTTATGCCTGATAACTTTTTACCTGACCTCGTATGCTTATTTTAAAAACGGCACAGTATTCAACAATCATTTTCATTTATAAAGAAAGTTTTGTAATATCAAAATGGCGGACGAGTCAGCTGTGGTACATAGCTATATCGGGCGACCAAAAATGAGTGACTGTCGGTCACTCATTTTTTATCGCTATGTTCTTTACTGATGACGTTCCAGTGTCCGTATTAAGTTGGTATGTAGACAAGACATTAGGTGCGTTCGTTTATGCGTTCTGATGACTCTTTATGCTGTAAAGCGTTCATTTATTGGTGCACCAGAAAAAGTACACCGTATCGTTTTTTTTTTTTTAAATTTTACTGTTCTGTAAAAAAAAACCCATATCTCATGAGAGAGTGCAGACGGAGCGCAATAGACGTGGTGTTTAGGAATACGCTAATAAGCCACCATTGGTCCATTTGGAAAAAATTACTTAAAACCGTAAACTTATTTAAACAAACTAGAATTTTAGTATGACAAGGCTTTAAAACCCAAAATGCAGTAATGCCGCCAAATCGAACCTTTCCTCAACAGGCTTGCACCGAATTAAAGAGTGATCCGTATAATACGCTTTTTAAAGGTGCTCATGCAAAAGGTCTTAAGTTGTTTTATACTACTACCTTAAGGCCGTATTAGACGATGCAATTTTTATTGCAATTTTTGCAGCAATTCATTGCCGCAAGAAATTGCACGAAAAATTGCTCCGTGTATGTTAAAATTGCACGTGCAATTTCTTGCGCCAAATATTGCAGCAAGACATTCTGCAATTTTCTGGTTATAGAACTTGTGCTATTTTTCTTGCAATTTTTCTTGCAATTTAGTAACTATTTTAGTAACATTTAATTTATAAAAAAAATAAAGTGGTATGCACTGGAGAACATTACCTCCTTATGCTATAATCAGGTTTGTTATTTAAAGTTAAAACTGAAATAACCTATTTACGAGGAATTCAAAAATGGATATTGCTGCCGCATCTTTAGTTATTGCTTCTGCTGTTGCTCTTTTAAAAAAAAAGAAACAAAGAAGACAACGACGTTTTTGGACCAGGCAGTATTCCACAGAAGTTACAGAGTATAAACAAGGATACTTCTCCAACTCAGTTATAAAACTAAGTGCGTGCAAATATAAATAATAAATTGCACTGCCTTCAACAAAGGAAACGTCACAAAACACACGTTTCGTGGTCTACAACAGACGTGAAGTTGCTTTCAAGTATTTCCAGTGATGCCAATTCCACTTTCATTGGCATCAATACATGATTAGAATTGGGTATAAAAAAATTGCCAAATAAATTGCATAAGCCCGCTTGACATGGAGCAATAAAAATTGCAATTGCATGCAAGTTGCAAGAAAAATTGCGAAAGGCATGCGCAGTTCAAAGCCAGCTGATCAATTGCTGCAAGAGACTTGCATGCAATTTTTATAAGACCGGTGCTATTTTTCTTGCATGAATCGCGCAATGCTAGGGATAAATCTAGTTGTTTTTGTGTCACCAACCTAGTAAAATACAGCGGCGGCAACTATGATGCTGAGAGACGCACTCATTACTTGTTTTTATTAATCTTATTTATTCTTGTAATTTTCACGTTTCTTCAAGCAATCAAAATTTAATTTTCATTTGAGGTTAACTACTTTGTTGACAAATCCATATGTTTCTTCTGTTGGCAGACATGTGGCAATTGAAATAGAATTGCACCATATCAAATACCATGCAATGCTTATTGCATGCAAGGATTTGACCTTGCAATTTCTTTCTGCAAGTTCTTGCGCGTTGTATTGCTCCATGTCAAGCGGCCTTAGTGTAATCATTGCATCTTTTTGCAATAATTGCTGCAATAATAGCAGCAATAGTTGCTGCAAGGATTGCAATAAAAATTGCATCGTCTAATACGGCCTTTAGGAAAACTGCATGAACATGAAATTCGGAGTAGCCGGCAGACTGCTCCAAACTGATTTAAGGAAATTCTTATCTCTGGCACAGATGAAAAATTCTTACCTCAGCCCAGAGGTTCTGTATGTGAGAAAATTTCATTTTATTAAGTATTAACACAGATTTAAATATTTTAAATCTGTGGTATTAATTTGGGGGATTATTTACGAAAAAACACAAGTTATTTCCTGTCATTTTAGGTTGTCTCAGTGTTATTTTTACGTTTAGACACAGTCTCTTTGTATCTAGACTGTGGTTTAGAATTGTGCGTAATTGCATATTTTTTTGTTTAAAGTCTTTTATAAATTATTTATTTGATTTGTTTATTTAATTGTAAAACTTGAAATAGCGTGTTAAAGTGTATAGGCACATCTGGTTGTTTGCGATAAGAAATTTTGTTATAGGGTGAGATTGATGATATAGCGCACTTGTTTTTATCGCTGTTATAGAGATAACATCAGAGATCTAGTCCTAGTGGGAACGTGCGACGCATTGTGTCGAAGTGACGTTATCAAATCTAATGATCACAGGCAATAAACATATTATTATTATTATTAATTATGATTAGCTGTCGGTGTTATCTAGTGGAAAAATTATTATATACAGGCTGATTCAAATTCGAGGGCCACCATGGGTATCTAGGAAGCTGTAAGAAATAGGTAGGAAGTTTAAATTGGGCAAAGTTGCGTATTTTGATGCTTAACAAAATGCAGTTTTGAAACTGAAAAAATTCCGACTACTTTCGGAGATACGAAAAAAAAACGAAATTTTGCAAACTCTTTTTTATTTCTTACTGAAGTTGTAATATTGAAATGAAGGAAAAAATTAGCCTTTCTGCTTCGCGACGGTTGGAAAAAGCGTGTACTTTTTTGGCTTGATTGTTGAAGACGTAGTTTGTTATTAGTAACAGAAGCAAGTTAACTAAAGTTGTTCAGAAGTTTGGTTTGTTAGTCATGGAAAAAGTCTAGCAAGTTGAAAAAGCAAGTAAGTAGTTGGTGCACCGCGAGACCTTTTGTTGAGGTTCTTTTGTTATTAAAACTTTGTATTGTTTGTCATTATTAAGTTTTATATGAAGTGAAATTCAGAAGCTATCAGCGTTTGTGTGTGAAGTTAAGTGTGTTTTTGTTTATTGCACACCCTTGAACGACCAGATTATTAAGAGAAAAAAACTGTAAGTAATCTCAAGATTTTATTTAATTTGTCAAACGTTTGCGTGCGGAGTAATTTGCCCAAAAAGCTTTGTAAGGTTTTCTTTCTTTCAGGAATTTTACTTTAATCTTTCATATCATGTGTCTTGGAATAAATATTGTGATTTTTCTTTGTAGCAGTTGCCGTAAGTGTACGAAGAGAAATCCTAAAAATTCTAAGTTTCAATTTTGATTTGTTTGTTGAGCTAGCTGGACAGGTGTTTTGTGAGTGGTGTAGTTGACCGCATAGGTACCATTATTTATTTGGCGCTCGACGTGGAGCACAGCAATATTTTACGATTAGTATGTCAAACATTGACATAGGTATATGGAGGTATCACTGTGTTATGAATGCCATGTTCTCTCGAAATATGTAACAATATGCAGGGGGTCTCATTTAATATTCAAAAGTTGTTTCATTTACAGTGGAACCGCAAGCTGCAATTTTATTTTGGTGAAACTGAACCAAGGACGTTAAACGTCCTTGAACTGAACAATGGCAGGTTGAGCAATTTTAAAAAGAGGTACAATAGTGTAACGTGATTTATAAATTCGGGTTCGATTTATATCAATATTTATTAAACAAAACTAAAACACTATAAAATCTGTACAATTTATATCGATTATTATACCACACACACTTCGCAATTTATATTTCCGTGCTCGATCTCGTTCGATAGTAGACTGCCGCGATGTTCGGTCCGCAACCATTTATACACGCAAGCAATGTAAGTCCAGTACATTCTAGAATATTCCTACACAAAATCACTATCGCGCGTAGAAAATTCCAGAGCGCCAAAGGCGACGTCATGTCTGGAGCATTTCCGTTACAATAGTTTTCCGATGACTATAATAATTGATATTTAAAAATCAATATAACGAATCCATAAAAGGTAGAAAAAACTTCACAGGATTCATAAACATGAATATTGTAAAAACATGACAATAAAAAAAATGTAAAGGTAAAGAGTGAGAGTGAGAGGATATGGTGTTGGAAGTGTCCTCCTGAAGGTCTTGGTCCAAGACAATTGTAAATGACACATCATTAAAAAAACTTTAAAATATTAGTCACTATAGAAGATTAGGAGAATTAACATGAATTATTAATGCCAACGCCCTCTGCTTAGTTGGGTACACTGCGACACAGAAGGTTCCTGGATTGGGCATACTTACAAATAAACTCACAAATAGCAAAGAGTAACCATAATCAAATAGTAATAAGGTAGTAGTGGAAGAATAGGTTTCATATTCCAGTACATGTAATACCGCATGTGTTATACTACTTTGAATGCTTTTTAACATATAAAATATGCCATGTGTTGCTTATAAGTTTTTCTTACCTATGACCCTGATCCAGGTCGATTTCCAAAACCCAAAATTCCCCTATATACTCACTTTTTCGCTTTTATAACAATTAAACATAGAATACAAACGTAATTAGAATTTTATTTGAAGTATAAATATGAAAATACAATATCTGAATTTATAATTGGACACACAAATAAAGAACTTTTTTACTCTCCAGGATAAAACTTCTTGCTGGGGTCTTTCGCCATTTCAATTAAGGTTTGAGCGGGTTTAAAAGCTACTCCGTATAAACTTTGATACTGCTCCATTTTATCCACGAGATTTTTCGCTCCATAACTATCAACCCATCTAAACGGCCCTCCAGAAAATGGTGGGAATCCTAAACCAAACACCGCGCCCACATCGCCTTCCAGTGGGTTGGCCAGTATTTTTTCTTCTAAGCACAAGACCGCTTCATTTACGAATCTTGAAACCATTCGCAATGTTTTATTATCGTCTTCAAAGGCACCTTTTGGCTCCATGGAATATCTTTTCAGAATCTCCAGAACATCATTATTTACATCACGATGCTTAGAATGTTTTTCATAGATATACATGCCTTTACCGCTCTTCCTTCCCAAAAATCCGGCTTGAACAACGTCCCTGATGAAATTGGGGTTTCCCCCACTGAAACGCTCACCGAATGCCTAGGGATACACAGAGATCAGAACCGAATAGCAAACATTACACTGAGATACCTTTCCCAAATCTGCGGCGATATGTGCACCGACATCAATGCCCACTTCATCCAGTAACGTTGCAGCACCCACTGGAAAACCAAACTTCTTAGTCAATTGATCGAGACTTTTCGGATCAACGCCCTCTTGCAGTAAACGTAGACACTCGGCCATCATGACTGAAAGTATGCGCGTCGTGTAAAAACCGGGACCATCCCCTACAGTAATCACGACTTTGCCTTGTTTAAGCCCGACTTGAACGGCCGCTGCAATTGTATCTTGACTCGTTTTATCAGTGGTTATCACTTCTAAAAGTTGCATCTTGTCGACCGGGGAGAAGTAGTGCATACCTAAATGTCAGTTTATTAGCAAACAAATTTGGCCGGGGACGACATTACCGATCACTTTCTCAGGCCTTGATGATGCGGCTGCAATTTTTTTGATTGGCAGTGCGCTGGTGTTTGTTGCAATAATACAGTGCGATGGAACGACAGCTTCTAGTTCCTTTATGACATTATGCTTAATGCTTAAGTCCTCAAATACGGCCTCAATAACCATATCCACATTACGGAAGTGACTGTAGCTGAGTGTGGGGTCCAAGTTGGCTAAATACTGATCTCTCTCAAAGCTGCAAATGCAAAGATTGTATTTTAGCGGTTTTAAATGAGTAGGCCGTTATTAATTGTCTTTTAAAAATACTACTTTGTGTTGTAAATTTCCATGAAAGCAAATGTGTTTATATTGGAGTTATGAGTTTAACTGAAACATGGAAGACAAGCCCTAAATTGAAGACACGCACCGTTTTCAAATGAATTGCGTACCTTGTAAATCGCTTTCGTTTCACTCCTCCTTCGATTCCAGTCTGTATTTGACCGATACCTCGACTCAGTCCGTTCTGATTGGTATCCTTCAAAATCACATGGTATCCCTTATCAATGGAAACGTTGGCAATACCCGCTCCCATAAGTCCCGCCCCCACTACGCCAATACTTTTTATGGGTCGCTTAGGGGCGCCGAATCTATTCTTTTTACATTCCGTTTGGCCCTTGAACAAACTCATTAATCCCTTGGAATGGGGTGTCATTGCCAAATCTCCGAATGCCACCGCCTCTGCATCGTAACCCGCCTGAGGTCCTTTTTCCAAGCCGGTGCGTACCACATCGACAATCTAAAAAAAATTGCCGCCGTCATTTTCATAATCTAATAGCATCATAATAGTGCTCAAGAAATATACTTTTTTTCATGGCATGCATGATGAAGCTTTGAAAGTTAATTATGCGCCTTTTAGCGCGAATCAAATTTGGTTATTTCAAATGTCATTATCCCGGCCAACATCATGGAGAGAATCAATTTTTTCATAAGCTTCTGCTTAAGCGCTTATTGTGCACCTTGTTGTTCATGAACAACATATGTTACATTGAAACAATAGATACTTAGCTAGTGAATTTATGAATGAAAATAATCGCAATTACATGAAGTAGTCTAAGTTTATAACAAATTTATATTTATCACGGTGCAAAATTTCACTCTAATAGGTCCACCCATATGATACAATACAATCTACGAGAAAATTGTGAAAAAATCATTGAATCTCCGCTTCATAGCGAAGGAGAATGGAAGTATGTCTGGCGATAACCCGCGATAACAAGATTGCCTTCTATAAATACTTTAACAAACTCTTCATGATTTTTTTCTCAGCTTTCTGGCGGTACCAAAATAATGTGGGTTTCGAGTAAATCACAACTTTCTAATTTCTTATGGACGCCACATTGGATTTTGGAGTCACATTGGCATTGTCGTATCTGTGTATTGGGGATGAAACAACGGACGGTCGTGAACGGGACGAAATTTGTGGAAGTTGTTGTATGACTGTCAGGTTATAGATACAAAACAAAAACTAATGTTTGTTTCCTTGTTACCGTGACAAAAAGGCAGGTTTTAACGGATTCCGAATTACGCCGAGATTAGATAAAATTTTCTTCCTCTACTAAACGGAAGCGATTATGCTAGTGATGTCATAGTAAAAAATTACTTCTCCATTTAAGGATAGGTTAGTGTACTCCGATATAGTTCCGTAACGGTTCTTGTAACGTCGCTTAGCCATTTCAAAAATTTTGTTTTTTGTATTTTATTAAACATAGGGAAATTTCCACATGTACCGCTTCATAGTAAAGTTGAGATAAAGTAAGTCTGGTGATAAGAAGACAGGTATTTGGGAAAGCGAAAGCGGTTGTCACGATCTCTTCAGACATACAAGTCGCGTTCATTCCATTTGAGCCGGCTGAAAAAGCGCAAACACGGGTTTTCTATTGGTTGTTAGGGCACGCCAGTCGAGGTCATTGCTTTCAGAAAAGATGGCCCGTTTCGGTTTTTCTAACGGGTGAGGAGAAGCGGGGGAGCGGGCATTCTGTGATGATTTTTGCGAGCGAGTACGGACCAATTGTTGGTTTATTTCGCGAAGATACCAAGGTTTTCGTTTGACTTCAGTCATCACGTACAAATACCGGTGTGTGAAAAAATTGATTCGCTGTCGACATTTTAGCTACCTTGAGAGAAATGTCCTCGCGTATGTCTAAATATTTGCGGATAGAATTACAGTCAATTACAGGATGAGGAAAAACTGCCTTCGTAGTAAGGCTGTTTATTTACAAGTGGTAAAATATACGCGAAGTAAAATTTTCGACTCGGAGTCAAATAAAAGACTCAAAAAACTCATTGTGATAAACAAAAAAGTTTCTTTCTAGGATCTCTAACAGTAACGGTTCGTTAAAAGCAAGTTTAAATAAGATTTTGTATACAGCGGCATACGGCAGGGAATTTAAACACAATTAATCGATGCATTTACCTACAACAAAAGCTAGTTAATAAATTGGGTAAAATTAACGTCAATACAGCGGTCATTGGCGTGTCCTGTGCATAATCACGATCTCGAGTATTTTTTCGCGATATTTAAGCCGGTTTATGTGGATTAGCGATTCATACCAACTTTTCTTCCACCAAACTTGACATTCATCACGAAGATAACGTCACCTGGGTGGTGCAAAAAGTCAACTGTATCATTCAAGGGATCTGTTTCCAGATTTCTAAAAGAAGCCGCCTTTTCCAGGGAGAGACAATTTGTTACCAGAAGAGAATATTACCCATCTCAATAACTGTAAGTTAATTTTTTTCTTTGTATAAAGTCGCGGCTTATTTTTGGAATTTACATAAATAATTTTGATATTCCTAAAGGAATCAACCCGTGAAAATTATTTGTATGAAACTTCGTATTATATTTATTGATAAGAATCGAAACCAAACACAGGATTTAAGTTCTTTTGTTTCATTGATTGGAAAATCGCATTTAATTTCAGTGATACCATTCCTTTGGTTGGATTAAAATTTTCTTTAGCATTCAGAGGTGTGTGTATATTTTGAACAAGAGAATGTGGTAAAGATGAATTCTAGATAAGGATCAAATTTAGCATAGGCACACAAGACAAGTATTGCATTTTGGAGATCAGAGCCAAACTTCTACAATATAAGGAGGTGTTTAGAATGTTGTATTACGGAGCTAGCCGATGTGGGGCAAATAAAAATTCATTATCATAATAAAATTGGTTTGCCAGTGCCGTAGACTTTTATTTTATGCAACAGGGTTCTTCGAATCTTGTAAATGTTTCTAAGCCGTTACACTCTGATACATCATAAGACTGATTGAGTGACTTGGCAAACTGTTAATCAAAACAACCCCCTGTCAAGATATAAGAGATTCAGTATAACATGTTCCTCTAACGACCAAAGGTACTACTGCACCCCGCCAAGAGACAAGTTCAAAAACATTGATCTAACTTATTCCAATGGCAAACAAATAAGTATAGAGAAAATGATGGTAATTACCTTTAAGGGAGCAGGATATAATCCTCCAGATAGCTTAATTACTTGCTCTTTGGCTTTTCCGAAAACCTTATTTCTCACCCAGTCATATTGAAGAGCAAATTGTAATACTTTGTCCGTAAAGCTCTTTTGCCTATCCACTTTTAATTTTCCCGAAGCCAGCTGCTTCGCTACATGTACGGCAGTCTCTTCCAAATACTTATGAGTTTGTTTTTCGGGCGAATCCAGACCGGGACCCAACGGATCCACTAGTAGATCTACGATTCCCAATTTTTTTGCCCTGTCCGCCTTTACAGTCTTGCCGGTCAGTGCGAGATCTAACGTGCTTGGAATAGAAACGAGACGTTGTAATCGTTGAGTTCCGCCGGCGCCCGGCAGTAGACCCAGCATTACCTCTGGAAGACCTAAGCTAGTTTTCTTATCCTTAACGGCAATTCTGTAATGACACGCTAATGCTGTCTCTAAGCCTCCTCCGAGGCATGATCCCTGTATAGCTGCAACAATGGGTTTCTTGGAATTTTCGATGGCTCCTAAAATTTTTTGTCCTGTCCTGGATAGTGCAGCAACTTCCGCTGCAGATTTACATTGAGCGATCATTGTTATATCTGCACCTGCAATGAAGCATCCGGGTTTGTTCGATATTATAACCGCAGCTTGCACTTGCTGATTATTTTGTAATTCATTTAAAAATGTACTGAACTCATCCATTACGTTAGCATTCAAAGTGTTCACCTACGGTAGTAACCTTATAATCTGTAACTAAGGTGATAAACTACGCACCTTGCTGTTCGGTGAATCTAAAGTGATAACGGCTACATTGTCCACTACTTTTAGCTTTGTATGTTTCATTTCTTGTGTTCCGGCATTTCTAATTGATCCTAAAATTTACAAGGATATACTTTGGGTAATTTATTAGCGAGTTTCTTACCTCCACATGTGACATTTAGGTGCCCGACTCTAAATCGTTGGAGAGCATTAGTGAGTCTTAGTAAAGACATTGCGAATTCGAAGACCACAATGACCGGTGCTCGACTGTGTTAAACAAATTAGATAATTTTGAGCATTGAGCGAACTTTGGACGGAAAACAAAGTCCACAGAAGTAAACTCGGTTTAGTTTTTGGGTACGTTAACTGCAGGAATACTCCTTAAGCTCCGTACACACCTGGATACAATGGGTGGAAACATTATCGGCTGAATTTTTCTTGTGTCTCTTGAGTCGGCTGATTTTGTAACCCCACCTCAACAACATCGGGCGGCATTTTATCAAAGCAATCACCGAAAATTGCTTGTTTCCGGTTTTAAATGGAAGACATCGTCAGTTATGTGCAGGTTTAGGATCAAGATTGTTTTCTGTTAAACGGAATATTTAGGTACCTATTCAAATTTTTGAGGTTAGTGAATTATCGTGTAGTGTTTGTACCATGTGGGTAACTAAACATACTAATGTTAAATCATCAATTCATGTTAAGACAAGGATTTCTCTCTGTGGAATGTCCCGTGCAAAGAGTACAGAGGTCAGAGACCGTAACAAGAAATTTGACGGAACACGTTTGGTAGAAGAATTTTCTACAACGATTACACATAATTTCGTACAACAGAACCAATCCCATGCATTCAAATTTTGATAACAAAAGGACGGAATTATTCAATAAAATCCATAGGCGTAGCCATTAGCACTCCGCGTTTTTCAAAGAGAAATTTGGTACGGCAACAGCTTTTACGTGAAAAATCAAACAGAAAACAATGAAGATTCATATTTTATTACAGGCTTTAGCTGAAGGGACAGTTAGTTTGAAAGGCATTCCCGAAAAAAGAAAAGAGGAAGTTTCGTTTAAACCCGTGTCTGATTAATAAATAGCGCAACGCACGAATTTCATTCGTATGTTGGAGTATCCTGTATATAATTTAATAGAATACTGTTTGTTTTTAGTTTTTAAGGTTGGTAATAATCAAGATGTCTTCGTACTAGAATTATTCGATAAAGTTAAGTTGTGGAATATTTTTATTTCTTTTTACTGCGGCTACCACATATGTTTAACATGCTTTATTATTAGTTAAAAGTAGGTACTTCTGCTACTATTCGCATTTACGGATGCTACGTCACTGGCTAATTTCATTATGTGGGAGATGGTAACACCAAAGTGGATACTCTTTGGTAACACTATATTTTCCTTGTCTAAAGGTAGCCATACACGTTAGGGTTTGCATGATGGTTTTAACCTTGCATTGCATGCATAACCCACCGGCAAACCCTAGCGTGTATGTGATAAAACTGTACAGTTTTCGGTGCATGTACATGCAACCAAGCAAATATCAAAATTAATATTTTATGCAATAAAATGAATAAAGAATTTTTTATTATACCTGAATCACAATCTCCGTTTTAAACACTCAAATGCGTGCGAAAAAGGGCCTTTAAAACACACGTGCTTTAAAGTTGCTAAGTAACGATACTTCAAGTATGACTTTTGAAACTGTCATCTGGATGAAATAAAAAATCCTCTTAGGTCGCTTTCTGTAAATGCAGAACAATTCTTTGACTTGTACCTATCCTTTGGTTGGAGGTTTCACAAACGCGCGTAATTTAGGGTATGCTTCCAAATCTGTTCCACTTTTAATCGCAGCATTGTTTGAAGTTTTGAGTGAATGCACTAAAAGATAGGAGATTTAAATACCTTTCACATTTCCTTCATATATCGCAGCATTATCGATGCATTTAAGACTTTATTCGTAAGTAACTTCCTATTCCATCCATGGAAAACACTTTTCATATTCTTTATAATAGGCTTTACTGGATTTGGATTTTACACCTACCAGATGTTTAGATTTTACAACAATCGATTTAATGGACGGTGTATTATCTTTTTCAACGGAATCGTTTAATTCACAAAGACGATGATTTTTATAAGCAAAACGTCAAGTGACATTTCCATGGCAATCGTGAAATTACGAACACCCAGCCCACTTAATTAGACATGTATTCGAGTATAACGTCAATAGGATTTCATTGTATTTCCTATTTTTAAATTATACTGCAGGTATAATAAAAAATACTATAAGATACACGTGTATAATTGGTCTTTAAAGCACTTGCAACGTTAAAGGCACTCCGCTCTGCGTCGTGCCCTTAAACTCGTTGCGCGTGCTTTAAAGACTTGATTATACACTTGTATCTTAATATACTATTATGCCACTCTGTTACGTTTGCACGCGAGCATAACCGAGCGTGTGTGGCAGCCGCGGCGAGCATCCCTGCACAGTTCCCAGTTTTTTTACTGTCTGCGGTGGTGGAAGGTCGCGTCGTAAATGGCGAGTCGCAAGTGCAATACCATATTAGAAGAATTCATCGAAATTTATAAGTCGCTACCTTGTCTTTGGCGCGTTAAGTGCAAAGAATATCACGACAGAGACAAACGATCGGCAGCATACCGGAAATTGATAACTAAACTCAAGGAATTGGAGCCCACTGCTATTTTTTTATTTTATTATTTTACATTCGTAAATAATTTCTGTAATCCGTTGAAGTCAATCTTAATTCATTTATCAAATTTACGTGGGAAAACTGCTTTCTTTTCAATAACCAACGTTTACACCATTCAGTGCGATTTCTTTTTAACGCATTTCCACAAAAATAAAAAAAAATGCTGTATTGTGGCCACTTTGTCCGTCCGTCCGCTAACTTTGCGACGCTACTAGTTCTTTATCTTAAGAGCTATTGTTCTACTTTTTTCGCTATTTGGTTCGTTATGGTGTCGAGTCTTGTACCAAGGAAGGAATTTTTTCTGTACCGCTTACAAAAAAAGTTATTGTAAAAAAAACAAAAAACCGTTTTTTACATGTTCCATAATTTTACACTTTTGCCGTTTATTAACGATCCTAGAGATTGTTTATAATTTTGCATTGCTATCTGTCGTCTGCCTGTTGGTCTGTCCGTCTGTTCCTTTGTCTGTCTGTCCATCTATATGTCCGTGTGAACGATAACTTTGTTTAGAAATGTTCGATCGCTTTTACATCTCCGTTAGTTATGAACTGAATTGCATGAAATTCAATATGGGCATAGCTTTAGCCATATAATACGCAATGCCAAAAGTTGAATCGAATCGATTCAAAATTCACAGTGCCCTTTTCGCATCTCGACCATTTATAAACCGAATTGCAAACTTTTTTACTTATAAAAGTATTTGAATGAAATTTGATACATAGGCACTTGGAATAAAGGAAAATCAAACGCCAATTTCAAAATTTGGTTTTGCGCATGCGCAGTGCCAACTTTTTTATTTATGGAAGAATTTAAACGAAATTTGATACATAGGCACTTGGGATAAAGGAAAATCAAACGCCAATTTCAAAATTTGGTTTTGCGCATGCGCAGTGCCAACTTTTTTGTTTATGGAAGAATTTAAATGAAATTTGATACATAGGCACATGGAATAAAGGAAAATCAAACGCCAGTTTCAAAATTTGGTTTTGCGCATGCGCAGTGCCAAATTTTTTATTTATGGAAGAATTTAAATGAAATGTGATACATAGGCACTTGGAATAAAGGAAAATCTAGCGCCAGTTTCAAAATTTTATTTTGCGCATGCGCAGTGCCAACTTTTTTATCTATGGAAGCATTTAAGTGAAAATTGATACTTAGGCGCTTGGAACAAAGGAAAATCTAACATTAGTTTCAAAATTTAGGTTTGCGCATGCGCAGTTCCAACTTTCTTATTTAGAAAAGCGTTGAAATGAAATTCTTCTCATAAACTGAAATTGAAGTAGCACGTCAAAAATGGATTGCCCATGTGCAACGCTATCTTTCATATTTGTGGCCGGATTTTTACGATTTTAACAAAAGTTGCATCTTACAAATGGGAAATGAATGCAAGTGGAAATGCGCTTTATGTAAATCGTTTACGATTACTTTTTAACTTGTTGGTTTTCTGTTCCGTAGAACGAGTGTTAACCCAAGTACAGCTATCACATCGTCGTCGTCCATTGTTAAAGAGATCCTACACCCACTGTGACGAGCTCCAATGAGAGTTCATGGCAATACTGTGCATGCAAACCCTAACGTGTATGTTTAATAGGAAACTCGGTTATACCTGTCGGTTATGCATGCAAGGTTAAAACCATCATGCAAACCCTAACGTGTATGGCCACCATAAGTCGTTTTCAATGGATATGCTATAATTACAACCTTTTGTTAACCGCTCTTTTGTCCTTTACTATCGCAAATAATTTACGTAACTCTCATTGAAGACTTGCCCTTGATTTGATATTTCACTACATAATCACACAATACCTCAATAAAATTGTAGAAAACTGTTGTTACTCCCCAGAAACTAAAAGAAAACGAAATTCCCGCAATTTTCAATTTCCCGCTCTTAAGATTTGCGACCCAGCTGACGTCACAGATGCGCACTGGAATACCGGTGTGTGATGTGTGTGTCGGGCGTGTAAGGCCATCTATATATTTACAGTCAAATAAAATACAGAAAACTGCCCCTCCAGCCGACACGATACATCCGAGCCACGAACTTATAAATTAAGATGGGCTTTTGATCAAACAGTTGCTTAGAGGTAGAAATGGCCCTAGCATGGCCGCGACCATGATGTGGACGTTTTAGTTATTTTCTAGGGGAATTTTCATAGTGCTGAAGTTTTGAGACTATTGGAGCCTTGAAAAATGGCATGTGTCACAGTAATTTATTTAGCAAAGGTGAGGTTAATGCTTGTTTATTAGTTGATTTGAATTTCGCGCCAAGTGACTGCACACCATGGCTGCCCCCAATACCGCAGGTTATGTTACGGAAATGAGAAAGCAATATACCGGGTGAATATTCCAAAACCAAACAGGGAATTAACATGGGAAAAACGTTTTATGCAGATCGTTGCCCTCCATGTTAACTTAGAGGGTTTATAATGACACCAATCGAAAGAAGATTTGTTTATCATCTAATAATACGAATTAGTTCATTTTCAGGTGTATTTCTCATTATTATGAGTGTTGTGGGGTGTGTATCTCTTACGAAGTTTGCATTGTTACAATATACCGCCCTCCAAACAATAATGTGGATAGCATAAATTCATTTTTACACACATTTCATTATTTAATGTCAACCGTACGAAATCGTTACAAACATATTTATGTCTGTGGCGATCTGAATATAAACCAGTTAAAAAATGACAAACCATTTGTAGCTCTAAGAGACGTGCTAAACTTACATGGTCTAACGTCTATTATCAGAGAAGTAACTAGAGCTCAGCAACTGCCTAACTCATCTGAGATGAGCGTCTCCTCAATTGATTACATATTGACTAACAATACCAGTTCCATTAAAATAGCAAAAAATTATGAGCTTGGTCTGTCTGACCACTTTGCGCAATATGTAAAAATAAATATCGAACACATTAAACTAGTAAAAACAAAAAATGAATATAAATTATCCAGGTCACTTCACGACAGTTCAAAATTAAACGAGTTCTTGTATCTACTTAAAGGTTCTAGTTTAGGCAAACACAGTAGGAAGAATAATCTCGAGAATAATCCTAATCGAAAATTTAATACATTTTATGACAGCTTTACTTGGTGTATGGATAGGTCATTCCCAAAAATTCATAAGCGAATTATACCTACACTTGGCTTTCGGAAACAAAAAATCGTATTTTCTTCGGAACTCCAAACCAAATATAATATCTACAAGAGCCTCGCATTAATCAGCAAAGTGTCAAAAAACGATAACATGAGTAGGACCTTAAAAGATATGTACAGATCATTGTCTAAAGAAATAATTGCCGAAAAGAAAAAACATTTCTCGCAACAAATTGCTACTCACAACAAAAACCCTAAGTACTTCTGGAGTTTAATAAAAACCAAACCATCGACTACCACGACAACTCAAACCACCAACATAGAGGCAAATGATTTTGCCACATATTTTGGTGCAATGATACCATCTCCGAACCAAGACACTTTGACCGATAATAAATTCGTCTGCACCTCATCGTGCACCTCTAACTCCTTTTTTTACAATCCCTGCACACCGAACGAAATTTATAATATCATTCATTCTCTAAAAAATAACAGTTCTCCTGGATTCGACGAAATTCCCAACAGCTTATTAAAGGCATGTTCTCCTTACATCATTTCAGACCTATCTGACATAATTAATGCTTGTGTGATTAATGGCGTGTTTCCAGATGCTCTGAAATCCGCATGTGTCATCCCAATCCACAAAAAGGGAAATCGAAGTGATGTGGGTAACTACAGGGCTATTTCTCTCTTAAGTTCCTTTTCAAAAATCATTGAAAAATGCATCTATAAGAGATCAAATCTTTATTTGGAAAAATACAACATTCTATCCGAAAAACAATTTGGTTTTCGCCCCTCATTGTCAACCGAGTTCATCTAATACAACACATAATGAATGAAATGGACCTAAATAAAGCCTGCTTCGTTGTTTATTTTGATACTAGTAAAGCTTTTGATAGCATCAACATTGACTTAATGTCTCGAAAGCTTGGCGCTGTAGGGATCAGGAACGAAATACATGACTTCCTTATATCGTTTTTAACAAGTAGGAAATACTATGTTAAATACAATAATACAACTTCAAAGGAGTATACTTTGCAAAATGGAACTCCCCAAAGGAGCACCCTTGGTCCAGTTCTCTTTCTACTTTACATTAACGATCTACCACCAGCCATTATTAATGGGTTTACATTCATGTACGCTGACGACACAGCAGTAGTTGTAAGCGCTGAGAACCCCGACTTAGCTTTGCAAAAATTAAAAAGGGTTGTTCACGAATTTTTAACTTGGTGCAGCACTAATAAACTGAAGATAAACTCCGACAAAACAATAGTCATGAATATGACCAAATCTACACAGAATCATCCCTATGAGATTTTCATTGAGGATTCACTGATCTCTTGTAAACCACATAGCACGTATCTTGGTACTATAATTGATTCCAGTTTGTCGTGGCTTCCTCAAACTGAATACGTTATAAGTAAGCTTAACTCATCGTATTATCTGTTATCACGACTGAAACAACAATTCGATGAAAATTTGTTACTTAAAGTTTACTACGCGGTTGTGTATCCATATTTAAGCTATAACATTACATGTTGGGGAGCAAGTACACATACTCACAGAGAATTTATATTACAGAAACGTATAATACGATTGATGTACAATCTTAATTACGCTCAAACATGTCGGGACACTTTCAAAAATCATAAAATAATGCCACTGCCTTGTATATATATCTTTAAATTACTTATTTATCTTCATAAAAACCAACACAAATTTAACAAAATAAGTCAAGTTCACGATCACAACACCAGAGGTAAAAATAAAATCTTGATTCCAAAACACCAACATTCATTTTATAAAAAATCTCCGTTTTACACCGGTTCAGTATTATTTAATAATCTGCCTGAAACTCTAAAAAAAATGAACCACTCCCTTTTCAAAAATAGAACGAAACAAATATTACAAAATAATTCTTTCTATTCAATAAATGAATTTGTTGATTATATATCTCTAGGTAATAAAAACCTAATGACTGGATGCACCTGAATTGTTAGTCCTCATATTTTCTGTTGTCCATACATGTTTTGTTTGTGATTTGACGTTTCTGTAATTGTTATTTACAATTTTTAGAATTAAAGATTATTATTATTATTATTATTATTTTATCAAAAAATCGGCAATAAACCCAATCACCATGACTATAGGAAGACACAAAGCAGATTCAAACGTTATCAAGTCGAAATCAATATCAGTACAACTGCCATTAATTTATTTGTAAATTGTTATTCAATGGCTGAGGGCAAAGTGTTTATAAAGGCTCGTTTCCTAAACTTGAACTCGTGCGATAAACGCGCCACTTATGAAACTGCTATTGGAGCTGTTATTTTATGGCACCTTGATGTTTATAAATTATGCGTCGTCATTCCGTGACGCTGCATTTCTATTGGTCGTAAACTTGCATCTAAATCTACATCGAAATGACTGAAGTACAGGTAGCACATGTTTACCTAATATACCTATCAATTGAAGTATATACCTATAAGAGTAAAAAATAGTACCTACCTACCTATATTATGTATCAAGTTTTATAAACGACACTTTAGACACGAGAAAAGTTTATAAAACGCGTTACATACTATAGACTTTCTCTACGAAAATTGTGAGCAGTACACAAGATCTCCGTTTTCTCACATATTCAGATCAGCTCTGAATTTTCAAGCGTGGCAGACGTCGCTCGACAGTACTATCAGACAGCAACTTGCGTGAGAGAACTTGCCGAAAACTTCCTGCCTTTGTACCTGAACAGTGCTATCAGACAACAACTTGCGTGAGAAAACTTGCCAGTCTATTCCCGCCTTTATAGGCTGCATGTTGTCTAAACAGAAAACTTCCTAGTGTTAGGTGATTTCAACATTGATTACAGTGATGTCCTTCAGAAACCTAGCTCTGAACTGATGTCTTTATGTGAGAGCTTCAATTTGAAGCAGTTAATTGAAATTCCAACTCACATTGTCATCTACAATTGATCTCATTCTGTGCAGCAAAATAATCACCGGGGTAGGTTCTGGAATTATGGGGGTTAGTCGCATAGTTGATCACGAAAGTATTTTTTGCACCATTAATTATAGTCATTCAAAGCCTCAACAAGTATTTAAAAGGTATCGTAACGTAAAAAGTAAAATATTAATCAATTTAAAGACTTAAGATCAATTCCATGGAATAACATTTACCTACTACCTATACTATGCTGATATCAATGCCAAAGTAAACTTTTTAAATACCTCTCTCAATGACTTATTTAATAAGCACGCACCCTTGAAAAAGAGCCTTATAACGAAATTACCGGCTCCTTGGCTAAACGATAACGTCAAATTCCTCATGCAGCAGCGAGACTGCCTTTAAACTTTATAAACAAATTAAAACTCTTGATAACAAAATTCAGTATAACCAATTACGGAATGAAGTTACCACATTGTGTAGACGTGTAAAAAAAATCACTACGATGAGCTGTCTCGTAAGAAACTTACAAAACAAATTTGGAAAGATCTGAAAAATTGTGTTAGGTACTACAATTTATATCCAAGAGGTTGATGCAATAAATGATTACTTTTCACGGTCAGTTCCTAAGTTTCAAGTAAGTCAATGATATCGCCCATTATTATAGGCAACGTTCCAATATCGATGGTGCCGATACACAGTTTAACTTTCATTCAATCACAACTCACAGAGTCTGATGTCCTTAAGGCGATAATGTTAATTAAATCCAACTGTGTGGGTCATGATGGACTTAATGTCACCATGGTAACACTTTATTTACCGCACTTATTACCTATACTTACGCACGTAATTAACTTCGGCTTTAGGAGTTCTCAGTTTCATCTTGATTGGAAAATTTCACATGTCTTTACCTCTAAAAAAGATTCATAACGCTTCAAAAGTTTACACTGCGCATGCGCAAAACCAAATTTTGAAACTGGCGTTTAATTTTCCTTTATTCCAAGTGCCTATGTATCAAATTTCGCTTAAAATCTTCCATAAATAAAAAAGTTTGAAAAATTATGGAACATATAAAAAACGGTTTTTTGGTTTTTTTACAATAACTTTTTTAGCAATAAACGCAGAAAAAATTCTTTCCTTGGTGCAAGCCTCGACACCATAACGAAACCATATAGCGAAAAAAGTAGAACAATCTAGCTCTTAAGATAAAGAACTATAGCGCGTTCGCACCTCCAAATTCAGTATCGTGCTTATGGACATACAGTACATGCTTGCCAAACGTGACAATGACCGCACAAGGAGATTATGTTTTGTTTTAATACTTCAATTTAATCATATGTCAATTTGACATCAATGCGGTTAGAAAAAAGGATAGTATTATCGAAGAATGACGCAAACTAGTAAGAGAGGCAATTAGTCCATAAGAACCCATACTGAATCTGGAGGTGCGAACGCGCTATAGTATCGTCTCAACGAACGAGCGGACGGACGGACGGACAAACTGGCCACAATAACGCATTTTTTTATTTTTGTGGAAATGCGCTAAAAAACAACTTAAGTCATACCTTGTGGATAACCAAATGCGTTTTACCGGGATCCAATTTTATTTTTTTAATTTTTTTTTTAATTTTATCTGTGTGTACTTTTTGAAATGTTACCAATCTACATTATGGTTCTATATTGTTTACTACCCCATTAAAGATTCGCACACATGTACAGCATATTTAATCTATGTTTGACGTTGCAAAGTTTACTTATTGTAATTAAACCTAGAGGTTAAGTGGAAGAGCAGCATTCGCTGAACTTCACCTCTACATATTTTTGTATTACAAAGAACTCTTTTCACTGCAATAAAGGCACTATTATTATTATTATTATTATGGTCGGTGTTGTCTTGTGAGAACTCAGGTCTAGCCTGGTTAACTAATCGCACGGATTAAAATCAAGTAACGATTAGTGTCTGTGTCTGTGTCTGGTGAAGTTATGTAGGGTCCTAAAAAAAAAATAAAAGAAATAAATAAATAAAATAACAAATAACAATTCTATTATTATTATTATTATTATATTATTATTATAAACACTCTAAAATAGTACAGTCAAAACTCAAATTGTAACCAAATATCCAAGAAAAAGTTTTTGTAACTTTGTATACTTATACATAAATATATTCTGTTTCTAGCTCATCGAAAAATTGAGGTCTAAAAACCCCCGAGCTGCCCGCCCACCTGCGTGACTCATTTCGTGCAAAAGTTCATCCCCTTTTTCCACACTTAACAGTTAACTTAAAACGCTTATATCATAATGGACAGTAACGGCGAAGGTGTTCAGTTAATTCCCATTGGTTCACTAACGTTAGGGCTGCTTTTCAAAAAAGCTGATGAAGCCGAATTTTTGTTTACTTCTTCTCAAGGAAGCTTTGACATGTCACGTAAGATATGAAACAGTATACTACCTTTTTTTATTACGGAACTCGACATCGTTTGTCGTCAATGAGCACTTTCAGTGCAAATTTCTGCAGAACGGAGTGTTGGAGGAGGGTATACTCACTAACATCGGAAAGATCGTCTGAGCGAGACACATCTACTGGCGGTGTAAGAATTTAACTATGATTGTTCAGAAAATGTTGGAAACCTACAAACGGAAAAATAAGATCCCCTCTCCGCCCAATTAAGTAATCATCTAGTAAGGAGCATGGTATAGCAAGGAGATAAACATCGAAATTCGAAGCGCGTATTTGTTGAATGTAGCCATAGAGTAGGTATATAGTTTAGGTATCACATTGTATGTTATTGATATAGTCTGTGGTTATGAATATGAAGTACAACTGCGTTACCGTTTTTATTATTATTGTATTCATGTTTTTGTTCAAGTATATTCGCTAACTAAATAAATATAAGGAAAGTACACTGTGTAATTCATTTATTACAATTACAACAATAGTATTTAGCATGCTGTTATACCTTAACCCAACTACTTAGCTTGTAACTATTTCGGTTTAAAAAAATGCGCTTTATCTGCACAATGGTTTGTGCACAATTTATGCTTGTTTTCTTATTGTGGAGACATAATCGCTAATATGCAGATCTTTAAACTTGTACACAAAGTTTACTGTCTATTTTTATACTTCACATGTTTTGTTATTGTACTAATATAGCACAGATTAACTGCTATGGGTTGCGATAATTCCGTACACGCAATATGCCGATATGCGTAAGAATATCATTTTGGTTCATAGTCTAAAAAGTGAACTTTCTCACCATCTTGGAATTATGATGCGCTGGTAACCTCGAATTCGTTACAAGCCATAAATTTTTCACAAGGATTGCATTTATTCATGATTAGGTATTTAAATATACTTCGTGTCATATCTAGATCGTCTGTGATATAAATTCGTCATGAACATAAATTCACTTCAATGGTAAAGCAGAATTTAGGCGCGCAATGGTTTACCGAACCCTTTCTGTGCCTTTGCAACGAAAGGCGATCGAAGAACTGAACGAAGATCCACCTATGATTGACGAATGTTTGTTGGGTATTCGAGAATGGATCGAAAAGCAACCACATTTAAAGGTCAAATCAGGTTAGCTCAAACTTTTCTCTTTTCTTTGTCCTTTTTTAAATGTGTCATTTAGATGATGACTCGTTACTGGTTTTTCTTCGAGGATGCAAGTGGAGCCTGGAACGTGTAAAAGAAAAACTCGATCACTTTTACACGGTACGCACTTTAATTCCTGAGTTTTTCTCAGACAGAGACCCATTAACTGAAGATATACAAACGCTTCTTAACAGGGGGTAAGTAGGTTCTTAAAAGAAGTGTTAAACTATTTTTGTTTAGAGTTATGTTGCCGTTACCAAATACAAACGGTTCCGATGGGCCAAGAATTTGTTATTTTAATTTCGAATGCGTTGATTTAGATTTACCTAAAATAGTTCCATCAAAATACTTTTTTATGATACTTGACGCACTGCTGGAAGAAGATGATCATCTAATAGTTTCTGGAATAGAAATTATAATAAATATGAAAGGATTGCCTGCTAGCTATTTAATGCAGTTCACCCCAACACTGGCTATGCAGTCTATCCATTGCCTTCAGAGTGCATATCCACTCCGAGTTAGAAGAATACTCTTGATAAATGCAATGCCGGCTATTGAGAAAGTTTTCTCCGCCATCTTTATGCCATTCTTCGGAAAGAAAATTAAAGACAGGGTGAGTGACGATTGCCCTAAAAGGCTACTTTTTAATAGTGCTTGTGAATACCATGCGATCAAAAATGAGTTGCTGTCGAGTCACCTTTGGAATTTTTGTTTACATGGGAAATCGTACTTAACTTAAACTTCCAAAGGCGACTCGACAGCAACTCATTTTTGATCGCCCGTTATTTAGTATAGGTACATAATTCACCTTTATTGCTCACTTTGTTTTAAGATACAAGTGTTCTCTGCGAAAAATATCGAAGAAGCCTATGAGTATATACCCAAGTCTTTTTTTCCCATAGAATTGGACGGGGCAAACGGATCTTGTGTCAAATTGACAGGTATAAATATATCACGACCGTTTCGATGTAATTGCCAAACAAAATCATAGAAAAATGGAAAAACAAGATTGAAAACAAAAGACAATATTTTTTAGAAGAAGAAATGTACAGGAACAACGAACTGATCAGGCAAGGCGAACCGAAGACAACCAGTGACGTGTTCGGTGTAGTAGGATCGTTTAGAAAACTTAGTGTAGACTAATGAGCAAATCTCACAACATCCACAATGTTTTTGCAAGCTAGCAGTCCACGCATCGCTGACAGTGTTTGTTTTTATTACCTTATTTGTTGTAAATAAAACTATAAAACAAAATTAGTTGTCTTTAATGACATGAATGCATATTATGATGGGTGTCAAGTAAATTGGTATAATGTCGAATCCTAGACTCCACTGGAATTCCTAAAGAATTAATATTTGACACACATAACAATCACGCCACTCGCCCCCACATGAAGAACCCTGTAAACAAAGAGTAACATATTCATGCAAAAGAAAGAAAACGCGCCGCAAGAAATTCAAATATAAATTAAATGTATGTAGTATCGATGTTTCCAAATAGAGCACCATTCACGAATCGCTATAATATTTATTACATCGTGTAATTCTGCATATAAAAAAATACTCGTATTATATCATCCCTAAGAGACCATACTGTATCTATTTTATATAAATAAAATCCCGTCAATCGGTCAGAAATTCATATTGTGCGCTGGCAGGTAAAACCATCACTAGGAACAAAGGGATACCTTAAATTGAAAAACAACTTATTTACGTAGAAAACATAATGGAATCTTGCATTTAATTCACAGTATGCTCAGCATAATTATAAAAGAGCAATTTGTGTTTGGAATGCGCTATAAATGATAATGCCCATGCTGTACTGAAATGTCGTTAATTTGGCAAATAATCTAACACGATCATATAATTATTAGATGAATGCAATAAACGTAAAGATAAAAGAAGAAAAATACAGCACCAACTCGGTATTCGAAACGTAAAAATTACCACTGACTTTGACCAAAGCCCACACACGTCTCCCCAAACTTCCCCTTTGAGCAAATCCTAGACAAAAATTGTTAATATTGACGCGCCCAGTGTTTGACACTTTTATTGTAAATTATGGCCCATTTGAATGCAGGACAGAGAAGAAAAAAACACGTGTTCCACGTTCGGAAACGAAACAAAGCGCAATCTTGAATTCTTTCGTAGTGGCCAGGGCCGGTTTTGGGAATATTTAAATCGAATTTTAGCGTGCAAATTCGGTTCTATTACAAGCTCTATATTAATCGCTAGTGCATTGCTTTTGGAGAATGGTTGTGCTAAAGCTTTCGGTTTGTATGGTATTCTGTAGTAACTGAGTTTTTAAAATTTCTTCAGTTTCATCAATTACATCTCCAATAAACCCATAAAGAGCGTTTAAAAAAGCGGCAGAGCACCTCGGTGTGACCCCACGGAGTCATTGGATTTGACCCATTTTCAATAGACTTTTTACTTGTGGCATATAGGTCAACTGTGCAAAGTTTGAACCAAATCGGTCCAAGCGTTTGGAAGTTATCGTGTTCACAGCGTGTTTTTTATGAATTAAAAAAAATGTGCTATTGTTTGCGTTTTGTTTGTAAATTGGTTTGTATAAACTATAACTTTCCCGTGCAACTCGTTTTCAAGATCAGTGAGCGAAGGGGCCTGAGGGGGGGGGGGGGGTTAAAAATTAATGTTATCTCTCATTGTATTCTAATGAAAGGTCTCAACGAAAGGAATTAATTTCTACCAACCATAGCCCTCCTCCTCGACCTATTATCGTGATCGGGTATATTCCCTTATACCTCAAGGACGGATTGTCGGAAGAGGGTACCTACTCACAAAGGGCGATTGAGACTAGGATTGAGACGTCTGCAAGAATTATATCCATTGGTGATATACAGATAAAAAACGTGAACAAGATCCGTTGAGCCGTTCCCTCGAAGAATTTATACATACACACAGATGGAAAACAATTCTTTACAAGTTGCTTAAAACGATCTAAGTTTTGACAGGTTCAAAAAACGGTAATCGCAGTAGCCACCTACCTCGAGCTAGGAAGCTAGAAGCTGATTTTAGCAGCTATCAGTTCAGGTCAGAATTCGGCGTAAATGTTCGTTCTGCAAATAGCAGATAATTTCGTCCCTTAAATCAGGGCCTTCGCGGGGTATGTAGGCACCCAAAACAAAGCTTAAATCACTCCCCCCCCTGTAAAATTCGAAATCGTAATATTGTCCGCTTAAATTTGTCGGTGCAAACGGCCATAAGTGCTTATAAATATATTTATTTGTTACTCAGTTGTAAACGTTGATTAACAAGACAAAACGCAAACGGGTAAACGTCATGTTTAAACGCTACTGACTTGTAAAACTGACAGCTGACCTGTAAAACTGACAGCTGACCTGTAAAAATTTTACAAGTTAGTAATCTAGTAATTTCATTGGCCAGAATTAATGCGAAGTCTCTGTTACATGGAAACATGATATTTTAGACATTTCTTCAAGATCAATTTAAGAACTAATTATTTACGTTTACTATTGTTTACAAATGAGTAACAAATAAAATATTGTACATTATACCTACGCCAGGTGTGGTGTATGCAACTAATCATACACTAAAGTATTGTAATGTCTATGTACATATTGTATCAATGTTCAATGTGAATAAACCAGTTCGTATTTGACTAACAAAGAGACATGACATGGCGCAGTCACGAACCTAAATTTAATTGATAAATCAAGTTATATGAATGAAAATTGAAGCAGAGAAATTAAAAATGGACTCAAATGAAAAACTACGACCTATGAAATTAAGTGGAAACCTAGCCGAAAATTGGAAAAGTTGGATACAGCGATTCGAAATATATTCAACAGCAACAGAGTTAGATGGCAAGGACCAGAAGATCCAATGCGCACAAATGCTTCATCACATGGGTGAGGACGCCATTAACATTTTCAACAGTTTCACGTTTGCAGATAACGAGAAAAATAAAATTGCCTCCCTCAAGGAAAAGTTCGCAAATTACTTTGTTCCAAAAACAAATGTCACGTATGAACGCTACAAATTTTTTACTTCGAGACAAAATGAGGAACCGCTGGAACAATTCATCACAAATCTGAAAAACCAAGCTCAACTATGCAATTTGGGTGAAGAGGCATTAAGGAACGAATTAATAAAAACTATGTTAATAATTGGAATCAAGGACGAAGCTGTCAGGGAAAAACTACTACAAAAGGAAGACTTGACATTAGACAAGGCCATTGAATGTTGTATCGTAACGGAGAGTTCCCGCCAACAACTTCGAGACATGAAACAAAATACATCGTCACAGTCCCAAGGAGTGAACGAGATCGACAGCATTAGAAGGACCACAAGAACAATGGAATCAAACTCACGTGCCAATAAGGAGACGAAGTCACGGTTTGATAACAAAGACCAATTTAAAAAAGTAAGTAATTGTACAAGATGTGGTAAAAATCACTCAATTAATAACTGTTCTGCTTATGGTGCCTTATGCAATAATTGCAAAAAACCAAATCATTTTGCAAATGTCTGTAAATATAAATCACATAGAAATAGGAAAATAAATGAAATTGTTGATCATGATAATTACGAACAAAGTCTGTTGATAAATGAAATTAGTAACAATTCAAAAATTAATAATTGTACTATAGAACTGATTGTAAATAACAAAGTCAATGTGTTTGTCAATTTTAAAGTGGACACTGGTGCTAATGCAAACATAATTTCACTAGACCAATTGAAAAGTATTGAATTTAATGAAAAAAGCATTCAAAGATCGCATGAAATTTTATTAACTTTTACAGGTCAGAAAATTCCGATTGTAGGTAAATGCTATTTACATCTTAGACTAAAAGACAAATTAATTAAAAATGTTGAATTCCATATTCACAAAGGCAATGGGTCGATTATTGGTATAAACGCTTGTGTTGAGTTAGACATAATCAAATTTCACGAGGAGGTTAAATTAAAAGAAATTTATGCCATAAATAAAAATTGTAATTCAGGATACGAAAAGCTAATTAACGATAATTCAAATTTATTTAAAGGAATAGGGAAAGTAGGGAGACCCTACCACATTGAACTAAATGAAAATGCAATGCCAGTTGTTAAGCCTATCAGAAATGTACCTTTTGCGATTCAAGAACAATTTAAAAAACACTTGAACGAATTGGTAAATTTAAAAATAATCGAACGAGTTGAAGGAAGTTCTGAGTGGGTAAATTCCTACGTCATTGTAAGGAAAAATAACGGTTCTCTACGAATTTGCCTTGATCCAAAAAACTTAAATGAGTCCATCAAAGATTCAAAATATAAATTAACAAGTTTAGACGACATAATTTCAAACATTAATGGTTCCACAGTTTTTACACTATTAGATGCTACAAGTGGTTTTTGGAATATACCTCTTGATAAGGAGTCAAGTAAACTATGCACATTTGCAACGCCTTTTGGCAGGTACAAGTTTTTAAGAATGCCTTTCGGTATAAAAACCGCTAGTGAAGTATTTCAGGAACGATTCCAAGAAATATTCGCGGATAACGGAGTGCAGGTATACATTGATGATATTTTAGTGCACGGTAAAGACAAACAGGAACATGACGAGCGTCTAAAAAACGTGTTCAGAAAAGCACATGAGCAAAATGTAAAATTTAACTTAAGTAAGTGTAGATTTGGAGTAGGGGAAATTAAATACTTAGGGTATAAATTCTCGAGTGAAGGGATAATGATAGATGAAGAAAAAATTGATGCTATAAAAAATATGCCTCAACCTAAAAATAAAAAAGACATACAAAGATTCCTAGGTTTTATCACGTATGTTGGTAGATTCATAGAAAATTTGTCAGAAAAAACTCAACCACTTAGGGAAATTATCAAACAAGAAAATTTATTTGAATGGGGCGAACCACAAAATAAAGCATTTGTAGAATTAAAAAATTTAGTAATCAAAGAACCTATACTGAGATATTATAATCCTAAAAAACCAATTACATGATCGGTAGATGCATCAAAATCCGGTTTAGGTGCAGTACTATTACAAGATAACCAACCTTGTGCATATGCATCACGTACTATGACAACAACACAACAGAACTATGCTCAGATCGAAAAAGAATTATTAGCTATTGTATTTGGTGTAAACAAATTCCATCAGTACGTTTACGGAACTAAATTCATAGTAGAAACGGATCACAAACCGTTAATAGCAATTTTCAAAAAACCATTAAATGCGTGCCCTGCAAGACTTCAACGTATGTTATTATCCTTACAAAAATATCAGATTCACCTAATCTACAAACCAGGAAAAGATCTGATAATTGCAGACACTTTGTCACGTGCTAATTCAAGTAAGACATTTGATGATAATTTAGATCTTGAAGCTCAGGTATGCTTAATTCAAAAGAAATTAATAATAACTGATAATCGGGTAGCACAGTTAGTAAAAGAAGTCAGTAAAGATGAAGAACTTCAATCAATTAAAAAATATGTAGTAAACGGTTGGCCAAGTATTAGTAAAATTCCAAGTAATATAAATCCGTATCATAAATTAAAAGCCGAAATAACGCTAGGTACCAACGGTTTAATTTATATGTCACAGAGAGTCATTATTCCGCAATCGTGGAGAAGCAAAATCCTAGACGACATACACACAGGTCACTTAGGTATAAACAAATGCATTTCTCGTGCAAAATCATCTGTTTATTGGCCTAACATGAACTCGCACATTGAAACTCTTGTAAATAAATGCGAGATGTGTAATAGACATGCGAACTCAAATAAACGAGAACCGATGATTTCACACGAAATAATTAAAAAACCATGGCAAAAAGTGGGCATTGACTTATATGAAGTATCTGGAAAAATTTATCTAATTGTAGTAGACTACTACTCAAAATTTCCAGAAATCTCGAATCTTCATAAAAACTTAACATCTAGTAACATAATTAACAAATTAAAAGCAATTTTTGCAAGACATGGAATCCCAAAAATAGTCGTTTCCGACAGTGCAAAACAATTCACAGGCATTGAATTTCAAAATTTTAGTAAACAGTGGAATTTTTTATCAATAACATCCTCTCCGCATCACCAACAGTCAAATGTACAAACGGAGAGAACCATTCAAACAATAAAAAAATTAATTAAGAAATCAACTGAAAATAATGAAGATATTTATCTAGCATTATTATAGCTTTCCGTAACACTCCTGTTTACAATTGTTATACACCATCTCAAATTTTAATGTCCCGATACCTCAGAGACAACTTGTTAATAATTGATTCAAAGTTAAATCCAAAATTAATTAACAACACAAAACTTAATCAGAAAATTAGTAATTCTCAATCGTACAACAAAAAGCAATATGATAGTAAAGGTGTAAGACCGAGACAAGATTTTAAAATCGGCACAGCCGTTTGGTATCAATTAAAACCCAAAAGCCTATGGAAAAGGGTAAAATAGTAGACAAACCTAGTAATACAACTTACAAAGTGCAGACATTAGATGGTAAGGTGTTAATTAGAAATAGATTTTATATTAGACAATGTCACACAAATAATGTAGAAAATAAGGATAAGTATTATTCAAATTTTGTATATGAATTTGATGATGACAATTTAGATTCACATCAAAATGTAATTAGTAATAAGGATAGCGATCATTCTAAACCAAGTGTAAGTGCAAGTGCGAGAGAAGCAAAAGACAAATTAGACTACCACCCGCTCTAAATGATTATGTTCTTTATAAATAAGGGAGATGTGGTGTATGCAACTAATCATACACTAAAGTATTGTAATGTCTATGTACATATTGTATCAATGTTCAATGTGAATAAACCAGTTCGTATTTGACTAACAAAGAGACATGACACCAGGTAATAGTTTTTACTGGCTCTAGGAGATGACAGGCTCGCCTGACGGCTCGCCAGTCAACTTCTCCTATCGCCAGTAAAAACTCACTTACCTGGCTATTAATGTAAAATACTATTACATTACAAATGCATAAAATATATTCTTTACCACGGCAGCGCCCCCACATGACGGCCCTGCCTCAAATACCAGTTCGCGTTTCCGTAGCCAATAGGTCCTGAGTCCTGCCACTTATCCTTGGTTCGTAGTAGATCGAAATATACAGAGTCAGTCGACGAAAAAGAAGTGAGTTGAAATTTCCTCACGAGACATCCGGAATCAAACTTATCGGGATATATAAAATGGTCTATAAAGCCAATAAAGCTGGCCCAAAGTGTTCGGGCCGTTGGTTTTAATTGTTGAGGCGATGCGAAGGTAGTGTAGAGCTTTGATTATAAAATACATACGTATAGTCTATATTCAAAGACGCAGAGCATGTTTAGTAGATATTCACCTAAGCACGTAAGTTTCAAAAAACCCAGAACCATTGCTTACGTTTGTGTAGCCGAACAAAAGTAAATATTTGGTTCAAAGTAGCCTAACACGATTTTAGGCAACTGGTAACGATATAAACGGCTCGGTGAGTCATTAACCAAGGAGACCCGAGCGCCAATTCTGTGGTAGAAACTAATCATTTTCAAAAACCCACGAGTCTATCATTCGGCGCGACCCCTTTTAATTTTAGTAGCAAACTTGGCCACAGTTTGTTCAGATTATTTTTTTCAGATGATAAAGCTACGAAAAATTGGTTCTTGCCATTCCTTGAATCACGATCTTGAAACTTGAAAGTTATATCTTCGAGAATAATGTTTTCCAAATGATAAAAGCTTTTAATTCTTTAATTTCTGGCAACCTATTCCTTGGTTGGTTTTGATTATTCGCCTATTTAATGCAGTTTGTAATTATCTTCCATGACGCATTTGTTATGAAATGAATATATGAATTGTAATTGTAAAGGAGTTCATTCCCAGAATGTTAATTAGGGAATAAACCTAATTATCTCCTACCGTGCCTTGTCTCGTGATTCTTGTGCTACTTGAAATATAAGACCTCATAAACGACGATCACTAAAATTTTAGTTTAAAATCTTACAGGACAAAGCGTAAAAACCATCATTATGGTACTAGGGTACTATCATCTAGGAAGTGAGAATCTAGAAGGTGCGTGGTAGTGTATTATTATCATGGCACTCGCCACGATACTAGAAAAATGTTCGACAGAAATGGTAGGAGAAATGTTCCCTCCCTTTTTTATTTATACTTCATATAGGTATAAATTTTTAGCGTGTTTTTTATGAATTAAAAAAGATGTGCTATTGTTTGCGTTTTGTTTGTAAATTGGTTTGTATAAACTATAACTTTCCCGTGCAACTCGTTTTCAAGATCAGTGAGCGAAGGGGCCTGAGGGGGGGGGGGGGGTTAAAAATTAATGTTATCTCTCATTGTATTCTAATGAAAGGTCTCAACGAAAGGAATTAATTTCTACCAACCATAGCCCTCCTCCTCGACCTCTTATCGTGATCGGGTATATTCCCTTATACCTCAAGAACGGATTGTCGGAAGAGGGTACCTACTCACAAAGGGCGATTGAGACTAGGATTGAGACGCCTGCAAGAAATATATCCATTGGTGATGTCAAAACAAAAGCTCTGTCGGTTAAAAAATGCGCTTTATCTGCACAAGAGTTGTGCACAGTTTATACTTGTTTTATTGTGGAGATGTATAATCGCTAATATGCAGGTACTATGCGATCAAAAATGAGTTGCTGTCAAGTCACCTTTGGAATTTTTGTTTTCATGGTAAATAGTACTTAACTTGAATTTCCAAAGGCGACTCGACAGCAACTCATTTTTGATCGCCCGTTGTTTAAATCTCTACACAAAGTTCACTGTCAATTTTTATATTTCACATGTTTTGTAATACCATACGTCGACATAATTCCCACACGCAATATGCGTAAGAATTTAATTTTGGTTCATAGTCTAAAAACTGAATCTTCTCAGCTTTTTGGAATTGTGATGCGTTGCATGGTAACCTCGAATTCGTTACAAACCATAAATTTTTCACATCATCATTTATTCATTATTATTTACATACTTGGTGGTATATCTAGATCGACTTTTCATATAAATTCGTTATATTCACTTTAACTTTGAAGCAGAATTTAGCCGCGCAATGGTGTTCCGCACCCTTCCTGTGTCTTTGCAACGAAAGGCGATCGAAGAACTGAACGAAGATCCACCTATGATTGACGAATGTTTGTTGTGTATTCGGGAATGGATCGAAAAGCAACCACATTTAAAGGTCAAATCAGGTTAGCTAAACCTTATTCATAGACTAAACTAAGGTAATAATTTTCTTTCTCTTTTTTTTAAATGTGCCATATAGATGATGAGTTATTACTAGTTTTTCTTCGAGGATGCAAATGGAGCCTGGAACGTGTAAAAGAAAAACTTGATCACTTCTATACGGTACGCACTTTAATTCCTGAGTTTTTCTCAGACAGAGACCCCTTAAGTGAAGATATACAAACGTTTCTTAATAGAGGGTAGGTATCACAGATCACTTCAAAAAGAAATGTTCAACCATTTTTGTTTAGAGTTATGTTGCCGTTACTAAATACAAACGGTTCTGATGGACCAAGAATTTGTTATTTTAATTACGAATGCGTTGATTTGAATTTGCCAACAATCATTATACCAAAATACTTTTTTATGGTACTTGACGCGCTGCTGGAAGAAGATGATCATCTAATAGTTTCTGGAATAGAAATTATAATAAATATGAAAGGATTGCCTGCTAGCTATTTAATGCGGTTCACCCCAACAGTGATTATGCAGTCTATCCATTGCCTTCAGAGTGCATATCCACTCCGAGTTAAAAGAATAGTGTTGATAAATGCAATGCCGGCTATTGAGAAAGTTTTCTCCGCCATCTTTATGCCATTCTTCGGGAAGAAAATTAGAGACAGGGTGAGTGACGATCGCACTACGAGGCTATATACAGTAGATACTTTTTAATCATTTATTGTTTGTGTTTCCGATTACATAATTCATCTTTATTGGGCACTTTGTTTTAAGATACACGTGCTGTCCACAAAAAATATCGAAGAGGCCTATAAGTATATACCCAAGTCTTCCTTTCCCGAAGAATTGGGCGGGGCAAACGGATCTTGTGTCAAATTGACAGGTATAAATATATCACGACCGTTTCGATGTAATTACCAAACAAAATCATAGAAAAATGGAAAAACAAGATTGAAAACAAAAGACAATATTTTTTAGAAGAAGAAATGTACAGGAACAACGAACTGATCAGGCAAGGCGAACCGAAGACAACCAGTGAGGTGTTCGGTGTAGTAGGATCGTTTAGAAAGCTTAGTGTAGACTAATGAGCAAATATTTTGCTCACAAAATCCACAATGTTTTTGCAAGCTAGCAGTCCACGAATCGCTGACAATGTTGCTATTGATTTTATTACCTTATTTGTTGTAAATAAAACATTGTGGCCAATATGAGTTGTATCTACATTATTATACCTATCTCGTTTCTTTTGGGCACGTTCCCGTTCCATTCCTCCTTGACTTCTCAGACCATACGTTGCAGCAGCCTTTCCATATCTGATCATGTACCTAGTCTTCCACCGCCGTTACAACAATTTAGGATACGATTCACTCCATTGCAACTGACCGCCATGTAACCGATTTCCCAGCACTTTAAACACCTTCGTTTGATCGGTCTTCAGGCGGAACCTACAAAGCATAAAGCCCAGCCTCAATAAGTCCTCGATCGACTTTTCTCATGTTTTAGACCGAAACTCCGCGCTTTCGATGCAGATTTGAGGATTGCTTCAACGTACTGCTCTCTCCTTCGTGGCGTAATCCAAACTTTCACCTCTAGCGTTCGGTTATTTTCTTGCAGGACCATCTCTTTCCCCTCTACCGCGTATCTAGTTTTGTGCATCATACCCTGATTCTGCTGCTGCGAGTCCACTCCTGGCATGCCCGCTTATCGTATCACCTTAAGGACATCACTCACGTGATTCTCCCTTCGCAACTTAACTAGGACCGGCTCCGACCTCGACGCACGTCTCGTAATAATTGGCTGGGGTGTGCCCTCACTTTAACTACTAGTTTACCCATTTGTTCCCGCTTGCCCGGCCTTTCTTTTTACGATTTACGGTCTTTTGTTTCAGTGTTTCACCAATGCCCGCTTTCTGAGTTCTCTTCATCCCGGCGTATGTTAAATCAGGGACCCGCTTATAATTAAGCCCCTTAACCGAGTCTCATTTCTGGGTTTATGTAATAGCGAGTAGGGACGAGGACGGGGTAGGGAGGGGGGAGGAGTACCGGCAAAATTTCATAGAATTTTTTTATTAATTAATACATACCAAGAAATTGCTTTAGAATAACGTATGAATGAATTACACCATTAAAATTACGTGTTTCAGTTCGTAACATATTTATTATAGTTATAGGGTGCGATATTAGGAGATACCTACCTCTTGACAGGCTGATGCTACAAAAAAAGTTAAAATACAAAATTGTCTGTTGGTTTAATGTGTAGGTATACCTCAAAAACGTTTTTGTTGTACAAAGTGTTCCATAAATGTGGTATGAGACATCGTTGTTGTAAATAGAACATTATTCTATTCCAATAATAGATAGTTCTAAAAATGTCGCATACTCTTTGTTCAGAATCGTTAAACAAAACTCGTTTTTAAAAAAATTAATATTTTCTCAAAAAATCACTGTAGTTTCCAACAAAAATAAACATATTTCATTATTTTAAAATGCTATAAGATAAAACTATTGTGTTTAGTGCAAATTAACACTTTATATGGTTGTTTTTCGTTTTCCATACAATTGAATACGTGTAAAAACTTTTATTAAATGTAACGTACAAATGTTCTAAATTTAGTTATGGGGGCTTCCTACGCCGTTGTCTATTTTTTCTGCTTCTGCGCACAACAAAGCCTTGAAAATGCACTGATAATTTGAGCGGCAAATTTAAACACAAATTGTCCGTTATATACCTACTTTATATCTCATTTTTAATAAATGGGAAACCCTTTCTTATCGTAAACTGTTCACTAAGCAATGCTTTGCTTTTTATAACACATGTTCAATACCTCAATGTAATATTAATCGAGTTTCATACACTTTTCCCTAATTCCTCCCTTAAAATGAACTAACATATTTACAATTAAATTACAAAAAAATTGTATTATGTGATGTTTCACAATGTATAGGTTTGATTACCTCCACGTTGATTACGCTAATGATCTTGATTTTTCTTACTCGGTTGACTTTGATATATCCAAAACTTAATTTGGGTAAATTTATGATAAGAAAATTTGGGAACTTTGTGCTCCGATAAAGCGTCAATTTTAAATAAATCATCAAAGTCAAAATCGATACGTTACCTGAATTATATCTTCAAACGAGAAAAGTTGCGCAATTAAAGAGTAATTGTGATACTGTAAAGAAAACCAAAATATTCAGATTACTTCCGAAGATATGCCAGAAAAACCGAAATTTACCGATTTTGTTTTTGTCTTATCTTCGGAAGTAAACGGAATTTTCTGGTTTTCTTCTAAAGCATGATAATACCTTTTTAATTGCGCATCTCTAATTTGACCTTAGTCGTATCTTCTATGGTTTCGGAGATCCCCATGATACCAGTGTATAATAAATAATAAATTAGTTTGTTTTCAATATATATTTTTTATTATAAAATTAAGAAGTACAATTACGCGATACAGATCTTCACCAATAAGAACTTGACACCATTTTACGAGTTCGTGATTTTCTCGTACGTTTGACAGGCACGGTTCAGTCCTGCAGCTTGAAGAAACTTTGCGTTGGAGAAACGATGTAGAAGTAGTAAACTTGCTAATCCAAGTATAGCGACATTTGCAACAGCACCAGTAACTACAACTGAAAACGAAATTACTTCAATGTGATATACCTACAATTTCTCACTTTAAACACTTACCTACGGTACCGCCAACTCCAATAGCGTCCACAAAAGCTAAAAATTAATATAGTGTTACATTTTCAATATGCATATAGATACAAAAAAGGCAGCTAATTCAAAGTTCAATGGTAAAAACTGTGGCTGCTACCAATAGCGCACCCAACTTCGTTGGAAAATGCGCTAAAAAGTTAAGAAAATTGCAAAATATAACACGTTTAAATTTACCGCCAAACACTATTGACACTGACTGTACTTTAAAAAATAAAAGTAGCGTCATATCTTGTAGAGAAATGAACGGACGGATAGACAGACGGACACACTATGGAAAATGTGGAATAATATTTTGTTACATTAGAGCGTCTATTCACAGAGATAGATATGCTGTACTTCAATTTATTGTTGTACCTAGGTATGTGTAAGCTCCTATAGTGCCTACCCTTCTAAAGGGTTTATGTTAAAACTCAAAAGAAATTATTTTGCCAGACGCTCCTAGATTTAAAATTATGTTGTAAAGATAAGAGTGAACTCCTCCTTTTATCAAATGGGGCGGTAACACGTAACTTAAGTTTGAATTCCGCAAGACGTGGCAGCACTTTCCTAATAAAATTTCGCTCGAATTTTACAGATGCAGCGTCCCGGGCCGTGTCTGTTTACTGGTACATAATAAACTTTTTTTAGTTGCTGTGAATGGATTTTGCCAGAGGAAGGTTAACGCTAGGATTGTATCGAATTTGTTTTGCTATTATTTTTGTTGTTTAAGATCTACGACCCTTTGAATATTGTCTAAAATAGCAATTCTTTATCGCTCTGTATCGTATGATTTGAAGTTACTATTTAAAATACAATTGGATACAATCCTAGATTACACCTTTATAAACATAATAATCATTCACTTTTACCATTATTACATTTTCTATACGAATAAACAGACACGGCGCGAAACACTTTTACATAGGTTTTTGCGCTGGTATAGAAGCCTCTTAACATAAGGTGAATCTAGTTTATTGTCAATGCAATGTACGAGAAGGAAAACAAATGGAGATTGGGACGTCTGGAAGAGAAGATCTCGAAAACGGTTTGTGGGAGGAATGTACTCTCAACGGGAAGAAAGATCGTCTAGACGAGACACGTCTACTTCCAATGTAAAAACTTAATTGTGAATAACTTGAAAATGTAGGAGTACCTAAACCATCCACAAAGGGAAACTTCAAAAATTTCGCTTGACTCTTCCTGCATTATGTAGCGTGGATTTTGAATGTACCTATGCCAGGCGGTCTTTACATGTGTATGTGCAAAGAAACCTTCTTCCTTTAATAACCTACTACTATAAGTGGGTAAACATCGATAAATATAGCACTTCACTTCCTTATATCCCAACTATTTACTATGCTATTTCGGTTTTTAAAAAATGTGCTTTATCGGCACAAAAGTTGTGCACAGTTTATGCTTGTTTTATTTTCTTTTTCAATGCAAACTCACATAATAGGAATTCAAACGAAGTGTGACACCCAGCAATGTGTAACGTTTCTCTCTTTCACAATTTAAATATATATATATATATATTCTTACGCGATTTATGTATTTCGTCTGTAATCCGTTTAGTTAAGATACCTATGGCATATTTGTTTTTACCTTAGTTCTATATTTCCGCCGCCGGCGTCGAGTGTTATTTACAATAGTTATCTGTTTCGCAGCCAGAGGTTGTGCAGATGCGTTTCGTGATAGTTCTAATTCGATCCTTTCTTTAATTTAATCTTGCGTACAGTTGTATTTTTTTGCGCAGAGAATATCTGCATTCACACTGGTTACGTGCAAACTATTCTTCTCGATACGCCATTACTGTTACTTGTCTTATTGTCTACCAGAAAAGGGCTCTTGTAGTGGGTATCACCATATTTCTTTGGAGTGTTTCTCTTTATTTCTGATGTGCTGTGGTGCTCTATTGAATACGCTTCTCAGACGTTGTAGTTTATCTCATGGAACACGTACATAAAGGTTTCGCCGTAATTCGACCCTACTTACAAAGTTACACAGAAAAAAATCGAAATCGTTGGAACACATAGTGTACCTATGCAAAGTAAACGCACGCTAGCGTAGTATTAAAATGCGAATTATTTTTACCGCATCAAGATATTGGTCATTTGAGCCGAATCAAATTTCAATTTTACAACGGTTCAGCAGATTAATCAAAAATTACGGTAAACCAATAAAAAAATGGCGTGTGAGTTGAACACACAGTGAAAAATGTTTCTTATCTATTTCGGTTTGACCTGCGTTTTAAATTACGTAACTGCGCGCGATAGTGCTTTACGAGTAGGTAGTTCTACTCCATTTAGTTTAGACCATGGTTTATATAAATAACGTACATCCAAGACCTCTTACCATCAACAAATTCTGCAAAGTTGGTAGGCGTAGGGCGATCGTCCTCCGTTTCATTCTTTCTCGTAGGTATCTTAAACGACGCGATGATTTTACCCGATTGATTTAGTAATGGTTTATACTTCTTTTCTATTGCAGCACCTAAAAGCAAATTAAAGTTTACCAGATCTACCACATCGAGCTAGGTAAAGTTTTACTCGTCAAGGGTAACAAACTTTCAGGAACGCCTGCGAATAAATCATTAACTTTTGAAATTTGTCCCATTTAACGTCACCTTCTGAAGAAATCGTGTCAAGTTTCTCTAACCCTTCAACAATGTATACGCTTCCATTCCCATCAGCGGAATAAGGAAGTGTAATTTTGCTAATGTTGCGACCATCAACGTTAAGAGTTTTTAGTTCCATTGCTGCTACATCTGCAATTATATCAGTAATTCTTAGGCCCATTGCAAAGCGGTACTTGCCTTCTGTAGGTGTGTCCCCCATTAAACTCGTCGAAGCATTTACAGATATCTGATCTAAGGATATATTAATTATTAGTTATCAGTAGTGATTAACGCATTAGGGCTTACTTTCATCTGTTCCGATTGTCAATACTGTTGCAGATCTTCCCTTCGGTATGCTAAGCTTTATTATGGTCTTGCCATCGTCGGTGCTAAAAACATCATACTGACCAGGCTGAGAACCGTTCACTAAAAGTTTAATTTTTATTCTACTAGAACTGTTGATGGGAGAACCATGCCTGCCATACCATTTTCTTCAATGATCAACGCAGTATTTGGCGATTTGTCTTTCTGATATGGCGCAGTTAAATTATGGACCAGCTTCCCACCCAGATCAAATGTTCCAAAATTGGCCAAATCCTTAATACCTATAATAACAATTGATTACCTGTTAATGCCTAGTCAGGAACGAGAACTGATGACGGCGGTATGCGCAACAATAGGAGAAGGTAAATTTCGACTTACTTTTGATTCCTTTCAATTCGTCTTTCGGTAATACAAACTCAATCAACATCTTGTTGGTATCATTAAACAAGAATTCGTGAGCGATCCCTAGCGCAGTTTCACCTAAAATGTATCACTTTTTTTGCACTACTTTGGCGACTAATTTCTCACCTTTCAGCGATGATAAGTCGATGAATTCTGTAACTTAAAATTCGTAACTAGCCCATTTCATTGTCTTGTTACCTTTGGTATTCGTTGGCAAGTCGTCGATACCTTCAATACCTTCAAATGTGAAAATTCGTTCCCTTGCGTCCTTATTTACGGCGGGTAAAGTTATTTTAGCGGAGTTTCTACCATTTAGAGCAAAAATTTCGAATTTCATTTGCGATTCATGGTTACCTAAAAAATTTAAGCTTAGTAAGGTTGGGCGTTCATTTTAACTTAAGGTTATTCTTAAACGCGTTACTTTCTCAAACTGCACATTCGCTTAGAGAGGATAGCATTCATGTTACACAAGTTATGTATAATATTTGCAACAATAACAACAATAATTGCGTTTTATTTTTAAAATAAAGAGATTCTTTGTAACGGGAGCCCGCTCGCGCATTTGATTTATTTAATTTTTTTTTCGTTTTGCGTATGAAAGCTTGGTGGCGACAGGAAGTCGCGAGATAAAGAAAAATTAATGAGAAATAAGGCACCGTCTCACTGAATCAGATCAGTTTCGTTATCAAGACTGCTGAGTCGAAGTTTTTGCTGAGTAGAGTTTTCTGATCAATGGGTTTGTGGAGATATGATTGTTAAGGGGATGAATATAATGTTGTGTAAAGAGTAGTAAGAACAGTTCGTAGTACCGCGAGAAGCTGTAATTACTCTGGCCCTGAACTAGGAAAGCGAGTTCTGCACCGATCACGCGATTGACGTTGTTGCACGCAGATAACGTAACTTTAAGTTACATTCTTTTTACTGACGGATTGTTCTGAGGCAATCATATCAAATCTCTAAAATTCGAACCGTATTTCTTCACAAAGTACAGGAATCACCATTGAATTTTTTTATCGTCAACCCTTGGGGATCAGGCTGCACTAGAATTGTACGATACAGGAATATCGGTTCCATAAAGTATGCTAGATAAGGTATATTTTTCTGTAATTTTCTTTAAAAGCGACAAATTAATCTTCGTAAGACGTAGTTGAATAGTAAGAGAAAAACCCGGCGAATTTGTGGTTTTACCTAAGATGGACGACACTTGACTTTGACACGATGAATCATGAAAATATTACCGAGTATAGCTATACTATACTATGGATTCAGTATTGATGCTCTCCCTTTATATTGTGGAGTTCCTCAAGGGTCCATATTAGGCCCTTTGCTATTCATTCGTTACACCGCAAATATTCACAAATGCCTGTAGCAGGTGAAGTTTCACCAGTGTGCAGATGATAACCAGCTAGGTATATTATCATTTTCATGAGTGCATGTAACACAAACTCAGGAATATGTAACCAGTGACTTTGCAAATTGATCGATGATCCTATTCGGGAGAGCGAACGATACAGAACAGAACAAAGGCCTGGTAAAAATTCGGATAAAAGACGTTATGAGTTCAAGATAAAGAACGTTGGAGTGATAATGGATTCTCATCTCCGTTTCAAAAAGCAAGTTTTAGAAATGATCAAAACGCCTTTATGAATTTAAAACTCATATTTCATCATCGCTATAGCGTAGATCAACATCTAAAAATCATATTGTGTGAGCACCAGAACTCTGGCAGGTCAATTATGGTTAGGGCCCTTATTTGGATACAGCTGACAAATATAGAGTTCAAATAATTCAAAATTCGTAACTTAGATTAATTTATGTTGATCGCATCTCGCATAAATTAACTGAAGCAAAATGGCTGAACATGGAAAATAGGAGACTTGTGTACTATACCTAAGTATAAAGGCAGATCTATTTAATTTGGGAGTCCGTCGAGTGTAGTGAGGCACTCAGCGTCAAGCTTAGTTGGAAGCGCGACAAGAAAAGATACTTACGTGTTAAACCAGGTTAGTATCGAGGAAAATTAAGTCACCGGCGAGTGCGTGTAAGACGATGAGGTTTAACGAAACATCCGTTTTGCGCCATGAAATATACCTGATTTAATGAACGCATGGTATATGGATGAACTTAACCGGACTCTTGATTACTACAAACTGTTCTGGATCTATTTATTATCTTCTAGAAGTTGGCAATAGAGTGTAGAATTAATTGCTCAATTTGTTGTGCCACTGATAGTAAAAGAAGATACAGTATATAATTGATCAGTTTTGTAGCCATTTCCATGTATAGATATGTAAATTATTAACGATCGTTTATAATTTTGTATTGCTGTCTGTCTGTCTGTCCGTCCGTCCGTCCGTCCGTCCGTCCGTCCATCCGTCTGTCTGTCCGTGTGCTAACTTTGTGTAGAAACGTTCGATCGCTTTGCAGATTGATACATATGTTCTTCGGGATATATGAAAGGTCGCTATTGTTTTTTGGCTGCGTAGACTAACGGGCCAAAAAGTTACCGCCCAAAAACTGCCCAAACCTCCAAAAAGGGTTTCTCTTATAACTCTTGTTACAAAGAACATATGAATGTCCGGTTTTCTGTGTTAGTAAATATTTCATAAACTTCAGGCAACTATGCAGATGCAAAAAACTTTTATATTTGCGCAATCCCAAATTTTTTATTTGTTAGGATATTTAATGGAAATTTTGTATGTAGGTGCCTCAAATAAAAGTAAAACTAGAGCCGAATCAAAAAATTTGTTTTGCGCATGCAAACTAATGCCGATTCAAAAGTTCTTTTTACAAGCCATGCTGATCTGGTGGGACAGAATCAACCCCTTAAGGTGTATTTGTAAAAATGATGTATGTGTGAAGATGTCGAGGATCGTTCGGTATTCAGTTGTATCGGATTTTTTTGCAGCATTCAAATAAGCTCCCATCATTTGGAAGGTGTCACAAGATTAATATTTTATGATTTCAGTTCCGTTTATTAATTATTAACCGATTTCATGTTTGTAATGTTAAGTGAAAATCAGGATAAAATTACGACGTCGTAGTTTGTGTAGGTAACGCAGACTTATACGCTTGACCCGAAAATTGCAAGAGAAAATGGGTATTAGGGGGACGTCTGAATTTAGAAATTTTAACCTGACCAATTAAGTAAGAATAATTATGGCTGGCTAGGCGGCTGTCCGGCTGAGATCTCAGCAACTACAATAGCTAGAGAGTTCAAATTTGCACTAAAAGCTTTCCGCTATAGTGCAGATGTGCAGGTTCTAGTCTATTTTGAGTTAGATTACTTGTGAGATCGATAATTTAAGAAAATAATTTTGATATGGATTTTGGAGGTGCTATAATTTTATCGTTAGATAGGGCTACCAGTATAACAACTTAATTATTTACTTTGCGATTTGTTTTACAAAATAAAGACGTACCCTCAATTGTAATTCAATAAAATTAATTATTTAACGCAGCCAAAATTACTCGTGAGATCAATAATTTTAAACTTCGCTAATAAAATACTGATCTGTATTACCAAAAATGCGCTTTAATCATGCATATGCTACTTTACAACTTGTTTTGGTTTCTATTTTATTTATTTCTATGGTTCATAATTCATTAATCATAATCATATGCTGGTATTGCATTACATCAGACTTTCTCAATCTTATAACTTATATTTGGGGTGCATATACATAATTAAATGTGAAATCGAAAACGTCCTATTTTGGTTTTAATCCGTAACCATCTTCAACGGTTGTTGAGGGTGTCAAAATTTTAAGTCATACAACGCGGCTTGAAAAAACTTTTTAAATTTTTTTCGCATACACTGGACAAAATGGCTTAAAAAGCTCTACAAAAAATTTCATTACAATTTTTTTCTGAGTTCCTTTGTTTTTGAGAAGTTTTGAATTGAAGTTAGACTATTTATTTTATTTTTTTAAATTCCTATTTTCTCTAAAAGTAAGCATCAGAGTGAAAAATATCAATTATAAAAAATATGTGTCTTGATGAGGGTTACAAAAAAGGGTTCTACACTTTTTGCGTCGGGTTCAAAATAAACGCGCTAGAGGGCATTTTCTAAATGTTATACTATGACCAAAGATAATTGCAATGACTATTAAAAGTAGTCGGAAAGTCAAGTCAGGAGTTTACCTGATAACTACTTTAAATGCTTTTGTGTTTAGAAATTATTTTGGTAAAGACTAACTGTAAAAAAGCAAAAAAATAATAATACTAGGGATGCCGCGAATTTTGTTTAATAAATTTAATGTGCTGCCAGACAAAAAAGTTTAAGAAACACTGATATAGACCGATCCCTTTAAAGATATTGATGAATGGGAATTTTGTCGGTTAAATAGTAGATAGGTATAGAGAAAACGTTCCTTAAAGACTCGGTCGGTTCATTTTTAACCGTTGGAAAATTTTAAAAGAAACATTTCCACTGTATAAAATATTTTAAATATGCATGAGATGAATAAACATAGAAGGTGTTTTCCATTCAAATTCAAAAGTAACAAAAATCTTCTAATTCTGTTGACCATATCATTTTTAGCGCATTTGCACAAAAATTTGAAAAAAAATGCGCTATTGTGGCCACTTCGTCCGCCCGTCCATCCATCCGGGCGCTACTAGATCTTTATCTTGAGCTATTGTTCTACCTTTTTCGCTTTTTGGTTCGCTATGGTGCGCGGCTTCCACCAAGGAAGTAATTTTGTCTGTGCAGCTTAAAAAAACGTTATATAGCGCGTTCGCACCTCCAGATGCAGTATGGGGTCTTATGGACTAATTGCCTCTCTTACTAGTTTGCGTCATTCTTCGATAATACTATCCTTGTTTCTGACCGCATTGATGTCAAATTGACATATGATTAAGTTGAAGTATTAAAACAATACATAATCTCCTTGCGCTGTCATTGTCACGTTTGGCAAGCATGTACTGTATGTCCATAAGCACCATACTGAATTTGGAGGTGCGAACGCGCTATAGTAAAAAATCTATGTTTGTCATGTAGGTACCATAATTTTACACGTTTGCCCCTTATTAACGATCCTCGAGATCGTTTATAATGTTGTATTGCTCCTTGCCCATCTGTCTGTCCGTCTGTCTGCCCGTCTGCGTCTGTCTGTCTTTGTGCAGTTGTGCATGATAACTTTTGTATTTGCGTAATCCAATTTTATTTTTTGTCCAGATATTTAAATAAAATGTTGTTTGTAGGCATCTCAAATAAATTTAAAACTGCGAATGTTAAAATAGGTATTCTCGATATTGATACATGCTACAACCAAAATACGCGGCAGGCCGATTTTGGTTTATTTTAAATTTTAATATACCTACGTAAATATATTTAAATTGTCTTTATATGCGATCACAGTGGCAGGTTTGGAAGAAATATACCAAACTTTCCTGATAAAATTTGGTCAGAGTATTTCCCTAAATTTGAGCCAGCCGTCGGTATATTTTGTGCGATTGTGAAATCTAACTTTAGAACTAGGTATTTTAACCCTGCAATGTAACAACCGTTACAATTAACAACGCGTTTGATAAACGGAGTCGTAAATTATGGAAAATATATCTAAACTAGCAGAACGTGTCAATTCTTCAATGACGTAAAGCTGTACTCTTTACTTACCCGTTTTCATATCCGAACTTGATCCATTTGTTGTAGAGCGTACAAGGATATTACCTAAAACAGAAACTATTTTTATTAGAGTTGGGAGCACGGAAGCTCCTTGTTTAGGAAATGTGTAAGTCGAGCTAACTTTTACACATTTGCCACACCCTTTATTCCTCCAATGGAACATCCAGAATGGTATTCTTGGTACTTACGACATAATGTACAAAAAACTATACTTAAATGATTTTAGGAAGAAAACGCACGACATTCTATACCTTTTTTTTGGACTCGAATGTCCATGTGAATGTAAATACTTACTACTATCTCTTTGTACAGTGATGATAGTTGGTACTTGAGATTTTGGAATAGTAAACTTAATATTCAACTTATCATTTACATCGTACACCTCGTAATGCTTGCTTTCTGAAATAAACATTTCTGCAGTTAATACAAAATAGAGTTAAAAGCGTTACCTTCGGTAGAGTCTACGTCTTGCTCATCAATAACCAGCACTGTACCATAGTAACCTTTAGCGGCAGAATTTGGTATGGTAACGTTAGTTTGAACTTGCCCGTTAGAATTAACCCTACTGAAATCGATTCCTTTTTTGCTATCTAAAATGCAATAACTTTTTATAAGTGAGTTGTAGTAGTTATTCGCGACTTACACGTGCCATTTCTAAATTTATCAAAATGTGCACGTGTGGTTGGCACCAGCGATCCTGCAAACATGCACAGTTAAATAGTAGATATTTTAATTTGTATGGGTACCTTTTGTCGGAAGTTTAATTTTGAGAATTTTTTGTTTCTGAAACTGTGAGAGAAATTCGTACGTGATTCCTGATTTTTTTCCTAAAACATAAGTGTGCACAAGTTGAAATTTCACTCGCAAGGAAAAGAAAGTGATCATACCTTTAGGTGAAGGTGACTCTTCCAGTGTAACTAAAAGTACATCGTATAGTACATCAAATAATTTACAACGGTTTGAATTTCGCGCCAATCAAAAAATGGCGGTTTATTTAAAATTACAGACGTGAAAATGAGTTTTACCCTTAGTGTCTGGTGCAACGTTGTCAATGTCATTAATCCCTTCGAGCATAAGAACCAATTCGCTTACATCTACACTTGCGGTAAAAGGTAATGTAATTTTCATGGTGTACTTTCCATTCGCTTTTACTATCTCCAATTGAGTGACAGCCGACTTCTCTACATCTACAAAAACAAACCATTTATTTAATGTTAGATTTTATTTTGACTTTACGATCTATTGCTGTAACTTTAAACCAAGCAGGTGGTAGTAGTTTCCCGAAGTCTATAGGGTCGCTAATAAGTCTGGAAACGGTCAAAAATCGGGGAAAATATGCAAGATATCAAAAAAAGTTTTTATTTGTTACTAAGTTGTAAACGTTGATTAACAAGACAAAACGCAAACGGGTAAACGTCAAGTTTAAACGCTACTGACTTGTAAAACTGACAGCAGACCTGTAAAAATTTTACAAGTTAGTAATCTAGTAATTTCATTGGCCAGAATTAATGCGAAGTCTCTGTTACATGGATAACATGATATTTTAGACATTTCTTCAAGATCAATTTAAGAACTAATTATTTACGTTTACTATTGTTTACAAATGAGTAACAAATAAAATATTGTACATTATACGCCAGGTAATAGTTTTTACTGGCTCTAGGAGATGACAAGCTCGCCTAACGGCTCGCTAGTCAACTTCTCCTATCACCAGTAAAAACTCACTTACCTGGCTAATAATGTAAAATACTATATACAAAGTTGTGGTGCTTTTCAATTACTGCTAGGCAGTAATAATTTTAATTATACAGGGTTGATCATCAAAGCGTGGTTTTCACCAGCTGGTGGCCGCCTTCTGGAGTTCCTGTTCGGTCTGGGTGCGCTGGGCATCGGATAGGACAGCGTTTTTGGCGAAGTATTTCTCCAGGTCGTCAAAGAGGGTAATGGGGTCTTCTAGTTGGTTTCCGGAGAAGGTTTGGAGGCCGATGGTAATACTCCGTAAGATCTAACGGATTCTGTGAGCGGTCCGTGTTTTTCCGACGGGTACTTAATACAAGCTTCATTTTTCTAACAATTATTGACGGAGATACAGTTAGGTACATTTTCGACGCCCAACGGTGGTGCACAAATTAACAATGTGACGTTGAAGTGTCGGCTTCGGGCACCATTACACATTCCTTTAATAGTTTGGTGAACATTATGTTGATATGATGGCGTAATATAGTTAATTATGAAAAGATAGGGAGCTTATTCCGACATTTATATTGAACTATTGTTGTGTAAGAGTACTACTTACCAGTTGCCAAAGTCATATTTGTAGTGGAAGTTGCAATAATTTGTTCTAAAGCAAATGAAGAATTATTATATTGTTAGCAATTAGCTATACTAACTATCATCCTTCTCGATCGTTAAAATCGATGAGGATTTTCCTCTTGGTGTCGTAAATTCAATTGTCATTATTCCATCCGTGTTATTAAAGACATTGCAGTCAGGTGCACCTGAATATCCCTGAGTAACAAATGTGAGTTTCTACCGTTCTTAATTTTACCTGGAGACTGAACAATATCAACTTCTTCCATCAGTATAATTGGATCGTGTTTTTCTGCTATGGCACGTGGTATAGTAATTACAGCATCGAGTTTTGTACCTAGATTTCTTCTCTCAAACACAACACCATCTTTCCTGACTAAGAAATGATGCTAAAAAAGGTCACGCTCGAGGTAAATACTCACAGGTACTATTTGCTAAATGCTTAGATGGTGATATTGAAGATTTAGCTGAAACGTATGCTTAATAAAAACTACGCAGAGCAAACAATCCACATTACTTGTTGCCTCTATTCCATGCGGAGGTAGTTCAATTTTGACGATCTGATTGTTGGAGGAACCAGGTTGAATTTCGTATTTAATTCCAGTTGTGGTCACACCTACAAAATATACAAGTTTCTCTTACATTGCGATTGGAGCACAACAAACCTTTGGAAGATGGCAACTTGTCAAGGTCAACTGTAACTGTAAGTGGTATTAGTAAGACAAAATCGTGTGCAAGGGATCTTACCACTGGTGGAGGTCGGGAGGCGGTTTATTTCCTTTATTCCGTCAATAACTAGAGTTATTCCACCGGTAAATTTGTCTACATAAGATGGTAACGTAATCTTTGTCGTGGTGTATCCATCAGTGTCATCTACCCATTCAAGTTTTAGTACTGCTGACTGTCCAGCATCTGAAACATAGTTAAAAACATCAAATAGGTAAAATTGGAAACAGTGTGTATGCGTTCTTTGCAAATGTCCGTTACTTGTTCCCTCATATTGCAAAATCGTGAACGTTACTTTTAAATTAAGGACGGTATTGAGAATATAAGTCTCTTTAGAATTAGGAAGCGACGTACCTTCACTCGTCATGCGTGAGGCCAGATTTGATCTACAGGTCACAATAATTTCGCCTAAAAATGTTTTTTATATACTGTCACATACCATAGGTGCAACTTCTCTCGTTCTACGTACCGTTAACTTTCCTGATACTTGCAGTGGTAGGAGATTTTCCTTTTACTGTCGCAAACCTGATCGAAGTTTTCCCATCCACGTCAGGGAGAACGTCGTACTCCATTCCTTCTGGAATATATCATTTGTGAATACGTTACCTGGTATTGCACAAACCTTTAGCACGATCTACTGGAATTTCATCAATAACCAATACCGTTGGAATACCATCTCGCAGTGCAGAAGAGGGTATTGCGATTACAGTGTCGAGTTCGTCGCCCAAAATTGTTCGCTCAAATTTGACGCCGTGTTTGTTGTCTGTTAATTAACAATTAGTTATTGGCAAAATATGTTCCTCCTTACTTACAAGTGCCATTTCCTAATTTGATGTCAGTAGTTTCAGGTAACTCTGAAAGTACCTATATTAAACCGGGTTGAAATTTGTAATATGAAATTTTTCATTGAGTATAAAAGAACACATGGATATTTTAAAATGGTTTAGTAGTTGAAAGGGTTTTAAGGATCGTTTCTTCAGAGTTAGGTTTGGAGTTCAATTGTTTCTTGGCGCGAATTTTGTGTTTGATATTAATATCATAGCAATCGGTTTTGAATAAAATAATTGATATAGATTGTCAAGTTGTAATTTTCAAGTCTAATAAAATATTCTTCCTTCGTATTCAATATTATAGAATCTCATTGGAATTTGGATCAAATATAATAGGTTATGGGCGAAAGCAACAATTATAATATTGGGATCCAGCAGTTTAACGGCTGCAATTTTGATGAGTGGCAATTCAGGGTCAAGATTCATATGGACTCCCTGAATTTAGTGGACGTTTTAACGGGCGATCCACCCACTGAAGGAAAGGATAGGAGTGACTTCTTGAAAAGAGATAAGAAAGCGAAGGACCGTCTGGTCAGTCTCATAAAAAATGAATGCTTGTCATATGTACGTGACAAGGAGACTGCTAAAGAAATGTGGGAAAGTCTCCACTCGATGTTTGCAAAAAAGTCTGCTGTTAATCAATTGTTAGTAAGGAAACAATTAGCGAGACTTAGAATGGGTGATGATGACAAAGTTACATCTCATTTGGTCAATTTTGAAAACTTGATTCGAAAATTGAAAAGTAGTGGTGCTGAAATGGAAGAAACCGATTTATTAGCTCAATTTTTCTTAACGTTACCTGAGAAATATGACCCATTAATAACAGCGTTGCAAAATTTGGATAAACTAACATTCAGTATAGTTAAGGAGAGGCTACTGTTAGAGGAAACCCGTTTTGCTGAGCGTCATGAGGATGAACCGCAACAAAAAACAGCGTTTGCAGGAAAGAAGAAGCACTGGAAACGTTTTCAAAGGAATACTAAATTCCATGGAAAGTGTTACAAATGCAATAAAATTGGTCATAAAGCTATGGATTGCAGGGTAGGTGAAGCGAGGAGTGCTACTAGTGGTAATTATTCTAACAGTATTTGTTTCATGGCCGATTCAAATCGAGAATTTGTGGAGAAAGGAAACCGCACCATTGTATTTAAGTTAGATTCAGGAGCGAGTGATCACTTGGCAAATAAGAAGTGGTACTTCGCAAATATGAAACAGCTGAGGAAACCAATCACAATATGTATTGCAAAGGAAAATGAATCACTGATCTCCACGCACTCCGGAGAAGTAAATGGAATAAGCAATAAAGGCATTGAAGTTTGTATGCGGGATGTACTGTACGTTCCAGATCTACGTGATAATTTGCTGTCGGTTAGAAAATTGACTAAAGCAGGTTTAAATGTGGTATTTGAGAAGAGTGAGGCGATAATTTTAAAAAATGGACAAGTTGTTGCGACTGCGTACTTAAATGGCGAACTCTATGAATTGGAAATTGATTTAGTGAGCAGTAGCGCCTTTGTGAGTACTACTAGTAAATTTGATTTGTGGCATAAACGTTTAGGTCATATTGGTAAAGATAACATGTTGAAATTAGTTAAAGAAGGTTTATTGGAAAATATGCAAGAAAAAGAGTCTGGACTATGTAAAATTTGTATCAAAGGTAAACTGACACGTAGTCCATTCAATCATACAAGAGAAAGAGCTAAACAGCCATTGGAGTTAATTCATTCAGATGTGTGTGGACCGATTAACCCAGTTGCTTGGAATGGTTCAAGATATTTCGTTTCCTTCATAGATGATTTTACACATTTTGCAAATATTTACTTGATTAAAAAGAAATCAGAAGTATTTGATGCTATGAAAGAATATGAAGCAATGGCTACAGCCAAATTTATACTGCCCATTTCAAAATTAAGAACAGATCAAGGTGGAGAGTACTTGTCTAAGGAACAGGATAAATGGTATAAAATGAAAGGAATTCAAATACACACAACGGTTGCATATTCGCCTCAGCAGAATGGAGTGGCAGAACGGTTTAATAGAACTCTCACTGAAAAAATTAGAATGATGTTGATGGAATCCCAGATGCCGAAAAGACTGTGGTGTGAAGCTGCTTTAACTGGAGTATATTTGATCAACCGAAGTCCTACTGCTGCACTGAATGACAACAAGACACCGGCTGAAAAATGGTATGACCATTCACCAGATTTAAATAAGCTGAGGGTGTTTGGGTGCAAAGCATTTGCTTGGATTCCTGATCAGCTGAGAAGAAAACTGTCTTCAAAATGCAGGGAATCAGTTATGATTGGCTATGCTCCTAATGGGTATAGATTGTGGGATATAGAAAAACAGCGAGTTTTTACTGCACGTGATGTCAAGTTTGATGAAGAAAGTTTTCCGTTTGAGAAAAGTCGTGAAAATGCTCATACCTATACAAAAACCAAGGAAAACATATTTCAAAGATCTCGAGCAAGAGGGGGAAAATGGTTTTGTCGAGAATGTTGATGTAATTGAAGATGTCTCGGAAAATTCAATTATTGAAAATCAACAAGAAACAACTGAAGAAGAAAATGAGTCTAATGCCGAGGCGCTCCCTTCGCCAAATAATCAATGTGACGAAATGCACTTGAGGCGGAGCGATAGGGAGCGCAAGAGACCGAGTAAGTTGAAAAATTTCTTTACTACTTATAGAGCAAGTACTGCTGGTAATGTTCTTCCAGATGTTCCGGAATGTTATGGAGATATTTTTGGAAGAGAAGATAGAGATTTGTGGATCAAAGCAGTTGAAGATGAACTCACATCAAAGGAGAAGAACAAAGTATGGAAGATTGTCGAAAAGCCCGGTTTAAAAAAAATTATGGAGTCAAGATGGATTTTTTCTATAAAATATGATGAAAATGGTGTTCCAAAGAAGCATAAGGCAAGACTAGTTATAAAAGGATATTTACAGAAACATGGCTTCGACTATTTTGAAACTTATGCACCAGTTGCGAAACTCACTACAATTCGAGTTTTGTTAGCTGTTGGTATTCGTCTTGGATATTTTTTTCAACAGCTTGATGTGAAAACAGCCTTTTTGCATGGAGATCTAAAAGAAGAGATCTACATGACCATACCTGATGGTATTACAAATGAAGAAAACAAAGTGTGCAAGTTATTCAAATCACTCTACGGTTTAAAACAAGCTCCTAGATGTTGGAATGAAAAGTTGAATAGTTATCTTTTGCAAATTGGATTTGTAAGGTCAAAACATGATTATTGTCTTTATACACGCAATGAAAATGGTCAACATATTTTTTTGGTCCTCTACGTAGATGATTTGCTTTTGGTTGGAAAAACACTTTCAGATATGGAAAATGTGAAGAGGTTGTTGTCTGAACAATTTTCAATGTCAGATTGCGGAGAGTTGAAAAATTTCCTGGGTATGAAGATTAAAATTGGTTCAGATTACATAAACTTATCTCAGCCCCACCATATTGAAAAGATTTTGAAGAAATTTGGTTTACAGGATTGCAATGCAGTGAAGACTCCTATGGAGAAAGGATTAAAGTTGCCTTGTACAAATTCTGACGACAATAACAACAGGAAATCATATCAAGAGTTGCTGGGTAGTTTGATGTATTTGATGTTATGCGTTCGTCCTGATATTTGTTTCCCTATCAGTTATCTTGGTAGATTTCAACAGCACCCTATAGAAGAGCATTACCAATCATTGAAGAGAGTTGTTCGTTATTTAAAAGGAACCAAGAAAATGGCACTAAGATTTTCTGTTAATAGTAACATTCCACTTGTGGGTTATGCGGATGCTGACTGGGCTGGAGATACTGCAGATCGGAAATCAACAAGTGGTTTCGTCTTTAAAGTTTTTGGATGCACTGTTTCCTGGTCTAGTCGAAAACAATCTACAGTAGCAACATCTTCTAGTGAAGCAGAATATGTAGCATTAAGTGCTGCATGTGGAGAAGCTATCTGGATAAAGGGTATATTGGAAGATTTAAATATAATTATAAAAGAAGGTGTAAATATTTATGAGGATAACAGAGGCTGCATTGGAATGGCTAAAAATATGGAATGCAAGCGCTCAAAACACATAGATGTTAAACATCATTTTATAAGGGACTATGTAGAAAAAGGGATTATCAAAATAGAGCCAATATCAACGAAAGAGCAAATAGCTGATATATTTACCAAATCTTTAGATGTAACTCAGTTTGAGAAGTTAATTTGCAAGATCGGATTAGTCGATTGAGAAGGGGTATTAATATCATAGCAATCGGTTTTGAATAAAATAATTGATATAGATTGTCAAGTTGTAATTTTCAAGTCTAATAAAATATTCTTCCTTCGTATTCAATATTATAGAATCTCATTGGAATTTGGATCAAATATAATATTTGAGTATTACAAAATATACAGGGTGGTCTCAGTAGAAGGTTGGTTTTTACAAAATGTTGAAATTTTAAGGCGAATGATCCTTTATTGCGGTCCTGACTGGATATTTGCATGCGAAAGGCTTAGGGTACCGGTTTGTCGCGCTATAAGACTAAATTAATGGAAAGTACGTGACAGTCAGGCCGAGAGCGGTCGTTATCCGGCCATGGGAATTGCCTAGTTTGCGGAAATTTTCCGTTAGGCAAGTTCGAGGTGCCTGACAAACTGAAATGAGTTGGGCGGTAAACAGAATTTAATTATATTGGCTGACAGATTCGGACATGGGTATGAGGGTAGTTTCAAAAAATAAAAGTGGTATAAGAATGAAATCTTGGAAAGCGAGCCGGGGGGATTAAGGTTTTAGACTGTGCGAGCGTGGTGTTGCACGATCAGAGAAGTTAATTCAGTCGGCCACATGCAAAAGTATAGCAAGGTGGTAGTATTATACATAATAAATAAGTCTTTCGGTATTACGCGGGTAGCCCCGAGAGAGTTCGCGTACAACGGATAAAAAATTGTAAGTGAGCCATCTGAAGTTTGTAGAGGAGATTTGGCGGCAGTCACTTACAAGACGAATCAGTAACCCCGTTACGCGACATCGAGGGGGAAACATTGTCTTTGCGACTGTGTACTTAAGGTAATAGTTAATAGTAATAGTAATAGGTTCAGAAACCACAAACAAAACCTATACTAGGTACTTATATGTAAAAATGGTCGCGCCACCTTTATCCGCTGACTGCGTGGTACTTTTTTCCATCATCTCAGAAGGTGCTTTAATTGTTATAACTCGCTTGTTAGAACGATCTGAAGCAATTTCGTACTCTAAACCGGATGTAACACCTACAAAATATGTATTGGTAACCCTTTTCGGAACAAGTACAACAAAAAAGTACAACCTTTGGATGTAGACAGGTCGTCAATGGCCACTACAATAAGAAAGATGTAGTGCGCAATTCCGCAGTGCGTGGAAATTTACCTGTTGTTCCAGGTGGTATGTTATCCACGTCTTTGGCCCCTTCAAAAACAAAAGCCAGCTCACTTGAATCATCGGTCGGAGAAAACGGTAACGTAACTTTTGCAACGTACGCATCGTTTTTTTTAGTCGTTTCAAGTTTGAAGCCGCCTGAAGCCTCTGCAATAGGTTCACTATTAACTATGTACAGTACTAAATAGTCATAACTTACGAACTGCTGCAGTAGAAGGATCAATATTGGTAGATGAAGTGGCAATAATTTCATCTGAAATAGAGAGCGAATTTACAAGTGTTCGACTAGTAGTCTACCTCACTTCCGTCTTTCTTGATGGTCACCACAGTTGGAGATTTCCCTTTAGGGACGGTGAATTTGATAGTGGATCGACCTTCCTTGTCCAACAAAACGTCATATTGTGCTGCTTCTGCGATTATAGGGTGATGAATTGTAATAAACCTTCTTTGAACTTACCACCAAGTTTAGTCACACTGGTTTCTTCTATACGTAGTGTGTGGGGAATATTCTCCTTGAGTTGCGCATATGGTATTGTTACAATGGTGTCAATTTGGTTATTTACATTGCTTCGCTCAAACTTCACCCCATCCTTGTTATCTTTAAAAAATGAAATCGAATTTTGTTACATAGTTTTGTGTTGTCCTTACTCACATGTAAAGTTTTGGAAACCGACCGGAGTTGCAGTTGTTACGGGTTCACCTGTACATAATATAGAGCTTTTGTAATCAGTACCTACTTCCCACAATGGTTTATTAAACTAAGTGTGAGCATAGTACCTAAGTAAATATGACACTATGGTGGGGGGTGCGCCCAGAGGTACCTAATTAACCTTGATCGTATTCGAGTTACCATAGTTTTTTGCATCACAGCATGACGTTATTTTGTACCTACTTTTGTGATAATCACCCGTGGTGTAACGCGCGCTATCTTTGTCTTTTTTCCCGGCATCCAACGAATTTGTTATGACATCTCTTCGACTTGAGCTCTGTCGCGGCTTGACCCGCAATCCCCACGGCTCTCTTAGACTGAACTTTCTCTTGTTGATAAAATAAATTTTCTTGAGCGTCAAAACTTTTATTAGACGAAGTTTACGCCCTCGCGACCGCACTTCTCTTGCATTTTTTCTCAGAGCTCGCGAAACGAAACAGAAATTCCGTTAGTGGTCGCACTCGATCGATACTCTCCGCCGTGTTCTCCGCCAATTGCAATTTACTGTTCTTATCTGCCAGGAAAACCTAAACGACGCCAACGAAAACTGAATGACTCGCGTTGTTTACCCCGTCCGGATGTCGCCATAAACATATTCGAAATTCCCGCTCGCATGAAGCGGTATCTATAAAAATTGACGTGTATGGCTTCCAGTTTAGACCATGGCCAGAAGGAGCGAATTAAAGACGGGCGAATATTTGGGAATTCGCTCCTTCTAGACAAGGTTTAACGATAGCCCGCTCACGGATTTTGTTTAATTCGAATTTTACATAAATTTTGCCGATTCAGAGGTAATGCACCCCACGCAAAGTTGAGTTATGGGTGCCAAGAAATCTAATTAGCAAAGAAAAAATTAGGTTTATTGGTGGAATTAGAGTGAATCAGAAAAAGTGAAGTAGTGGCAATTAGGTGGTAGAAACCTGTGGGGTAATTCGTGATAAGTCACGATATCACTCGCGTCGAGCGGTTAAAGGAATTTAGCTTAAGCGGCGGTGGCGAGTTTGCGTAGAGATCTGTTGGAAAAATTCGAGTAAAGTCGCACGCGATCAAAGGTTTATAGTGATCTACAATTCAAAGGAGATATCCGAACAGGCGAACAAGAGCGTAAATTTGGAACTAAGAAACAAATCATGGTAATATTTTGAAGATCAATGGACTAAAAGTAAAACTTACATGACGTAATTCACTGCCCGTCTGCAGCAGTCGATTTGTGCGCAGATAACAATTGTTTAATGATTTTATGCTTACCGTCGGATTACGTAATTTTGAGTAATCGTGTAGAAAATTCAAAATCAAAGAAATCATACCTTTTTTAAAAATCAAAACAATTGCAATACCTTTACTCGATGACTGCGTCGTAATTTTCTCCATCATCTCAGAAGGTGCTTTAATTGTTATAACTCGCTGGTTAGAACCATCGGAAGCAATTTCGTACTCTAAACCGGATGTAACACCTACAAACATGTATTGGTAACTCTTTCTAGCACAAGTACAACAAAAAAGTACAACCTTTGGATATGGACAGATTGTCAAGGACGACTACAAGAACAACGATTTAGTACGCAAAACCGCAGAGAGTTCAATTTTACCTGTTGTTCCAGGTGGTATGTTACCCATATTTTTGATCCCTTCAAGAACAAAAGCCAGCTCACTTGAATCATCGATCGGAGTAAACGGTAACGTTACTTTTGTAATGTACGCGTCGTTTTCCATACTCGTTTCAAGTTTGAAGCCGCTTGAAGCCTCTGCAATAGGTTCACTATCAATCGGTACAGTACTATAGTCATAACTTACGAACTGCCACAGTTGAAGGGTCAATATTGGTAGAGGAAGTGGCAACAATTTCATCTGAAATAGAGAGCGAATTTACAAGTGATCGACTAGTAGTCTCTAACTCACTTCCGTCTTTCTTGATGGTCACCACAGTTGGAGATTTCCCTTTAGGGACAGTGAGTTTGATAGTGGACCGACCTTCCTTGTCCAATAAAAGGTCATACTGCGTTGCTTCTGCAATTATTGAGTGATGAACTGTAATACAATATCTTCTTGAGCTTACCACCAAAGTTGGCCACACTGGTTTCTTCAATACGTAATGTGTGGGGAATATTCTCCTTCAGTTGCGCGTATGGTATTGTTACGATGGTATCAAGTTGATTATTTACATTGCTTCGCTCAAATTTCACGCCATCCTTGTTATCTATAAGAAAATGGAATCGATTTCTGTTACATCTTTCATTGTTGGTCTTACTCACATGTAGTGTTTTGGAAACCGACAGGAGTTGTTGGAGTTATAGATTCACCTGAACATATCAAAATGAGCGCTTTTGTAATCAGTACGTTCTACAGCGACTTAGTGGGTGAAACAGGGGTTCAAGATGACTATAGTAGATACGGCGAAAGTTTAAAGTGAATGCATATATAGTTTTTAGTCCATTTTTTAAGAAATAAAAAAAATGTGCTATTGTTTGTGTTTTGCCCGTCCGTCTGCCTGTCCCTGATCTTTTAATTAGTTTTAGGGGAATTTTTGAAAATGGAGGGGTGGGGGAAGGGGAGTTAAGCTCACGTTATGTTAATTGGGAATTGGTTTTACCTTTCATTGTACTCTAATTAAAGGTCTGACCGAAAGGAACTTTTTTTTTACTGTCAGTCTCTTACCCTTACCTTTGAATGTAAAATAATTTTATATTCAAAGCCCTTACTCAAAATTGAGAGGGAGGCGGGAGACACTGGTTTTATTCTTCATAATACTCTAATGGAAGGTCTCAACGAAAGGAATGAACTCCTACTCCTCTCCTCTCCAACATCTTTTCGAGAGAAGTTACAATTCCTCATATCTGAAGAACAGAATGTCGGGTATGAGTACACACAAAGGCAAAAATATCTATTGATGATGTCAAAACTGTATGTGGGGATATCTCGTGAACGGAGTGTCAGAGGGGAGTACACAAAAAGGGAAAATGGAACGTTTTGAAAAAAATGTATTTAATGGTAGAGTACTTAGAGTACTGACAAAGAGAATATAGAGCATCTGGACGAGACACATCTATTGGTAATTTAGACGAATATCTCTGGGGGTGCTAAAATGCGTTTTATCCTGGACAAGAGTTGTGCACAATTTGTACTTGATTCAATTAGCAATTGTTTCGACGCGCCTTGACGTAATCGGCCTTTATCGTATTCGAGGTACCGTGGTGTTCTGTGTCAGAGCATGAAGTTGTTTAGGCCCCCTCCTCCGACAAAGCGTTTTCGAGATACTTTGCCTTTACTAGAAGCATATGTATGTGTGTATGTATTTCCAAAAAATATCTCTATAAGTAAGAAAGTTGACATTGCGCATGCGCACATTAATCGTCAAGATTTTTCTCGGTTGAGGTTCCGTGCTATTAGCTACCGAATGTAAAACAAGTTAAAAAGTAATCGTAAACGATTTACATAAAGCGCATTTCCACTTGCATTCATTTCCCATTTGTAAGATGCAACTACAATGCGATCAAATATGAGTTGCTGTCGAGTCACCTTTGGAATTTTTGTTTACATGGGAATTCGTATTTAACTTGAACTTCCAAAGGCGACTCGACAGCAACTCATTTTTGATCGCCCGTTACTGTTAAAATCGTAAAAATCCGACCACAAATATGAAACATAGCGTCGTTGCACATGTGCAGTCCATTTTTGACGTGCTACTTCAATTCTTTTCTAAATAAGAAAGTTGGCACTGCGTATGCGCAAAATAAAATGTTGAAACTGGCGTTAGATTTTCCTTTATTCCAAGCACCTATGTATTAAATTTCATTTAAATACTTCCATATATAAAAAAGTTGGCACTGCACATGCGCAAAATCAAATTTTGAAACTGGCGTTAGATTTTCATTTATTCCAAGTGCCTATGTATTAAATTTCATTGAAATACTTTTATAAATAAAAAAGTTTGCAATTCGGTTTATAAATGGTCGAGATGCGAAAAGGGCACTGTGAATTTTGAATCGATTCGACTCAACTTTTGGCATTGCGTATTATTATTATATTATATATATTATTATTATATGCCCATATTGAATTTCATGCAATTCAGTTCATAACCAAAGGAGATGCCAAAGCGATCGGACATTTCTAAACAAAGTTATCGTTCACACGGACAGATAGTGGGACAGACAGACAAAGGAACAGACGGACAGACCAACAGACAGACGACAGACAGCAATACAAAATTTATAAACGATCTCTAGGATCGTTAAGAAACGGCAAAAGTGTAAAATTACGGAACATGTAAAAAATGGTTTTTTGATTTTTTTACAATAACTTTTTTAGCAATAAACGCAGAAAAAATTCCTTTCTTGCTGCAAGCCTCGACACCACAACAAACGAAATAGCGAAAAAACTAGAACAATAGCTCTTAAGATATAAAGAACTAGTAGCGTCTCAACGAACGAGCGAACGGACGGACGGACGGACGGACGGACAGACAAATTGCCCACAATAGCGCATTTTTTTAAATTTTTGTGGAAATGCGCTAAAAACCGAAGTAAATATCTTGAAAACACTGTAGGAGTAGTTAATGTCTCGCAGGGACGGGTGGACGGAGAAAGTGACCATAATAACGCCTTTCAACACGAGTTGGAAAATGCGCTAAAAATAGTCAAAATACCTTTATCCGGTGACTGCGTTGTAGTTTTCTCCATCATCTCAGAAGGTGCTTTGATTGTTATAACTGGCTTGTTAGAACCATCTGACGCAATTTCGTACTCTAAACCGGATGTAACACCTACAAAATATGGATTGGTAACCCATTTCGGAACAAGTACAACAAAAAAGTACAACCTTTGGATGTAGACAGGTCGTCAATGGCCACTACAATAAGAAAGATGCAGTGCGCAATTCCGCAAGTGTGGAAATTTACCTGTTGTTCCAGGTAGTATGTTATCCACATCTTTGACCCCTTCAAGAACAAAAGCCAGCTCACTTGATTCATCGGTCGGAGAAAACGGTAACGTAACTTTTGCAAAGTACGCATCGTTTTTTTTATTCGTTTCAAGTTTGAAGCCGCTTGAAGCCTCTGCAATAGGTTCACTCTCTCAACTGGTACAGTACTATAGTTATAACTTACGAACTGCTACAGTTGAAGGGTCAATGTCGGTAGAGGAAGTGGCAATAATGTTTTCTGCAATAGAGAGCGAATGTACAAATTGTGGGACTAGTAGTCTAACTCACTTCCGTCTTTCTTGATGGTCACCACAGTTGGAGATTTTCCTTTAGGGACAGTGAGTTTGATAGTGGATTGCCCTTCCTTGTCTAACAAAACGTCATACGGCTTTGCTTCTGCGATTATTGAGTGATGAACTGAATTAAATCTTCTTGAACTTACCACCAAAGTTAGCCACACTGCCTTCTTCTATACGTAGTGAATGCGGAATATTCACCTTCAGTTTTTCGTATGGTATAGTTACAATGGTCTCAAGTTGATTATTTACATTGTTTCGGTCAAATTTCACCCCATTTTTGTCATCTATAAAACTATAAGTGCGGAAACCCACAGGAGTTGGAGTTGTTATGGATTCACCTGAACATAATATATAATCTACAGTTGTTATTAAACCTTTGAATATAATAGTAGGTGAAAGCAGGAGTTCCAGTTGACTACGTTAGTAGATACGGCAAAAGTTAAATAGTAAAGTGTGCATATGAACGCATTATGTTTTTTTTTTCAAATGCCAATAATTGCTTCGGCACACCCCCACGTAGGTACCTAATTGGCCTTTACCGTATTCGAGTTACAACGTGCTCTACGTCAGAGCATGAAGTTATTTGGATCCATTTCTGAGCCCCTCCACCCCCTCTTCTAAATTTCTTCAAAGAAACCTCGAGTTGAGGTCTGTCGCGGCTCAACCCGTAATCCCCACGGCTCTGTTAGAACGAACTTTTTCTTTGCTGATAAAATAATAACAATTTGAGGCCTCTCGCGGTCGCACTTCTGGATGTATTTTTGCTCAAAACCCCCGAAACGAAATAGGTATTCCGCCAGTGCTCGCACACACTCAATACTCTCCGTGCGTTCTCTAGCTACCAATCGCAATTTACAGTTCTTATCTGTAAATCGTAGCGACCAGAAAAACCGAAACGACCTCAATGCAGATTAACGATTCGCGTATGTTCTTATCCGCATAAAAAAATGTTGATGAAGATTTCTCCGAAATAAAACGTTTTATTTAAAAATCTCGTAACTCTGTCTTGTAAAACTCATATATGAGAAGGTGTTAATTTAAAAGTTACCGAAAGCTAGAGGTGACTTAGGAATAGTCACATGTTCGGAAACCACATACCATATAGCTCTTTTAAAAATAAAAACAAATGCAATACCTTTACTCGCTGACTGCGTTGTAATTTTCTCAGAAGGTACTTTAATTGTAATAACTCGCTTGTTAGAACCTTCGGAAGCAATTTCGTAGTCTAAACCGGATGTAACACCTACAAAATATGTACTGGTAACACTTTTACCACAAGTACAACAAAAAAGTACAACCTTTGGATATAGACAGATTGTCAAGGACCACTACAATGACAACGATTTAGTACGCAATACCGCAGAGAGTAGCATTTCACCTGTTGTTCCAGATTGTATGTTATCCACATTTTTGACTCCTTCAAGAACAAAAGCCAGCACACTTGAATCATCGACCGGGGTAAACGGTAGTTTAACTGTTGTAAAGTACGCATCGTCTTTTTCATTCATTTCAAGTTTGAAGCCGGTTGAAGCCTCTGAAATAGGTTCACTATCCACTCGTACAGTACTTAGTCATAACTTACGTACCTACTGCTACAGTTGAAGGGTCAATATTGGTAAAGGAAGTGGCAACAATTTCATCTGAAATAGAGAGCAAATTTACAAGTGATGGACTACTAGTGTAACTTACTTCCGTTTTTCTTTATGGTCACCACAGTTGGAGATTTTCCTTTAGGGACAGTGAATTTGATAGTGGACCGCCCTTCCTTGTCCAACAAAACGTCATACTGCGTTACATCTGCGATTATGGACTGATGAATTAAATGAAATTTTCTTGAACTTACCACCAAAGTTAGCCACACTGATTTCTTCAATACGTAGTGTGTGAGGAATATTCCCCTTGAGTTGCGTGTACGGTATAGTTACAATGGTGTCAAGTTGATTATTGACATTGCTGCGTTCAAATTTCACCCCATCCTTGTTGTCTAAACGAATGAAAGTCCTCTTTGTTATCTATTTCTTTGTTATCTTTACTCACATGTTGTACTTCCTATACCGGTAGGAGTTCTTGGAGTCGTCTCGGATTCACCTACACATTTCAATTTGAGTATTTTCAAAATTAGAGGCTTTTAGAATATGGTTTTACTGTAGACCTTTAAATTAAGTAGAGATCAAACATAGTTTTATGAACAAATGAATGGTAAAAATGAATTTTCGCCTGGTAGCCTAAATTAAGATTTAAAATGAATGATTTTTTACTCACTACATTGGAACAAGGAAATTTTATACGTACAAAAGACCACATTGTAACTTTAGCGTTTTTTATCATGAGATTATATTAAGTTGAAAGATGCTACGTTATGAGGGACGTGTTTAAGTCGCCCGGGGGGTGGATAACGCGACTCTGCAAGACGGTTCGCAACATTAAAATGTTGATGGTAACCGTGTACCGCTAATAAAGTACCAATTAAACAGTGATCGTGAACAACTGTGTAGTATGAAAATATTGATAGTTAAATTGTAAGGGTGTACAACAATGTTAAAAAAACCGCGCTTCCCAATTAAATAAATGCAGCAATACTTGAGAACTCCGATAAATCGAAGAATTATTGATGGTTGTCCATAGAAGCAGCATTTTGTTTTTTTTTATTGTAATTTTATTTTGAGTGCTAGCGTTTGTTAACAAAAACTTTAAACGACCGGTTTTGAATTTATGGCGAAACCTATAAAAGTTGAAACAGCAAAGATGGGAATCAAGTCACATACCTTGTGCAACTGGTGGTTTTTTTGAAGGTACCATAATTTTGACTACAATTTTTTTATTATCATCCTCAAGTACTTCGTAGTTTACTCCAGTTTCAGTCGCACCTATAACACGGCATTACAACGATTTCAACCTAAGTACAGTTGTACAACCTTTGGAAGGAGACAGATCGCCAAGATTAACTGAAAGAAGATTATGATAAAACTAATTAATTGGTTAGTGAAGTGTTCTACCAATAGTATTTGATGGTATTAGGTCGACATCTTGTATGCCATCGATCGTATAGGTTATTCCCTTTGTCGCCGTCTTGAAACCGAAAGGTAAGGTAATGGTAGTGATATGTTCGGCATTAAGCTCTGATGATTCAAATTTCATTGAAGATGAAGGGCCAGTTGCTATAATCTGGTTTTGTAATACAGTCAAATAGAATAATAGTGTCTAACCTTCAGAAAAAAGGCCGTCTAGTCTTGTTGCTACGTTTATAGTGATGTCGTCTGAAACAAACAAGACTGTACGTGCATTGGAATATGTTCATTGCAACTATTTACCATCGCCCTTTTTGATTTCCACTCGGCTTGGAGCTACACCCTTCGGTATCGCGAGTTTAATCGTGGTTCTTCCATCTTTGTCCAAAAAGACGTCGTATTTAATTTCGTCTGAAACTGTTACGCCTGTAGCTACCACATCGATTTCTTCGATGGATAAGATCGTTGGGATGTCTGCTTTAATAGCGACCTTCGGTATGGTTACAATGGTATCGAGTGTTCCGGCCAAACTCCATCTTTCGAATTTAACTCCATCTTTGCTAACTAAAATGGTAGGAATGTTTGCGGTAAACTGTTTCACCATGTGACTCCTTACAGGTGTGATTTCCTATGTCTGCCGCTAAACCTGTTGGTGGCGGTGTTAGAGGCGGCCCTGAAACATTTAGGGATTGCAATGCAAGTTATAGTTTTTTTTTGCTTTTCCTTCTAGCCCAACGGTTAGGAAACATTTGAATAATTACCAGGAATTGGTGCAGGTTTAATTGGACTTGCCGTTGTTGTCGGTCCTATAAAATAATATACCCAGTGGAGATAATTGATCCAGTGCAACAAACTCACGTTTCGTCCTTCGAATTAATCCCCCGCCCCAACGCGCTGTCTCCGTTGCCAGTTGCTCTAATTTACGATAATATACAGTGATAAGCAGTGTAGATGGTCTTTATTAAAGTACGGTGACACCATTATTTAAGAGTCAGAAAGGTTTATTAAATGGTTGACGTTTTGGAAAATTTTAAGCAACTTGATGGGCTTTGAAAATACGTTGCATCTCTTAACCTTGCAGGGAGTCGCCGAAAGGGTCCCAGTTGGATACGTGTTTGGTATAAATGTACCGTAGAGAATTTTCTAGAACGTTATCAAAGCGCCATCAGAGATACGGTATAAAAGCGGATGTGACTAATTCTTTCTGTGAATATGACCTTCGAAAATGTTCTAGAAGCTTTTTGTTTGCTATATTAGCAAATTAAATTGTGTTTAGTGCGAAATCCGACTGGTGTCTAAATGTGTGTCCACTTTCATTTTTTTTATTGCTCTGGTCCAGAAAATGTGAAAGTGCCTAATTTTTATAGTTTTTGAATAGTTACCCTGAACGGTTGCAGGTTGAGTTGGAGTTGATACTGTTGTTGGTCCTATAAAATAATGTAGTGGAGATCATTCATCCGGAACAACAAACTCACGTTTTGTTCTTCGAATTAGTCCCCCACCCCATTGCGCTGTCTCCGTTGTTACTTGCTCTAGTTTACAGTAAAAACTAATAGTATAAAATCGCAGGTAAGGCCAACCTTCGCCCATTTGTTTAGCGAGTGAAATACTTCTTTTAGTTATCTTAATATGTAAACAGACACATTGCAAATGGTTGCCTAAAAGACAAAATTAAAACTATGTACCCTTAATGTCTGATTGCTAAAAAATATATTTCACTCGGTAAACAGATGACCGAAGGTTGACCTTATGTGAGATCTTGTACTATAATGCAGAAAGCATTCCACGGGTGTATTTACATTTCAAAAAATGTTTCGGCAAAAGTTTACCTGTGTCACCAACTGATGTAGTAGGAGCAACTGTTGTTGTGGTAGTAGTTGCTGTAAAAAAAGCAGATACTGATTAGGTTTTAATGCTAGAACAAAAATAGGAAGCAAAATGTATGAGTAGAATGCCGACACTTACCCCCACCACTTTCTGTGACGTCACGGAGACCTTGGGTTTTTCCCAAGGTCGTGGCCTTGGGTTTTTCCCAAGGTCGTGGCTTTGGGTTTTTCCCAAGGTCGTGGCTTTGGGTTTTCCCAAGGTCGTGGCCTTGGGTTTTTCCCAAGGTCGTGGCTTTGGGTTTTCCCAAGGTCGTGGACCTTGGGTTTTCCCAAGGTCGTGACCTTGGGTTTTCCCAAGGTCGTGGTTTTGGGTTTTTCCCAATGTCGTGGCTTTGGGTTTTCCCAAGGTCGTAGTCTTGGGGTTTTTCCCAAGATCATGGTTTTGAGGTTTTTCCAAGATCGTGACCAAAGTACAGGATCATGGTCTTGGATCCTGGGGCAGGGTTGTGATTATGGATTCTGGATCAAGGTCGTGGTCTTGGATGCTGAGTTGAGATTGTGTGATTTGGATTCTGGGATTTGAGTTTGGACTAAAATTGTGCTCTGGGATTTTCCTAGCGAATTTAAAAGAGAGAGGTGTAGAGAAAAATAAGAGATGCTGTATTACAAACCTAATCTAAGTACATACTCTTAGAAAATGGTAATCCATACATTTCAAATTTTACAAAGAAGAAGAAGAGGAAAAAGCAAAGCGAGAAGCAAGCAAAACAAGAAAATATTTGTGTACTTACTTTTTCTTAGTTTTTGTTTGAAAATCCTTGTTTTTCCAAGTTTATCCACACACACACACACCCTCCCTAACACATAAGAAAGAGAGAGATGCACAGATTAGCACTGTATAATTACGTAAACTGCAGTAGATTATGCGAGTCTAATAAAACTTGTAACAATACGTTAGGTGATGTTAATGAGTCGGTAGTCAAATACTAACTGAAATTAGAGCGTACATTTCTTATTTGGGTATTTCCCGAGGCCATTGCAATGGGTTTCCTCAAGTCATGGCCTTGGACTATGAACTTGTCGTAGCATTGGGTTTTTCCCAAGGTCATGGTCTTGGACTTTGACCTCCCCAAGGTCATGGTCTTGGACTTTGACCTCGAGTTTTTCCAAGGTCGTGGTCTATTTTATTCAGTTTGTTTGCATACTTCGACGAATTTACAATGGAGAATAAGATTTATCACCCCTTTAGTGCAATCGTAAGTGGACCAAGCGGATCTGGAAAGAGTTATTTTGTTGTAAATTTTCTTAAAAATGTAGGAAACATCTGCAACGTAGTGTTTGAAAGAATAGTATGGCATTACGCTGAATGGCAGGAATTGTACGACGATTTAAAGGGTATTGAGTTTCATCAGGGACTACCTGACATGTCTAATTTCGATGGTTTAAAACCAACACTGGTGATCATAGATGATCTAATGCGTGAATCAAATGGGTCCATGGTAGACATTTTTACAAAAGGTTGTCATCACCGAAATCTTAGTGTATTTTTCTTAACCCAAAACATATTCCATCAAGGAAAAGGCCAGAGAGATATTTCTTTAAACACTCATTACATAATTCTATTTAAAAATCCTCGTGATCGTGCACAAATTAAGCATTTAACTCGACAAATTTTACCTGAAAATTCAAAGTTTTTAGAGGAAGCATATAATGATGCCACATCTAAACCACATGGGTATTTATTATTCGATTTAAAACAAAGTACACCGGATGTATTCCGATACAGAACGTCGATTTTCGAAGAAGACGGCGCGTGTGTAGTATATACCCCAAAAAAGGGTATTAAAGGTTTAAATCTTGATAAATTAGGCATTATTAATTTATAATGTCTGCAAAGCTGACTAAACACGCAGAGTTGCTGCGTGCTCTCGCAAAATTGGGGCCTAAGGAGCGTCAAGCCTTAATAAAATGTTTGGATGATGATCAAATTCATTGCATATGTGAATGCATTTACAATACTTTAAAAGGTAAAGCTGAACTGACTGATAATCAGAAACGAAGTCTCAGTCGTCATAAGACTATCTTGAGACGTATGGTAAAGCCTCACGAAACAATAAGAAAGAAAAAACAGATCTTGGTGCAAAGCGGAGGAGCGTTCCTGCCATTTATATTAGGACCATTACTTGGTGGTATACTCGGAAGTTTGTTTAAATAATAATAATTATGGAGCACGGAAAGAAAATGTTACTCGTGCCTCAAGAAGTTATACAGCGGCTTAAAGCAAATGAGAATAGGAAAGAAGATGTTTTATCACGGATAGATGATGAAATGATGCAAATCTTAAAGTCGAATTTGTCTGATCATGATAAGTGGCAGCAGTATAATCAAGTTCTACAGAAATATTTACATTTTGCTGACCAGATGCGGAAGCCAGTAAGCATCTCAATTGATTCAAGGCCAGAGGGTATATCGGAGGTTGACATATTAACCACAATACCGCAACTTTTAAGAAGAAAGCCGAAGGATTTTTACGGATGCTCACGGCCTCAAGTAACATCGGCTGGGATAACAAAGGAATTGTCACAATAAAAGGTGAGGTTATTCCTTCGTCGAATATTATCGATCTGGTCCATGATACAATAAGACCGAGGAAGACATCAAACCCCGAAGGTTGGGAGAAGTTTGCGGCTTATGTTAAAGAAATCAATGTACCTCAAGAATTCGTGGGCAACGTGAGAAGACGGAATACCCCGCCTCACCGTACCAGCACGGTAAAACTTAATATAAATCGAGATAGAAGCTTTACCGATTACGATGCCGATTCCGAATTAATTTTACCACAACAACAACCACCCCAAAAACGCCGAAAAAGAACTAAACCTCTCAATATCTCTGAATCTCTGTGGGAAGCATTTGAACTTTAAGGATGGATATCATATATTACGATCCGGCCCATCCCGCAGGTTTCGCTGGAGCATCGTCCTTGCTAGCAGAAATAAAGAACAAATACCCCGCTGAAGATATCAAGACATGGCTGCAGAAACAAGAGGCTTACACTATGCACAAACCTGTTAAAAAGAAATTTGCCCGAAACAAGTACATTGTCAATAATATGTTTGAGCTCTTTCAAGCCGACCTATGTGATATGAGAACTTTAACTAAGTTTAATGACGGTTACAATTACATATTAACAGTCATAGACGTATTCAGTAAAAAAGCGTGGGCAAGACCCCTCAAGCAGAAAACAGCATCTTCCATAATTGAAGCATTTGCATCAATCTTTAACGAGTGTGGTAATACACCGGATAATATACAAACCGATAAAGGGAAAGAGTTTATTGCCGGTGATGTTCAAAAATTCTTTAGAAAGCATGAAATAAATTACTATGTAACTCATAATCCTGATGTAAAAGCGGCCGTCGTTGAGAGATGGAATCGGAGTTTAAAGTCCAGAATGTGGCGATGGTTTACATATAGTAATACGTATAGATATGTGGACGTTCTACAAGATCTTGTGTCTGCGTATAACAAGAGTTATCATTCTGCAATCAAGATGGCACCGATTGAGGTGACAGATGAAAACATTTTAATCGTTTGGCAGAATCTGTATGCGAAGGGATTTGGTAAAGAGGCTCAACCTAAATATAAGGTGGGACAACACGTGAGAATAGCCAGAAGCAAGCATCATTTTGAGAAGGGCTATGAGAGCAATTTCAGTCAAGAAGTGTTTAAAATCGTCAAAGTTATAAATCGTCGACCTCCAGTTTATAGAATAGTAGATTTGAATGGTGAAGATATAGAGGGAACTTTTTACGAAGAAGAGCTGCAAGTTGTTACACTTGATGAGAATACAGTGTTTAAAATTGATAAAATCTTAGAAGAGAAAGGTCGTGGGAAAAACAAAAAGTATTTGGTCAAGTGGAAAGGATATAGTGAAAAATTCAATTCTTGGATATCTGCATCAGAACTAAAAAAGATATGACGGAGGAATTTTATGCAACCTTATTGAGCAATAGTTCCATGGAATACTTCCCCAGCAATACGACGTCAAACTTTGTAACACAGCTACCAAAACGTATAAGATTAAATGGGCGGTGGTGCGTTGGTGTTTCGGAAATTCAGTACCCGTGTTCGTTCGCGTCAATAAGTGAGATCGATAATTTAATATATTATAGAGTAACACCTCCGGAAGATTTATCTGCAAAAAGAGTGTTAAAAAACGCGGCGGACTTTTTTCGTGATGACTCCGAGCAAATAACGTATCACGCTAACGGCTGGCATGTAATTCGTTTGGCATCAGGGAACTACGATACTGTCGAGGATGTAGTTAGAGAAATGAATAAGCATGAGATTATAGGAAGATTGGTGACTTTAGAGTATTACACTCTTACTAAACGTGTATCAGTTCAAATTAAGACAGAAACACTCTCGATACTGGGTTTTTCAGAGCGTCTTGCTTTACAATTGGGATTTCGTCCCGAACAAAACATTGTTCAAGATCCAGTGCCACCCCATCCCGCCAGCATTTGGATTGCCCTCACAAATGTTCATCTATTGCGATATTGTAGAACCACAAATCGTGGGGAACGTTGTATCTCCACTAATGCGAATAGTTAATATAACTGCTGAAAATTACAATTACGGCTGTCATAAGGATGTTGTGTTCTCCCCAACGCACTATATACCTGTGATGATAAAAGAATTTGAAAATATTGAAATAAACATAAGGACTGATACTGGACAATCAATGCCATTCGAGTTTGGAACATTGAGCTTGAAGCTACATTTTAAGAAATGGGGGGTCCATACCAACAGTACTACGTAAATCAAGCCGGTACTGGCATTGGTACGATTTATAGGGGGTCACCGTATCAAAGAGGTCATGGGATAGGAAGCTGGTTAGGTGGAGTGTTTCGTAGTATTTTACCATTGTTTAAATCCGGAATGCGTGCAGTTGGGAAAGAAGCTTTACGAACCGGTACGAATGTACTAGGCGATATAATCGAGGATAAGCCTATCAAGGAAGCGTTTCAAGATCGAATTCACGAAGCAGGAAGAAATCTAAAACGCAAAGCCGATGAAAAAATTGATACATTGATGCAAGGATCTGGTTATAAAACACCTCACATACCCAAACTTGATCAGTTTAAAATTGCAAGTCGTAAGAAAACTACATCAAGAATTAAAAAACCTACAAAGCCCAAATTTAGTGACATATTTTCAAAGCAATAAACATGGCATTCCTTCACGCGCAGTCTTGTGAGTGCATAAAATCAGAGCTGGATTTGTTCGCACTGCCAGCTACTCAAACAAGTATTGAAAGTGGCGAATGGGTTTTTTACAAACCTTTATCCTCGTTAACCGATGATGCTCCGATAGAATTCGTAATCCCCGGAAGCGGGAATGATTATTTGGATTTAAGTCACACTATGCTCTATATCACGGCAAGAATTGTAAAACAAGATGATTCAATATTGGGTGTTGGAGATGTTGTAGGTCCAGCCAACAATTGGTTACACACGCTGTATAGCCAGGTGGAGATATGTTTAAATCAGAAATTGGTGTCGCCACCTAATAACACATATGCGTATCGTGCATATATTGAAACTTTGCTAAATTATGGTTTGGAAGCCAAAACATCACATCTGGGGTGTTCATTGTGGCACAACGATACACCAAAAAAAAATGGACACATTAACAGCAGATAACGTAGGTTTCACTATACGTCAAGCCGCAGCAGCCGAGAGTAACATGATAGAGATGATTGGACATGTCCATGCCGATTTGTTTAACCAAGAAAAATTTCTCATAAACGGTGTTGAAATGAAAGTTAAATTTGTGAGATCCAGAGATTCGTTTAACTTAATGGCTGGTGCAGGTGCAACTTATAAAGTAAAAATTGTCGATGCCAATTTGCTGGTACGAAGAATGAAGATAAATCCTACAATTCTTCTCGCTCACACTAAAGCATTAGAAACGTCCGCCGCAAAATATCCTATTACTCGGACCGATGTAAAAGTGTTAACAATACCAACCGGAATACAGCGTAAATCTTTAGATAACGTCTTCCTTGGACAGCTGCCAAAACGTTGCATAATCGGTTTTGTATCCAATAAAGCGTTTAATGGCGATTACGCGTCTAACCCTTTCAATTTCCAAAACTACAAGATTAATTACATGTCCCTGTACATCGACGGACAGCAAATTCCTTCAAAGCCGTTGCAACCTGATTTCACACGGGAAGGATTATACGTACGGGCATATCATACTTTATTTTCGGGGACGGGTATTCATTTTTTGAATGAAGGAAATAACATATCGCGTTTAGATTACCCTCACGGCTACTGTTTAACTACCTTTGACCTGACACCTGATTTATCCGCTAACGCCACAACACATTGGAATTTAGTTAGGAATGGTTCATTGCGCATCGAAGTTGGATTTCAAGATGCGTTAACTGAAACAGTAAACTGCTTGGTATATGCGGAGTTCGACAATGTCATTGAAATCGATAAACACCGAAATGTTAACGCAGATTTCAACAGTTAAAAGAGAAATCTCAAAATTGCGTACATTGCATAGTCTTACGCACATCAATAAGTTCGAAAAGCAGAAAAATAAATTAAGCTGATATCCTACGTATGATTTCACTAATAATAATAAATAAAAGATCAGTTTATACGAGTCCTTAGCCAGTTTAAATGTTTTCTGCAACGGATGCATACGTCGATATGCAAGGTTTCCGAGGTGCTCTTAATGAGTTTATACCCAAAGAAATTTCGATTGTTTCCTCGGAGGGTCCGAAATGCACAACTCTGTTAATAAAACCCCCTCAAAATTATAGTATTACTGCAACTATGAAAAAAAGAGATTCGATATTTAGAGGATTATTATCATGGCTTAAAGTGGACCTCCGGTCACATTCGATATGAAAATTTTGAAGAGGAACTACGTACCCTGCTACAGCCATTTAGCAAGATCTATGTTAAAGGACTAGAGAAGCAGTACATTCTAAATTTCCTAAACAAACCTATAATAAATGCAGAGGATTGCGGATGCCCTTCTTTAAAGAAGCTGAAGAAAGAATTTGGAGGCATTAGGTGCTTGAATCATAACAGTGAAACTTTAATGTGCTCGCAAGAAAACGCTTTAATGCTATACGAATGGACCCAAATTAGCTCCACCGATGAATTCCCTAGAACTTCAACGAGCCCTGAATCACATACAGGATTCTGTAAGGCCTGGTGTTTTTGCAGCTGATAAATTACCAAAATTTATTCGTCGTCCATATGGACTTATAGTCAATACAGATGTTTCCACCAGACCTGGTCAACATTGGAACGCTATCTACATCGATAAAGATGGAATTGGCGAATTCTTTGATTCCTTCGGAAGGTCTCCATGTGGCCTTCATTTAAAATTTTTGAAAGCCAACTCTAGACGTTTTACATGTAACTATAAAATGTTACAACATCCCCTTTCGACTTTTTGTGGCCAATATTGCTTGATGTACTTAGTTTTTAAAATGAATAATGTTGCCACTAGCGATTTTGTAAACATGTTTAATGATAACTTAAAGTCTAACGACGACATCATCCGTTTATTGTATACTACTACGTTTTGTAATATAAATTTGTTTACATTTAAGGGTTGATACTAATAAAGACAAGTTAAAATCGTTTAAAGATCGGTTGATTTTTTTATAAAAAAGCATCCCTTTTGAGTGAGGTTCATAAATATGGTTTAAAGCATAGCGGTCGACTACGTGACCACGACCCTGGAAAAACTCGAGGTCAAAGTCCAAGACCACGACCTTGGAAAAACTCGAGGTCAAAGTCCAAGACCATGACCTTGGGGAGGTCAAAGTCCAAGACCATGACCTTGGGAAAAACCCCAATGCTACGACAAGTTCATAGTCCAAGGCCATGACTTGAGGAAACCCATTGCAATGGCCTCGGGAAATACCCAAATAAGAAATGTACGCTCTAATTTCAGTTAGTATTTGACTACCGACTCGTTAACATCACCTAACGTATTGTTACAAGTTTTATTAGCCTCGCATAATCTACTGCAGTTTACGTAATTATAGAGTGCTAATCTGTGCATCTCTCTCTTTCTTATGTGTTAGGGAGGGTGTGTGTGTGTGTGTGGATAAACTTGGAAAAAACAAGGATTTTCAAACAAAAACTAAGAAAAAAGTAAGTACACAAATATTTTCTTGTTTTGCTTGCTTCTCGCTTTGCTTTTTCCTCTTC
>NW_022170596.1:21684674-21736748 GCF_008802855.1 Photinus pyralis
AAGTTTTAACATCACCAATAGATATGTCTCGTTCTGACGTTCCACTTGCCCTTTAAGAGTACCTACCGTCTTCCGCCACTGCTTTTAAGATATTCGCTTCGACTTCACCAGTAGATACGTCAAGCCTAGACGATTCATTTTATTTTTGTGAGTACTCTCTTCCGACAAACCGTTTTCGAGATATTCGCTCTTAAACTTGTGAAATCACCAATCGACATACATATTTCTTCCAGACATCCTAATCGTAATTTGTGAGTACCCTCCTCCTACAGTCAAGAAATTATATCCGATCACGATAAGGGGTGGAGGAGAAGGACTATAGGTGGTAGAAATTAATTTCCTTCCTTGAGACCTTTCATTAGAGTGCCATGAAGGATAAAACCTGCTCCACTCCCTAACCCCCACCTCCTCGTTTAATAAGGGGCAACGGTAGTTGGTAGAAAACAGTTTCTTCTGTTGAGACCTTTAATTAGAATACCATGAAAGATAATTTGATTTGGTTAAAAAGCGTATCTGCGATCAATTGGAGGGGGTTGACGGTTTTTTTTCCGAACCTGTACACGCTGTTTTCTGAGCAATTGTGGGGGATTGGTTTTGGGAGTAGTTCATTTATTTTACTTTAATTTTTAGCTGGCTGTAACATTTCAATTTTATTCTCTCTTCTATGTTACTCTTCTTTGTCCTGTGTGACTTCACATTTGCACTGTTCACATTTAAAATCGTATCATTCTTGGTCTCTTTCTACGTATCTTTTCCCTCTTTCCTAAAATTCAAATTTGGGAACCTTCAATTTTATTGCTTGTTTTACCTGAGACTGATAAGGGGAAACACTGAAATTCTACATTTCCACGAAGACATTCTTCCTAAGGTAGCTTTTGAGAAAGACCTACTGTACGTGGTTAATTGGGTTTTATCCAGCTCATCTTGTGAGAATTAATAAAATTGAAGCTTTAAATAATAAATGAATGATCACGAAATTCCGAAGACAACCCGAAAGATTCTATTCTATTCTATTCATAAAGGGAACTCGAGCAGGAATCACGTAGGCACACCGAAGAGGTCTATATACTTAAAACATATTGGAACGTAAATTTAATTGCATGATTTATTTATTTACAATTAATTAACAATACATTTATAACAATGTTGAAATGAATTGATTTATAACACCCAAATATTATTTATGACTCACATTAACACAATTTATAACAGTGGGAACTATTTATTACTTCGGTGTTGAAATTGGAACTTTCCTGAAACACAATTAGATTTGCTTATATAGCCAACTCGAATATTCTCGAGTGCTCCCGAATGATCTTGAACATTCTAGAACAAAACACATCACATTTCGCGGAAAGATTTAATCACATCCGCTTTTGTTCTTTATCGCCGATTACTATTCTTTTATGGCGCCTCGATGTCTATCGGGATTTCTGGAATATTCGCTACATAATTACTATATTAGGTATTTTTTCAATTTATGTTATATCGTTATATCGTGATCTTAAAAATCGAAACGCCGTGGGTGTTTTCCATCCGTAATTCGGCAGTCATTAAATTTGAGTAATGTTGCGCCGTAAGCGGAGGTCTACACCGCTTTCGCCTAAAGCCGGCCCTGTCCCTTTAATTTCAGCACCTGCTCCTTTCGTTAAAGGACGGGACCCTGTTTAGCTTAAGTTGCTTTGCCCACCCCCCCTCCCAGTTCTAGATAACTGTCGCCAAGGAGCTGATGTATGTCTCTGATCAAGGCGTCACAGTGACAGACCACATGCTCGGTATTTTCATCTCCCTCGCCACAAAACCTGCACGTGGGCTCTTCTACAAGCCCAATATTGTGCAGGTGATGCTTAACCCTCCATCTGCATCACCTGACTGTCACTGCATATGTATATATGCTTATTACGGTAATTATCGGCTATTTCCTGGAGGAATCGACGGTTTCCCAGCCGACACAGCGTATTCGATTGTTTACATCCAAAAATTAATACCTATTTACATAAGAGTCTGGGAAATGACACATTACTGGCGAGGAAATATTGAAGTACGGGGACCCTTTGGGGCAGAGTCATAAAACTTTTCATTAATGTCAATCTGTCAGTGATCGCAGGAGTCAATATAGACATTTAGCAAATGTCACAGATGCGGCCGGTAAAGTGACAGGTGCGGCCAGTAAAGTGTCAAGCGGCAGGATACAATGCCTCTGTCATGGAAAATTTCCTGACAGAAAGTAGGCATGAAAATGAAGGTTTCAGGACGATTTTGGGTAAAATTTGTTTATTTAATTGCGCGTCCTGCGTTAAACATACAAATTTCTAATTGGTCTTACAATTGAGCTCAATTAAGTGCGCTTCTAATGAAACCACTCACGACTGGTTCGGATGCGATTTACTGCAACTCATTTAATTATCTACTGTTAATTATACATACTTAATTGGCCGGGTTAAAATTTCCAAATTAGGTACCCCGATAATTTCCATTGTTACCTGGAATTTCGGGTCAATCGCAATAGGTCTCCGATAATGAAATAAGCTGCACAACCTTGCAGCTTTAATGTCAAATGCAAAAATAATTTACATAGGTATCACTCATTTGATCTGGCAGGTTATGAGTTAGGCTTTTTGTATCTCATACACTGACATATTCGCAATCTTCAAAAGATGACTCAAACACTGTTTTACGCAAATATAATAGCTCACGTAATGTTTCACAAAAAAAAACTTAAAGCATTAAATCATTTAGAAATAGTGAGCATTAAAGTGAATTGCGATAATGCGGAAAAACATGCACATATTTAATTGGTTATTATAGTTAAACACCTTAAGATATACAGGGTGACAATTTGAAAACTTACCACCTCCCATATCTTAGTAAACAAACGAGATATTAAAAAAAATCAAAATCCGTTTCGGTAATTCGGAGAGGAATCACAATGACATAGTTGGCGACGCGCCCCCTCCAACCCCCTGCGCCCCAGCCACCCCAACTTTTAAAACTTAAATAGTGACCCCCCATGTGTGATACGTCGTTGGAAAGCTCTGAAAAAATGCTTTCCCACCATACCCAATAGCATTACATTTAGGTTAGTAATTATCGTGAAAATCAAAAAATAAACTAATATGATACTTACATTTGAAATCTGTCGTATTTAAAACGCAACCGGCGAACATAGACGAACTAAGATAAAGAATAATTCAAGAATGTCGAAATATTGCAAAACCAACATTTGAAAAGGTTCGACAATTAGAGTTTGAGAATAGATTATAACTGGCGATCAAAAATGAGTTGCTGTCGAGTCGGCTTTGGAAGTTCAAGTTAAATACGATTTTCCATGTAAACAAAAATTTCAAAGAGCGACTCGACAGCAACTCATTTTTGATCGCATAGTAATACTGTCTTACCAATAACGGAAAACATTTTGAACATTTATTGAAATAAAAGCCAACTTTAGAAAATGTATCATATTAGTTTATTTTTTGATTTGCACGATAATTACTAACCTAAATGTATTGCTATTGGTATGGTTGGAAAGCATTTTTTCAGAGCTTTCCAACGACGTATCACACATGGGGGGTCACTATTTAAGATTTAAAAGTTGGGGTGGCTGGGGCGCAGGTGGTGGGAGGGGGTGCGTCGCCAACCATGTAATTGTGATTCCCCCTCCGAATTACCGAAACGGATTTTGATTTTTTTTAAATATCTCGTTTATTTACTAAGATATGGGGGGTGGTAAGTTTTCAACTTGTCACCCTGTATACTGCTGTATGCAATGGTATACGATCACTACCCACATAACACTTGTGCAGGTAGCTCAAACCAATCAAAATTGAAATTTAGAATTTTATAATCTCTCCTCGAACACTTACGACATCTGCTATGCTATGAAGAAAAGTTCCAATGTTGACTCACTTCCGAAAATTCCAAAGAATTAACTACACAAATTTTGATACCACCTGAAATAAAAATCTGGCATGAACACTATCCGGGTCGCACAAAGGATTCGAACAAACACACAATTAATTATTTGATAATTACAATAATTTATTTCGAGGCACATGAAATAATTAAAACAACATCTCAGATTGGACATAATATCCCGCACGCAAACAGCGATACTTAAAAATTTAAAAAATCTTAAATTGCTTACAGTTTTTTTTAAGAATCCAAACTATCTAGTGAACGGTTTGCGAGATTCAGGTGTACTTATCAAAGAAACAAAAACACTCTCTGCCAACTTCAAGACTCTTTACTTCTTCTTTAATAAACTGAACCCTGTGACTTGAGCTGGCTTGATAGATAAGATGAAACAATTCTCGGTGGCTGCTCATATTGTTGAAACTGTTAAATTTCACTAAGAAGACAACTGCTTTGTTTACCCCTACTCGTACTAACTTTTAAATAATTATGGAACGCACTTTTACCTAATAATAAATAAAATACCTGCACCTCTTCGAACAGCCATAAAAACACGTACTTTAATTATTAAATAAGTACTCCTTATCGCAACAACCAGATGTGTCTTACTTCTAACACGCAATTTCACGTTTCTCTCTTATTTCGTTTTAATATGGCGTCCATAAGAAATAAGAAAGTAGTCGCTTCTACGTCTAGCGTGTTATGGAAATTTTGACAACAGAATCAGATTATTTTCAGTTTTTCGGTGATCTCAGTTACTTTCAAAGATTTTTCAAAAAAATGTTTAGTTATTATAAAAAGGGTCAACTTTGCTCCCATTTACTCTACACCTGTCCTACACCAATTTGAATCGTCCTGTACGTATTATGTAAAATTTCTTCTGATAGAGACTTATTTATGAGGCGTGCCTAGTCCTATAATTGAATAATTACAAAGTTTAGTACTGTTCACGGCTTAATTCTATATCGGAGAGCAATAAAGCTAAAATCAAGTGGTTAAGGAATTTATAGCTCTAATCCGCCGAGAATAATTCCCTTGAATCGAAAGCTGCGCGAAGCTCTAACGGTGTCAAAGGCGTAAAGTACGTTCTAAATTATTTCAAAACGGAAACGGTTACCTTCTGAATTTGACGTTCACGACCATTAAATTCATTTGCGAACTTCCTACGCAAAATATATTTAAATATATAAACGATCCCTGTTGCTGCACGTGAAGTACCTACGTTTCGAAATTGAAGTTTCTTCTAGATAGTTCGCGAACTAACATATTTTATGTAATGTTTCCCTTAGGAAAGAACCATTTTAATCTGCATATATATTTTCAGAAACACGAACAAAGACCGTAACTCACTTTTATAATATTCTTGATAGTCGTCTGAGCTAGTCCTTTACTGCTATCGCCCCTTAAACTTTTTTCTTGTTTGACGTTCTATTTGTTTAGGTTGTTTTACAATGTCGACTGTAGCGAAAATATTTCGTGTCGACATTTCAACATCGATTTATGATTCAAGAGGCACCTATACGTTGAGTAGGCCAAAATTCATGTCGTATACTTGAACAAAAGATTTTTATAAGAACTCTTCAGTACGATTTTTCAACAGAGATCCAATGCTAAACTAATTTGCTTCCATGATAAGTACCTAGAAGATAAATTGACTTTTGAAGTGGCACATATAAATCTAATCATATCCGGCGTGTTGGATGTATGTAAAAAAACCTTCTCCATATTGACATTAATATTTCCGTGCTTTCTAGGTTTATTTCAGAATTTATAACAAGCAATGAGCGGAGTTGATTGTCTAAATAATTTACTAATATCCAAATACATATAGAAAAAAGGATGATGTTCAAATTTGTTCGCATTAGTTTAATTTAAGATAACTTACAGATATCTGCAGGTTAAATAAGAAACGTTTACGTAGAAATCGGTCTAGTAAATCCTTTGTTTTAAATAGACGTTTGCGTTTAATGAAGTTGGAAATGAGAAAAAACGGTCTATATAATGAATGCAGCCAGATTAGCCAGGATTAAAGAAGAAGCTTATATTTCATTTTGAAATTTCTTAGTCTGTGGTGATAATAAAGTATTTAATTTTAAACTGATATTCAGTGGGTTAATTGCTTCTTTTTTTAATTCAGCGGGGGATAAAATGCAGTGCTTTTAGGTTTTTATGAAAATTATTAAATGATTCTTTTTTGTTTTTGTTGCAACAGTTTATTTTCTTCATTACAAAGCAGCCAATATTTACGTATTGAAAGTTCCAAGTAACAGAGATGACTCCATCCATTGTTGTTAGAATTTGCACCAAGCAGATTTAGCGCGCATTTTGCCACGCCGTGGTTATCGGTGGTAACAGAGTGCATTTCGTTTGGAAAACAGCTGAGGCGTTAGTAAAAACGCATGGAATTTTAATTGCCACCATCCATACTTTATTAACCTTTGGCAATGGATTCCGCAGTATTGGACGGATTTACCTATATAATAGCGTTTTTTTTTGCTTCTTCGTAAGCCGCCATTTGCAATTAATGTATTAAGATCATATTAAGATATGATCGAGTATGCGTGTGTTATGGTTGGCCACCACATCCTTCTGGAGAGGTTGGTCGATTTCGGTATCGTGTTTGTGAAAGAAGCTTATTGCGAGTAAAGCGAGGCCCTTCAAGCATTCGTCAATTAATTATATATCGAGGTTTGTTGTTTGGGAGATGTGCAGCTAGTGGATCCGAGAACTGAGCTCACTTCTTGTCGTTAGTAATATTTTATGCAAGGTCAGAGTTGCCTTTTTATGTTTTACTTGCGTTTGGTCTACACGTGCGAATTGTTTCCCTGAAGATTAATTTCTTTGTGGAAAGAAAAAAAGTTCAGAAATCAATTTATAAATTCAATTCAACAAGAGTATTGTTTCCACAGTGACCCCAGATCCCCGTGGCGAAAGAAGACATCCCGAAGACCGCAATCATCACACCCTGCGGTTTGTACGAATTCCCGTACATGACCATTACCTTCTGCAGGGGTTTATGGACTATATACTAAGAGACCTATACTTCTTCTATGCATATATCGACGACATCCTGGTTGCCTCGGAAAACAGCGAAGAATTTCCACGACCTGAAACCGCCAGAAACCTTCGACAAGTACGGGGGATGATCAACTATTATCGAGGTTTCATCAAGGGAGCCGCAGAAACCCAAGCGCCACTCCACGGAGTTCGACGCCCTAGGAGCAGACCAGGAAACTGATCCAGAGCTGAGAACGACGCTGCAATCAAACACGAGCCTTCAACTCGAGCGAGTCCAAACACACCACGCATGACAAGCGATTTACTGCGGCCGAGGACGTCAGTTCTAGGCCAACCTATTTCATAACCTAGCCCAACTTTTTGGATTCAAACGCATCCAAACGATAGCGTACTGCGTACCACCCACAGACAAACGGAATGGTAGAGCGTTTTCACAGACAACTCTACTGGACCTAACCTAATTTTTCTAAATGGAACACCCCGTATATTTTAATATAAAAAATAGTATATTTAGTTATTTTTTTCAAAAATATAACACCAGGGATGATATTTAAAGTATAAAAAAGATTTTTTTAAAACTTTTAAAATAGTTGAAAAAATTTGAATTTTTTTAATTTTTTTAAAATCTTTCGAGTCAGTATTCATTTTTCTTCAGTTTTGTAGGGTTATATACCCGATTCTATCAATTCAATTCCGATGGGTTCATAAATAATAAGATTCATGTAATACAAACGGCTTTAATTTACCCATACATTGATATCTTTAAGATGCGGGCGCTTAGAACAATTTTACCATTACGAATTCTAACGACAAGGTTAATATCTTTTGTATCTTCGGCGCGAAATAACTTGACACCGAAAGTGAATTAGTCCTTTGTAGCGAAAAATACTGCACCTGGCCGTTTAATTGATTTATCTTTGACAGCGTGTGGTCGTAATTTATGGGAATGCGTTTAATCTGCTTTACATTTTTTCTTTACCCCATAAGTTCTTCTTGGTTGTAAGTTTCAAAACAAACACGCTTAATTAATTCAATTAGAGGGGTTAGCTTTTTGTACAAAAAAACTCGCGTCTTTGGTAAGTTTTTACAGAATCTCTCGAAAAATTACTATACTTCGAGCTGCACGGTTCATGCTCCGTAGCCCAAAACCGAATGAATCTTAAATCTTCCCAGAATACTCCCTACCTGTTCTTTGCTAATTAATCAACGCCCTTTTCAAGATGGCGTTAATTAGGTGAACCATTTTTTTAAAAGAGCAAATCAGAATCCCTGTGTCCTCTGAAATGCCCGAGATCTACGCTATTCTTCAAGAAAATCACGCACGGAGATGGCGTTCTTACAAACGTAGGTGATGACCTCAGAAGTCAGTAATGTTATGTCAGCGGTTGCTGTCACACAAAATCTCATCCACATAAGATTACCTCCTGCTATCTCCGTCACACTGGAGCCAACGATTTCCAAAAGTTATTAAAAGGTCAATACGCTACAGAATTTAAATACGTAGAAAGAAAATATGATCGCTAACTTTAAAATGGAAATACGATTTCCACACAGATCGACATTCATTAAACTTTTGAAATTATCATATATAATACCATAAGTAGTCGAAGTATTGTCGAATATTTTTGAGGTGCTGTCACGAATGCTAGTTACGCTGATTAATACCACGAGCGCTTGCGCGAGTGGTATTAAAAAGCGTAACTAGCATGAGTGGAGCAGCAGCTCAAAAATAATCTACAAATACTTCGACTACGAATGGTATTCGGAGGACTATTCAACGAATCAAAAGAAAAATTAAGCATAATTACCTACGCGAATGTATTTCCATGACAACAACAAACGTCAAAATAAATTATGGAAGTTGCTTTTCATTTTGCTATTGATTCTATTCGAACTTTTGTGCTCCAAGCTAATTCGTTATGAGTGATTAAATTAAAAGATGTGGTGATAAGTCGGTTGTCGAAATTGATTAACAAACTAAGAAGAATGTTCCGGTTAATACGACAAAATTTCGCGTCATTTCACTGGTGGAAGTTTGACAAATGTCATTGAATAATCGCATTGAATTGTCGCTGAAATACCACACGTGCAATTATCACTATAATTCGTTCCCATTGGCGCAGCAATTTGAAATCGAGACATTTCACTGGTTGAAATCTGACAAATGTTAGATGAATTGAATAGTCAAGTCTATACAATCACCCTGTACTGTCAACTCATAACCGGGCGCACTCCGAAAAAATCTCCAAAATTCAAACTTCATAATTTAAAGAAGAATTTAAAAAAAATGGTCAACTAATTAATCGGATTGAATACAATCCATTATTCGCAAAAACTCGGTAAGCAGGTAGTCGTTCAGTTAGCATTTTTGATTCTGAATTTGGACAATCCGGTTTTGTGTCCTTTCAGGTACTATTTTGTCCTTCCTAAATTAAAATAAGTATCTGAGTGTTTATGGATTGTTTAGAAAGGTGATGAAAAACGGCCACGTCATATTACAGGTGAACGATTATTGCAAAAAGCCAAACCAGGAAAGAACAAAAGAGGATGGTACCAAAAAAGGACAGTTGGCATTAATGAAATGACTGCTCAGAAGGCAGATCTTTATGTTGTAAGAAAACTTTGTAACGTAGAAATTTTATTTGTAAATCTTTGCTATAAGTGTTGTAAAATCCCAACACCAAATCACCAAATAGATTTTTTCCGTTTACATAATTCATTATGAACTCTTCACCAGACCTGTTAATTTTTATTTAGTTTTGGTTCCGTTGCCCATCTTATCCGTATTATTTGTGCGAACTTCATGTTACATAATATTGCATTGATACTTTGGGTTTGTGCATTAGGTCGATAGATCTGACTCAAAAACAATTGTCACCGTCTGGGAGATTGTCTAAAGATTCAACTGGTTTTTCATAAGGGGTTGTTTGATTCGCTTGGAAGATTCCTTTTTATTTTGTTTTTACCGACACTACATTCGGCCTTTGATAGCGATAGCAAAGACGTCGACGGCGTCTCTTTAACCGGTCGTCCGATCTTGGACCGTTGGTTCAACGGAAGTAACGCATGTAAAAGTATCAAAAGTAACAAATCATTCAGCTCGACCAAGAATTAACCAGGAATTAATAAAACCTACGGAGGACAGGTCACCTTCATCGATAAAAGCTTATCGCCAAATGGGAACGACTGCGAAATCCAGGTGTATCTAGCTCTGGAGGAATATTGTCACAAGTATCTTCGATGTCTTCGTCGGGCACCCTTAATTATCATAATTGCAATTTCTATCATGTTAAACCATACATACGGTATACATAAAACATTTACGTTAGGTACATGTCTATAAAGCTTTTGTTGAAATCTTTAGCTAGCGTGCCAAAAAACATTCTGTATACGAAAATTTCCAACGTGCCACTTATAATCCCCTTTTTGTGGTGTCTGATAGCGCACAACTCCTCGGAGATACATTTCCGTACTTCAGTCCTTTTTACGAGATCTCCGCACTCTTCCAAGAAACCTCCCATAAACTTCGGGAGGTGAGCTAATAGTGCAAAAACCTAATTCATCTCTTTCAGTGCCCAGGTACCTGTTGAAACTTTTCCCAACAGAATGCGCCGAGATTTATTCGTTTCAATTCACCTTTCCAATTTAAAATGACATGAATTAAAGTCGAGACGCTTGACAACTAGGGTTTCCATCGACGTATACGCGAAGTGTGAAATGAGACAAACCGAAACCTTCAAAGTATTCAATTGCGTAATTCCGTCAGTTAATAAAAAAAAGCTTATAGGGAATCTTTTTCGTCCCTAACACGCTTGCTAATTAAAGTGACTTTTATTTGTTTACGTGTAAAGTTTGAAGTACTAACAACATGTAATTAAACAACCTCAATGTAACGCTAATCTCACTTCTATTCTTCACAGGATAATGAATGCCTTACGCAGTTGAACTAGGTTCATTATTTCAAGAGTTAATTACCGTAACCGGCGTCGCATGGTTGCTATATAAAATATCAACTGTAATATATTATATAGTCAACTAACTTCAAGTGGAACACTTAAAAATGTTCAAAGAATGCGAAGAAACGCGCGTTTGATCACAAAACCCTGAAAAAATGAGCTAATTAACGCGAAAATAAATCTTCCCTCTGGAAACAATTCTTTCTTGAATACGTACCTACGCTAGATATGTTGAAACAGTTGGCAACCTTTACTGTGTTTTATAAATATTAAATACATATTCAGAGAAATATCAAATAAATGTCAATCCAGTACAGAACTTACATTAATTGCATGATTGAATTAATTGACCTGGGTAGTTGGAAAACACAACATGGAGGCTGGTGGAAATTTGTCATAATCGAAAAAAACGAGTTCACGTAAAATTGAGCGCGAGATCCGAAATAGCATTTTACATATAACAAACTTTGAAATGCTTTACACGCGAGGCGACGACTAGTGAAGTAATATCACACTTGTGAAGGGTCGAAATCTGCACACTATCTCTCAAACGGCTTATGTGCTTATATTATGTTAAGTAACAGGAAAGCTAAACGCACGTGACACAATTCTTGGATAAGAGAACCAAAATCTGACATGAAAACTCTATCCGGGCCGCACAAAGGATTTCGAAACACATGAAATTAAAACAACATTCCTGAAAAACGGAAAAGCTTGCAAGCTTGTTTGGACAAATTACCTTGCACTCAGGCGTTCGACAAATAAAGTGACAAAATTAAATTTTTTTTCTTTTTTAATCATCGCAACGATCTGGTCGTTTGCGATAAGAAGGTGCACTTAATTTCACACAGATAACTTCTATAATAATAATAATTTTATTAACGCTACAAGGCATTTTGCATACAAATTAAAATTATAGTGATACAGAATAAAATACACAACATAAATCAATAAAACGAAGGACAAGATCGACGTGTAGGAGAGATAGCGAAAAGCTTGTTTATTGGATCAACAGTGAATTCCCAGTACGTTTGAAGGCGGCTAGTGGCAGTCCGAAGAAATCGATTTTCAGATGTAAGCTGTTGATCAGGTCAACCATGCGGTTTAAAGGGCTGTTTTGGAAGTATAGCGTTCGGCATTGTCGTGCATGTAGAAGTCGAGCCGAACGAACAAATCGGTACGTTTAAATTAATAGTGGATAAAATATCCGGACAGTTTAGGTGACCATTTAGTAGTTTGAAACCAAAACATGCGGTAAGTAAATTTCTCCTCTGTTTAAGAGTCAGTATTCCCAAGTAAAGTCGGACATTTTCAGTGCGATCCAAAATGATTCCATGAAGAAGGAATTTGTACTTTATAAGGCGAAGAAAATTGTTCTGTATCTTTTCCAACCGATTGACGTGAGTTAAGTAGTATGGTGACCAGATCGTGCAGCAATAGTCCAGATGCGACCTAACCAGGGAGAAGTATAAAGTCCTCAGTGCGGTTATGTTGAAGAAATCCTTACATTGGCGACGAATGAGCCCAACCATTTTGCTAGCCTTCGAAATAACATGATCGTAGTGATGCTGGAAATTCAATTTTGTGTCAAGTACTACCCCCAGGTCCTTGATGATGCCCATATGTTGAAGTTCTTGACCACAAAGATGGTAGAGCGGAACAGAAGGCGATGATTTCTTCGAAAAACAAATTGAACAACATTTGGTTAAGTTCAGTTGCAAATCATTATCTAATACCCATATTTCAAGTTGTACCAAATCTTGTTGAAGGATCAGCACATCCAGGGTGTTCTCGATAGGTCTGTAGTCGAGCTTAAGATCGTCAGCAAAAAGGGCATGATTTGAGGAGAATATCGAAGATATGTCGTTGACGTATGCCAGGAACAAAGGCGGGCCGAAATGTGTCCCTTGCGGAACTCCAGATTTGATGTCAGTGGGATCCGACAAAGTGTCATCGATTTGGACTCGTGCTTTACGACCAGCTAAGTAGCTTTCCAACCATTTCACTGCTTGGTTACCTAGACCGTACTTTTTTAGCTTGAATATCAGCAATTTGTGGTTAACCCGGTCAAATGCTTTGGAAAAATCTGTGTAGATCGAGTGCACTTCAATACCTTGATCAAGAGAACCAAAAATCCGGTTCAAGTATAGAAACAGGTTTGTTTCCACGGATCTTCCTTTTGTAAAACCATGTTGATTAACCGATAACACTTGCGAGAAGGCCTGGGTGAACTGCCGGACAACTATGGATTCGAAAAGTTTCGGTATAGCCGACTGGATGGATATTGGTCTGTAGTTATTGTAATCGGGCTTGATTCCATTCTTGAAAATCGGTGTAATTTTCAAATTCTTCCAGGCACTCGGAAAAACACTTTTCTCCAACGAAGATGAAAATAAAAGGAACAATGGTCGGAATATTGATTGAGCACAGTTCTTGAGAAATTTTGGTGGAATTTCATCCGGTCCTGTGCTTCCAAATTCATCAATAGCTGATAGACCGCCAAAAACCTCCTCAGCCGTTATTTTGAACTGCGCGAGCGCGATTTCACTGGTCGTGGAGAACGAATTTTCGTGAATGCGGCCCTCCACGAAAGCTGTAGAAAAGTGTTTGGCAAAATGATTGGCAATTTCACGACGGTCAGATGTGGACTCATCATCTTTTATCATCAAAGGAGGGATAATAGAAGTTTTGTTCATATTATGATAAAATTTCCAGAACGACTTCGGATTTAAAGTAACATTTTCTTCACAGGTTTTAATAAAGGTGTCATAGCACTGTGTGGTCAAGGATTTACACTGAGTTCGCAACTCGGTAAAAACTTGATAATCGATGTTGCTCTGAGATGCTTTATATGTTTTGTGGGCGAGCTTCTTATCCCTAATCAGCTTATGTAGTTTACTACTAAACCATGGCGGGTACGTTGATTTAAAACATTTAATTTTTGGAACACATACATTTAAAATGTCGTAGATGACTGTGTAAAAGTTTTCAACATTTGATTCCAAATCTCCATTGAAAAATAGTGAATGCCAGTCCACGGAACGAATGTAGTCATTGATTTGATCATAAGGAGCCTTCGAGAAATTGAATTTGTAGACTGGTTGTTGATTCGAGTCATCACACTTGAAGAAACCTTGGTGGGTGTGAAGCGCTACACTAAGTGCTGGGTGGTAGGAATCACAGATTACTAAATTATTATCACAGTTAGAAACGGAAGTATCACAGTTAGAAAAGACTAGATCAAGGATATTGTCATTCACCCGGTTGTTGATTGAGTTGAATTGATGGAAGCCGAACAGGTTGAATGCGTCACATATAAGCTCTGAAATGCGGTTGCGATTACAAAAAGTAGAAAGGTGTCCATCTTCCTCGTCGCTATCCCAACTGGTATTAGTCAGGTTATAATCTCCTAACAGTATAATTCTGGCTTCCGGGAATTTATCAAGAGCTGATTCCACAGACGTTATCTGGGATTCATAGACAGCAACATCAGAGTTGGGCGGGATATAGGTACAGCAAACAAGAATGGTCCCCTGAGGACTTAAATCGATTATTGCCCAAATTTCTTCAACGAAGGAAACTTGATGTACATTTCAGAGGAAACGATTTGAATGTTGATTTGATTGCGACAAGCACACCACCACCACGAACTTTGACACTCGTTACGGGCGACCTATCTTTGCGGTATACAGTAAATATATTTGCATCGAATAGTTCACCGGAAGCAATTTCAGGAGTTAACCACGTTTCCGTTAAAGCAATAACGTCGAAATCGATGGATAGTGAATTACAATAAACCGATTTCACCTTAGTCTTTAGGCCTCTAACATTTTGATAATAAATATCCATAAATGCAGAGTCATTAGTTATCCTTCTGACACCGGCCCCACCGCCCTTGAAAAATTTACGGCAGTAGAATTGATACCTCTTCTAGCAATGAAAACAAATTCACCTTGGGCCACTTGCTCGCATCCAGCAAACTTTTCAAGTGCGATTCCCTTACACCAACTTTAAAAGAGCAGGTGTCTTTATTATCAACTAGTAGAGAAGAGATAACATCGGTAAGATTCCATTTCGATTTAACAAAATCAGTAATGGTATCCGAGGAAGTACCACTTCTAACTCTGCCTACATACACCCATTGACGTCTCTCTGATCCTTCGAAGGTATTGGAATCGGAACCGCCATTAACATTCCCGGAGTCCATTTCCCCAATAAAAAGAGGCTTTTGAAATCTCCTCCGGCGGGATGTTACTACTTGAAAGTCATCAGTCTTCGGCTTATCTAAATTATCAATGGCATTCGTAACGGCATTATGGACCTGCTCCTGCGATGTTGACGGGATAGCTGTTGAATGTTTAGTAGCAGTAGTAGCACGTGTTGAAGATTTGACTGGCGTATTGCGATTAATGCCTTTAGTAATATTGGCAAATGACATTTGTTGTTTGTTATTATTTGACACTATATCTTCTAACGCGGCGACCTTGTTGATAAGAGTCTTGTTTTCCTTACGAATTTCAACTAATTCGTTTTTCAAATCGACGACCAATACGTTCTGTTTTTTGACAGCTTCTACTAATTCCATTAAGACATATCGATCAACAATTACGGAATCGCCAAAATTACATTTTTTTTCTTTTTTAATCATCGCAACGATCTGGTCGTTTGCGATAAGAAGGTGCACAATATCCCCGTACAGTCTCTCACAAAATCTAAAACCACCCTGCGGTAATTTATAGGTTGAGTTACTTAACTGGTCGTGGTTCCACACAACCGTTACAACAACGGCTCTTGATTCAAATTACTTTTTTTTTTACCGTTTGACACGAACGCTTTCGTGGCTTAACACGCTTTGCTCCATGGCTTACCACCAACGGCCTAATTCACACTAACTTTGTTTTTTAATTCACGCCCATTCTGGACCGTACAATCTTCTTCACCAATAAAACTCATTTTTCCAACCAATTAGATCCTTTGGCACACATCAATATGCTCCGCGTGGAGTAGGAATAATATAATTCGAATAATTAATTATTCAATTGTTCCATAATTCCGGACAACCTTCGCAGATGATTCCAATTACTATATAAGTATACAAATCGGTTTTTTAAATTTACGTTTTATGTTCAGAAAAGTTCGAAAAATGCAGGGCGGTCACGAACTAATTAAATTTCCTGAGTCAATAATGATCGATTAAACTAATTACTGAATCTTAAAACGATTTTTCACAAATAACTTGATATTCCGGGCAAAAATTCGCACGTATAGGGCAAAGTACAAGTAAAACACATAAGGCAACCCTTACCTTGAATAAAGCTAACCGTTGACGCCAAGAAGTGAACTCAGTTCTCGCATCCAGTCTTGAAAACAATCAAAGAAACCTCCCAAGCCGCAGGGCTGCGTATATAATTAGTTGATTAGTGCCTGAAGGGCCTTGCTCAACGTGTAATCTGCTTCTATATCGGGTACGATACTTAATTGGCCACCCCCTTCAGAAGGAAGTGTTGGTCTCCAACAAAATTCGAATTTCAAATTCGATCTTAACTGAACCAAGATGGCAGGGATACTGAGGCTGTATAACCCTGAAGGGACAAAGTAGTTATTAACTAAGACGCTAAAGAGAACCCTAAGAGAAACCAAAGGTAAACCCCCCTTCTTTGATGGCATAAAATTTACCTACCTTTTAACTAAGAAGGCTACTCGTAGCCGAAGCATACGATAAAGAAACGAAGGCGGTATTTACGTCAAAAGGGTAAAACGCATATGTAAAACCTCCGCTGTAATTGTAAACAAAGCTAAAGTTAAGAATAAATCTTTACAGGCTATAATCACAGGTGCGCTCCAGGAAATCGTAGCCGTGCACCTATAAAATTGTTATTTGTCGTTTTAAAAGAAAAAACTGACTTATTTCAAAAATTCCAAAAAGTTACTGTTAACGGTAGGTAAAATAACAGGTTTCACTCAAGGGGCGTAGTTTTAGTATTTCAATTTAAAAAATTCCCACATTTCTTGGAAAAACGGCAAAACTGATTCCAGTGAAGCATCGGAAAAATCTTAAGTATTAGTATTGTATTTAGAAATACAATGGTATTAGTTTGGTAGAGCAAGATATTCATTTATTCATTAATTTCGACATTGGCGTGAAACATCACATTTCTTCTGAGCATATCAGGAACGAAATTTTGAGCTGGGCTTGCATTATTTTTTTTTGTTGAAGCATATCTTTCACGTAGGAGTTTGATGGTGTTTTCTTACGAAAATCACTATCGCGCGCATTTGATTCAAAATGCAGGTTAAATCGACATAAACAGGAAAGAGTTTATAGAAGATAAATTGTAGGTAATCAAATTTCCCACAAAAAAGTCCGTGACGACATATCTCTATCTTCAACGGTTTGTGAATAATAAGCATTTTAATATGTGCCTGTGTTTCCGCCATACCTACGAATGCGCAATTTAAATAAGTTTTCCGACTCTGCAACCCACATATGACTTTTATCGATTCATTTCATGATCTACACTAAACATCTTCTCGGAACAAACAACATTTTTTACAAAAGTTGTTCTTTTAAAATGACAAATAACTATCTTATAAGTGTACGGCTATGCTTTTCAGAGATACAGTGCGTTCAAGGTAAGTATGTGTATTTCTATTTTCCAGGAAACTTGTTCGATAGGCATCTTCGCACTATTAGGGCATTGTGTGCGGGCACCATCGTGTTGAAATCTTCAGTTTCCATCATTTCTTTTTTATGTGTACCGATCGTTGAATTCGCAATAAAATTGCTACTCAATACAGTAAGTACTTTTTTACGGGTCATATAAAAAGTAAAGTTGATGATGATTTCTCCGAAACGAAACGTTGTATTGGAAATCTCTCGTAGAGCTCAAAATGTTGCAATGGGTCAGTGTTGTTTGTTACCTTTTTTGTTTCTGTTCAAGTAACATCAGAAAAGATAAAGATCAAATCGGCAAATTTCGATTTTTCTGGCATTTCGGAAGTGATCGGAATTTTCTGGTTTTCTCTAAAGCACGATAATCTTTTCTCTCTCTCTTTTCTCTAATTTGGCAATCGTTGTATCTTCTAAGGTTTCAGAGATCCCCACGATTCTCTTATCTTGGACACAGTGTATCTTGGTCTCTTTTGAAGTTTCTTTGCAAGCTATTACTCAAATACAAGCTTTGTTCTCTTTAAGTTTCCTTCAGGTTTATCGTAAATTCCTCTAAACTCCGCGTCAAATACTTCCAAGTTACTTTAAATTTTTTCTCCCTTCAAGTTCCCCACTAATGTCTCTCAAGTTTACTATTCAAGTTCTTCTTAAGTTCCTGTTCGTCTCCCCTAAGGTCCGATGAATATCTTTTGTTGTTTTCTAACTCTCTTCATGTTTCAGTTAGTACAAATGGTATTGGTGAAATATTACTTTTGGGTCTGTCTTTGGAATGGTAGGTTCTTATGTTGCAAAAGATGTGGAAATCTCTGGTGATAATCCAGAGGCATCAAGCCAAAATTGTTTAAAGTGTTTATATAAACGTATTTACGTGAATGGGTAATTGTTATATCTCCTTAATGTTATGCCATATGGTTTAATTGAATGAGCTATCTTTCTTCTATCTATATCGCAATCAGAAACCCATTTATTAATGTTGTGTGCGTTACGAGCATTGGGAAACAAATATTACAACAAGTAGAAAGAATATGAGAATGACACCAATGTAGCCAACCGACATCCTTTATTCTTTTACAAAAACAACACGATAGCTTTTAACCTCCCTAACTTGAACAGAATTACAATAAGAAATTGGGTACTTTTCAGTGCATCGATTTTACTACAGCACGATGGACGAACTTTTCTAATCTCATTCTCGTAATGTTTGAAACGTGATGCAAACATGAAAATACCTTGTTTGATTTTGGTTGGCTGCAATTGTGGTACTTTCAAGTATTTCGAAGTCGTAAACTTTAATTGTATTATCTAACTTTGCGAATTGCCGTTAAGATTCGTTTTCGTGCTCAAATTTGTCACGAACGCGGGGGATTTGTTGACAGGATTATGAAAATCGGCAAGATCGCGCTTGTTTAATTAAAACGTTGGCCGCGTTCGAAAATTAGGCCTCATTAGAAATTTCAAACGAAATCTTTGGAAAAGTTATGGTTGAGTTCGCAGCAAATCGGGTTGTAGAGGGCATCAAAACAAGCACTTTTTCCAAATAAACCGAGGGTCCAACGTGTTTCGTTTGGGAGCCACCCCCCAAAGAGTGTTGAAAGCTGCATTTCTTCTTTAATTTTTTTCTCAGCAACCATAAGAGTTACAAAGTCGGGTGGCATGTCTTTGAATAGGTTTTTGGGTATGCTCTTTCCGATTTTGCAATTTTTTTTTCCAAATTCCTACCCCTAAAGGGCGCACCCCTAAACTAGGGTGCAAAAAAAAATTCTGATTTCGACGAAATTTGGTATCTGGGGTTTTTTTAACATGAAAATCACGAATCTGAAATTAGTTTTTGAAAATTCGAAAAAAAAAAGTTCCACTGCAATTCTTGGCGGGACAACGAAAATAGAGATAATTCCACGAAATTTGTTGTGTACATACTAAACGAGTTAAGGAACAAAACTGTCGAACAGTTTTTTAATATAACTTTTCAAACAAAAGTTATACTCATTTGAATGTTGGTCCTTCGGGTCGCGAAGTGTCCCAAGCCTACTAGTAAGCCATAATTTCGCATTGTGTTGGTTGACAATGTCGCAAAAACAAAAGATTAACGGTTTGAGTCGATATTTTGTTATTTGGAATTAATTCGGTCATTAAATGATTAAAAAATTCGATGTATCGATTAAAACACCTACCAAGGTATCTTAAAGCGCTGATCGATTATTTATTATCTAAATAAGGTAGGGGAAAAAGTCAAATCACTTTCCGTATGATACTTTTTCACTATGATCAAAAATTTTCATAATCTTAGGTTGAAAAATAACTTCCAAAAGAACACGCTCCTGGCTTACTAGTAGGCTTGGGACACTTCGCGACCCGAAGGACCAACATTCAAATGAGTATAACTTTTGTTTGAAAAGTTATTTTAAAAAACTGTTCGACAGTTTTGTTCCTTAACTCGTTTAGTATGTACACAACAAATTTCGTGGAATTATCTCTATTTTCGTTGTCCCGCCAAGAATTGCAGTGGAACTTTTTTTTTCGAATTTTCAAAAACTAATTTCAGATTCGTGATTTTCATGTTAAAAACCCCCAGATACCAAATTTCGTCGAAATCAGAATTTTTTTTTGCACCCTAGTTTAGGGGTGCGCCCTTTAGGGGTAGGAATTTTGAAAAAAAAATTGCAAAATCGGAAAGAGCATACCCAAAAACCTATTCAAAGACATGCCACCCGACTTTGTAACTCTTATGGTTGCTGAGAAAAAAATTAAAGAAGAAATGCAGATTTCAACACTCTTTGGGGGGTGGCTCCCAAACGAAACACGTTGGACCCTCGGTTTATTTGGAAAAAGTGCTTGTTTTGATGCCCTCTACAACCCGATTTTTTTTTTTCGAACGGTCGTGTAACACCCTGTATAATAATAAACCTAATCCAAATGTTTTGTTTCAGGTGAGTTTATACTACTACCCTCAACTAGAAGGTAAATTTCAAAGTAACATTCCTAGAAAAGGTTACATTCAATTCTCGTCCAATTTTCAAGATTTCGTTGAATGTTCAGTAGTAATAAAAATATTGCGAAACAAAAAAGGAATGCATTCGAAACTTGCCAAGAAGAGAGTACAAATTTGTGCTTATCTTTTATTCGCGTCGGCAACAATTATACTTTTCTGTAATATAAGTTGCCTATATTGCGGTTTCATTTGGTATATTGTATTTCATTTCCGCCGGATTGATTCTCGTATTTAGACTGAAATTTCGATTATTGTTTATACCTAATAATTAACAATTGTAACGTGTCCTAATAATGTTTACGTGTATATAACTATACATAAATTAGTCTTTTTGTTTAGATCAAACACTTGTATGATCTTGACTATACAGGGTGTTAGATAGAAGTATGTAAAAAATTGGGTGGTAGAGGGGATCAAAACAAGCACTTTTTCGAAATAAACCGATGGTTTAACGTGTTTCGTTTGGTAGCGACCCTCAAAAAAGTGGTGAAACTTCTTTTCTTCTTTAATTTTATTCTCATCAACCATAAGAGTTACAAAGACTGATGCCGCGTCCTTGAAAAAGTTTAGGGGTATGCCCTTTCCGATTTTGCAAAAGTTTTTTCAAAAGAGAGACACACTCCACAGGAATACGGTGGTATCCAAACCAAAGAGCCCTTATTCCGGTAGACAATAAGTCAAGGAAAAGTAATGGCGGTTCAAGTAAAATTTGCACGTAATCATTGTGAAGGCAAATTTTCTCTGAATGGAACAAATGCAGGGAATGTGGAAGACAAAATTAAAAGAGGGATAGAATTAGGAAACATCTGCACGACCTGTAGCAGCGAAACAAAGAACTAAGGTAATGACAAATCTACTACATAACTAACATATAAACGAAACGGGAATACAAAGAAAGTACCTAGATGGCGTAACAATAGCACTTAAATGAGAGTATATTTCGAATGGAATATCAATTGGTGAGAGAAGAACGTTACAACTTACCGACAAGGGGGGCAAGGCAGACTAAGAGATTCTTGAAGGGGTAGAACCCAAGCAATAATTGTTGTCACAATCGAGGGTAATTTAATAAATGATTTCGAAATATTACAAATAGGACACTTATTATATAGATCTGAAATGTCAACGTCGTAACTCAATTTTTTGCAAAAAAAAGGCAACTCGTACTCTGAAAAGTTTATCAATATCAGAACAGGCTACCGAAGAAAGCAAAGGAGCTGTAATTGTTAAGTAACTATTCAAATATAGTTATTTACATAAAAGTCCGGAAAATGATACATCACTGGCGAGGAAATATTGAAGTGCGAGGCCCCTTGGGAGCCGAGTCTGATAATGACATTTTACTGTCGAGTTTTGTATTAAATTTTACCCGAAATCGTACTTTAATATAAAATTTCAATTTTCATATAGAACTTTTGATTAATGTCAATCTGTCAGTGATGACAGGAGTCATTAGAGACATTTGGAAATGTCAAAAATGCGGCCGGTAAAGTGACAAGCGGCAGAAAACGTAGTCTACTCTGTCTCTGTCATGGAAACTGACAGAAAGTAGACATTTAAATGAAGGTTTCAGGACGATTTTGGGTAAAATATAGTAATTACAACTCGATTTTATCGAAAACCAATATGTAATCAAACGTTACATCAAGGAGTCGTCGAAAATAAAAATATTACCTTTGATCTCTGGTCATAACGGCCGTCTGAATTCGGAAGGACGCTTTTCTGTCTTATGTGTAACAGATAGAAATACAGACCAAAAGGGAAGAAGGATAGTGAATAGCGCGACACATAAATATTGCGATAGCAATGTCTAATGTTCGTCAAGTAAAAAGTAATGGCGTATTAAGAATACAAGTAACCAATATGAAAGCAGAGTCTTCTCTAAAACGCAAGACACAATTAAAGAAGGGATAAAATTATGTGCAGAAAGGCCACTCTACCACAGAACTAACTTCCATCTAAACTAGACGGATTTACCTAGGTGGCATAAGAATATCGAATATGAATTCGGAATTTTGAAAGAAAAACAGAACGTTACAATTGCTTCATTTTTTAATCACACACTCGGCTTGCACAAATTACAAGGGACTCGACATTTACTGGGTTCGGGAACACCCGTGACAAAATATAAAAAAATACACATATCTAAAATAAATAATACTTAAATTAAATCTAACCGAAACAAATTCAATGTGCATCAAGCCCCACAGACGAAAACAAAAGCACTTGTATGATCTTGATTTATGCCGACCTCTTTTTGTTGAATTGAAATGCTATCTTCTTAATTGCTGGTTCTTCTGTACTCAATCAATTTTTCTAATCTCTGCCTTTTATAAACAAGCATTATCGCGAACCACCTCCACTTGTCCCAAGACACGCGAAAATTTTCCGTAAACCCACTATTTTACCGTCCTTTTGAAACACGTAAAGAAAATGTTACCGATTATGGTCTTATCCAGACCCATTTAGGTTTACCACAGATGAAGACGAAAATTCTATGCTAAAAATAAACAAATTCAACACAAAGGAAAAAATTGCATCTTTATCATCTTACAATGCCCTATCAATTTAAATTAAAGCAATAAAGCAATTTTTATCATAAAACATAAAATAATTACACAGCTGGTGTCACAAAAAAACCATTTTCTACGATGGTAAGGGCGCATACCACCCTATTCATGTCATAGTAGATTCTGCAAGTAAATCTTGTTTCATTAGTGAGAAATGTTTACGCAGTTGACTTTTGTACTCAAATTTACTCAGTTCAAACTGACAGTCTTCTGAAGGTTAGTGTTGCTTAATTTTAGGAAATTGAGGAGATAAGACTTTTTCATTCCATTTCTAGAGATTCAAGTGAAAGATTTATGGGTTCACTTCTTTTCAAAAATAGTGAACCGAACGTAGGTGCTACCTACTCACCGGCATTTCAGATCTTCTATGTTGCAAAATAGGTTGATAAAATTCTGAGCTTGATGACTCCTATTGGCAGATCAACTTACGAGATACATATTGCTATGTGCAATGGCAAACGGTTACTAAATTCACAAGCAGATACTAACAAAATCTGTTATACGAAATGGTTATAATTTTTGCAGGGCACAATTCCAAAGAATTATACAACGAATTGGCATAACCCTGGGTACCAACAGAAAAATTTAGCATGAGAACTCTTTCTAGGCCGTAATTCGAACTCGATTAAACAGAACATAGAACATTTGCAGATGAATAAATTAATTAGACAAAATCACTCAAATAAGGCTGAAAAAAGTAGGCACTCAAGGCCAGAATACACATACCACGCTACAAGCGATCGATTGAGACAATCAATTGAAGAAATTAAGTTTAATAATCTAAAATATCCGGCTAATATCGCTTTCTATAACCCATGCACAAACGCAGCATTAACTTTAAATGGCGTAATAAAAATGTCTTAAAGCACACAGCTAACTTCTACAAAACTAGCAAGACGGACTGACGCTCAACCCCCATCAAAGAACCCCGAATGAAGGAAGAGATACTCAAGCAATGCAACGGGTTTGCAAATTAAGAGGTTTGATCCTTCTAATAATGGTAAAAATACATACATTACAAACGGCTTTAAATTTGCCGAGAGGTTGATATCTTTAAGAAAATACAGATTCAGAATTTTCTATCGACGATTTTCGTTAAAATTCAACCCTTCATTCGACATAAACAAATGAATACCACTGTACCCTTTCGGTAGATAAAGCTGTTGATTCAAAAATAGCTTGAAACAATAGTTCTTTGCATCAAAAACACACCACACCGGCACGCTTAATTGATTTATCCTCGACTGAATACGGTAATAATTTTATACGACGGTAATTCGCCTACCTAACTGCTATAGTATATTAAAGTACAAGTGTCATTTGACGAAGATTGTCGCACGAGGTAGTTTGCCGCATAAGCCGCGTAGCGGCGAATGCGGCAAAAGCCGAGTGCGACAAGTAGACAAATGACACGTGTGCTTTATACTATTTTTTCTATTTCGACTTTATTTTAAATAATAAATTATACAAATTATAAATACAATATTGCCTTTAGGCGTTGTTAGGTAATTTTAAAATATCATTCAGTGTTGGTAATAGACACAGTTAATTTATTTTCACGTTGGCTAACCTGATTCCTGTATTTTCAAACTTCAAACTTTTAATTATTTGGTTATAATTCCATTTTGCGGCAGTTATGATGAATACGGATGACAAACACGTCTCTTGTACCCCACCAGAGATCCAAGAGATTGCCAATGAAGCGACGTTAAATTTACTGCCTGTAAAATCGAAAGTAAAGTACGAGGAGTACAACATTTTTGAAAACTGGCTGGCCGAGAAGGGAGTTCAAAAAGTAAGCAAGAATGTACTGGCGGCATATTTTACTACGCTAAGTAAAAATAAAAAAAGTTCTACCCTTTGGAGTATATATTCAAAATTAATCGGAATTAATACAATCGGTCAAGTTCCTCCTACGTTATTTACACTTTACAGGTTATGTTTAGTTTTGATTTGACGGATACCGTTGACGGCAGAAAAGCGAGGGGTACCAATCCAACAAAATAAAAAAAATAATACGTTTCTATTTCTTTCAGCATCATTTCTGTCTAGAAACGCACGCAAACTGGGCCAATCAAGTACGGTTTCTGTATTGTTTCCACATCGAAATAGAAAAAAGTATTTTATCGTTTTTTCTTTACACAATTTTCTTGGATAAAAATTGACACGTTAGAATTAGTTGTCTTTAATCTAAATTGCGACCTTGTTGAGATCATCTTAGGTAGGTTAATTTATTAGGGTTCACTCGACAGTAGGTGGTTAAGATTTTTTATTTGTAACATAGTTTCGGTAGTTTAATGTAAGGTTATTGCCACTTCTTCCTATGAATTTGCAGGCGGTCGTCTTGATGGGTGGTTGGGTAGTTTGATCTGCCTTTTTTTATACTAATATATAGCAATAGTTCGGATGCCGCCTAAGATTAACCCCTGACACAGTAAGCCCTATAAGAAATTGTAAAATATGGACAGACCATTACCAGCACTAGGTGAATGTTAATGGTTGAATTTATTCGTATAACTGTCGCGGATATTTTTGATTTAACCAATAGTGACGGTTTCAGCCCGTAGAATCTGGGAAGTGATATCTTAATCTTTTAACCTTAATGCAACCTCATCCTTTATAAAAATGAGAATTTTCACACTCCGTCTTCTAATACCTTGAAAAGTGTTTAACAAACAACGCCAATTTGAAACTTGTTTGTACTTCGAACAAACTTGTTTAATACTTATTCGGATACTATCCAGTTCCTACGCATGAAATTCTAGACGAAAATTATTTTAAGTCAGATTTTCCTGAAAAAAACTTTTAATTATCAGCTGCCTACACCTTTTCCAAGTAACGGAGTGTGGTGTAATGTGTTTATCAACATTATATTATGTGCAAGCAAGGTATTAGAATAAATAGGACTGTCGCAAAAGGAAATTGTATACGGTAAAAGCTTGGCTTCATACGGCGAATGTAACAAGTTTGTTGTTTGAACGTACATAATGGAGTAAGTGAAGTGGCACTTCATGTGTGATTAATTGTTAGTATAATGAAGAATTGTTTTAATTATGAACGTCTCCTTTCAAGTTAGTGCTCTGCTTACTTGCCACTACAACGTGACACATTTGTCTTTTAATGGTGAGTTAAAATGACGTTGACATTTAAGTCTTCCAATAGCACAAGTAAGGAAGCAATTACGTTCCAATATAAAGGAGGATTATCGTGCAGTAAGTCGTTTGAAAATCCTTTTCTCGGCCACTTCATTGGAAACTTTACATAAATTTATTACGAAAGTTTATAATCGCAAAACTTTAGCCATTGAAGTAAGTCAGAGGTTACAAAATAAGCCGAACGTTACGTTAAGGTATAAGTGTTTTAATATCAAACTTGAATAAGAGTTTTGCTGGGAATCGGAATCTGGCGTTGTTTCGTATGGAAATATACAGTAAATAAATTATATATACAGAAAACTGGCGAGTTCGGTCTCTAATTATCTCGTTTTCGTATGAATTTGTACGTTTTATAAAGCGTAGAGAAAACAAAGAGCACTTAAAATTTAGTGGTATATTTCGAATTCGGTGTAGATTATTTTTTATTGCAAATGTGGGTAGGGTGGCAATTGTAATGAATTGAATTAAATTAGGTTGTCTAAATTTGGTTATTAGCCAACACAAACCCTCCCAAAAGGGTATCGCTAGTTTATTGTCGGATCGAATGCTATGTTTAGTTAGCCCAGAATGCATTAGTTTAGGAAAATTGACAAGAGATTTTTCAATTCTCGTACTGAACGTGGGTGGTTGAAACAACGTGTTTATAATTTGTTTGTGAAAATAGGATGATCAGTTTTCATAAATTAACAATCACTTTGTTGATAAAAAAGTTAATATTCGCAATCATAATTTGGTTTTCTGATGCCCGAACTATCACCCTGGCAAATCAGGCGCAAGATTCTTTCGCTACTCGGTTGGTGCTGTCGTGACCCGCTAACGAATGCCTTCACAACTATCCCTTCCTGTTTTTTAAATGAATTGTCTATTGATTAGGTGAACCATTTTTAAGAGCAAATTGGAATCACGGTATCCATTGAAGTGCACGAAAAATACGCTGATTTTTTACTAGGGGATGTCGCTTTAACAAGAACTAGTTACAGGCAACTGACGCTTTCCGTTAGTTAATTGCGTACGAACTTTTGCGACTCTCTTACTTAAGCATACAGTAGCTTCCGGTTATTAAAGGGCCTATTTGTCCCTATCTCGTTAAGTTTTAATGTCGAAGGAGGATAATCGTAAAGAGCGAGTGGAACGTTTGGACGAGACATATCTACTGGCGATGTGAAAGCTTAAGTGTAAATATTTCGAAAGCGTCTAAGGAAGGTACCTACAAAGGGAAAATGCAATACTGCGAAGAATTTCTCTAAGGGTTTGGTTGTTCTTGCGTTATATAGCGCAGATTTTGAATGTGTGACAGGCGGTCTTTAAATGTATCATGACGTGAATTAAGATGGCACTGCTTTTTCTCAAACCCGCCGCATAAACGGCTAACCAGCTCAGGGATGATAACGTATAAGATATTTACAGTTTTGGTTCGGTAGGGCACATAAAATCTACGTCAACTTGTTACAAAATTAAACTTCTATTTAATTTGTTGATTATCGGCTGTTGATTACCTACGTTGAGTTACAAAAAAATCCCCCAAATGGAAACTCTAGTTCATCAACTCAAGCAATTGAAATGGCGATTGTTTGAGGAGTCAATAAATAAATAAATAAATAAAAATAAATAAATTGATTCAAACTCCATATAAAACAAATAAGAAAATCCTGGAACGCACAATTAACAGGTGTCGCCGCTACTTACGTAATTCACCAAAACTCAATTAAATCCTCGAGAGATATGTGTTTAGACTCGATCCATAATTACTGCAAGAATTACACAACATCCGTTTAATCGCCATAAAATCGTAATAACACTTCAAAATCTTGCAATTACACCTTTGGCGATGAACACACGTACTCTTAAAACGTGCCGACCCACAAGTACTCGCAAGGAAGACGGAAAGAAATGAAAAAGTAAACTAGCATGCCAATTCTGACTTGCGCTTGCGTTTTGCGATTGCGTCTGTGTTTTGTGTTTACGTTTTGCATTTGCGTTTTACGTTTGTTTTTTGTTTTTGCGTGTACGTTTTGGGTTTGTGTGTGAGTTTTGCGTTTACGTTTGGCGTCTAAGTTTTACGTTTACTTTGGCGTTTGAGTTTTACGTGTTCGTTTTCACTTTGTGCTGCTGTGATTTGCGTTTCCGTTTTACGTGTGCGTTTGGGTTTAGTGTTTGCGTTTGAGTGTTGCGATTTGCGTTTAGCGATTTGAATTTGTGTTTATGATTTGCGTTTATGCTTACTTACGCTTGCGTTTCGCGTTTGCCACCATGGCCGTACTTGTGGACTCATTATTTTTGGAACCTCTACTGAGGGATGCGATAGACCGTTTTGAGCCGGGTGGACTAGGTCGGCGGGCACTGGGGCTCTCTCGATAGTATTACATGCAACCGCAACATACGTGTCGTGTATCCTCTTAGCCTCGAGATACAGCGGCGGAATATTTGAACGGACTTCAAGGCTTCGCGTTGGGGTAGTGTAGGCTTTTAACATACTTAATAAAAATGGACTCTGACAAGAGTCGATAATGGCTTTTATTCTAGAGTCGCAGGATTTTTTTTGTCCCAAACTTCAGCACCATATAATGCGTAGGTCCACATTGGCCCCGCCGATGTGAAAAAACCTTTGTCGCCTTTTGCTTCATCATTTTGACGTGATCTATATAAATGTCAGCTTTGCGTCTAGAATAACGCCTAAATACTTAAAGTTAGGGGCGGGTCATTGCTCGGATTTTTGTCCCTTGCATCCGCAATAAGTGTAGTAAGGTCTATGTCGCTTTCCTCTGCAGAGAAATAGGAATTTGTTACCATTTGGGCCGTTTACCTTTTCTTTCGAGGTGTTGTTTGTCGCCGCCACAGTGAGCGGAAACGTTCTCGTGTTTCTATTGGTAGTCGAAAGTGATGAAGGTAAGCCCAGATACCTGGTTTTTCTCTGATTGTTCTTTGGAGGGAGGCGTGCGTTCCATCAGAGCACTTCGGATAAACACATCTCCCATTATCGTACAACACTAAAACAGAAAACATTGATTGGGGACAATCTCCTGTTATTGGGCGACTCGGCTCGGTGCCGACTATCTTATATGCAGTACGGGCCTGTTAACAGCGCCCTCCTCGGCTGAGGAGTCTGGGGTGCGTACCCTGCCTTAAGTATATAGCGGGGTTACTTATTCTGTCCACCGATCGACCGAAGTCGACAATAACCAAAATTTTACGAACTTTATCTTAATTTGCTTACAAAAATTCATTGTAATTTACTTAACGACATTCAGTAGAAAACTTTGTATTTGAACGATCTCTTTTTGCAAGAAAAAATCATTAACATAGTTATTGTATTTGTAAACCCCTCTAATGGGTGTTGTAAAATTCCTGCGTTAGATGTCTGCTGCAGCCGTTCAATCTAAATCCCCGTCCATTGTATTTGAATCCCTCCTCGTTCCCTTTAGAAAATGAAACAGTCCTAGTCGGCCTTATTTAGAAAGCCAGAGTACCAGAACATCCTCTTCAAGGAAAAACCAGACTCTGTGATACACCCCTTCCCCGTGAAGGGGTACCTGAAATATCATAACCTGTCAGCGTTCTTGTATTTTAAGCCATTGATGGATGGTTTATTGCATCCAATTTTTACCAAAAACAATTTAAAAGCTTGCATTTTTATTGCTAACAATATGCTTTTCACTCAATTCTTCCATATAATAGAAAGCTCTTACGCAATAATAACCGAAAGCGGAACGCATATTTCAATTAATATGAGGGGCGCACGTAGAGTGTTCATAAATTACTGTTTTAGGTTGCAAATTGTATCATATTCAATTATTCTCCATTCCGCTTATTAAGCCTGCTCGTTTACGGTTTAATTTGGGCGCGTGTCATGCGAGTATGTTGTTTATTCATCGAGTTCGTACCTCCCCCAAGATTGTAAATATTTATAGGATTTTAATAATGTTTTGAAAGCAAAAGAACTATGGAATATGTACCGCAAGTAGATTGGAGAAAATAAACAACGCGAGCGTAGCGATTGTTGTCTTTGCAAATAAACTAGCATTTCTAGGCGTTGCTCGATACGAAGGCCTTTTGTGATAATTCGTCACAAATTCGTTCGGTGGCGTAAATGAATATTCGGGAAATATGTACAATCATAATGAGTTGTTATTTTAGTATCCTACTAGCTGCTTTGCGAGGTTTAACAAAACAGATTGAGACTTCAGTATTCTGATGGAAATTCAAATTGGAGAAGGATTACATTATTTTGTTTGATGACTTGTTATTACTACACCGACTAACGAGTTCTCAAATTTTGATTGCATACTACTATGTTTACATTTAAGGATCTGTTTCGTATTGGTTCAGTTGTTTATTGGTTGTTTTGAAAGTCGGTCGGAACAAATTGTGCACATAATGTGCAGAAAGAACATTTTAGATCCAACTACTATAGCGACAATTACTTTTTAGCGCATTTCCACAAAAATAAAAAAAATGCGCTATTGTGGCCACTTTGTCCGTCCGTCCGTCCGTCCGTCCGCTCGTTTTGCGACGCTACTAGTTCTTTATCTTAAGAGCTATTGTTCTACTGTTTTCGCTATTTGGTTCGTTATGGTGTCGAGTCTTGCACCAAGGAAAGAATTTTTTCTGTACCGCTTACAAAAAAGTTATTGTAAAAAAACAAAAAACCGTTTTTTACATGTTCCATAATTTTACACTTTTGCCGTTTATTAACGATCCTAGAGATCGTTTATAATTTTTGCATTGCTATCTGTCGCCTGCCGGTTGGTCTGTCCGTCTGTTCCTTTGTCTGTCTGTCCATATATCTGTCCGTGTGAACGATAACTTTGTTTAGAAATGTTCGATCGCTTTTACATCATCCGTTAGTTATGAACTGAATTGCATGAAATTCAATATAGGGCATTAGCTTTAGCCTATAATTACGGCAATGCCAAAAGTTGGAATCGAATCGATTCAAAATCACAGTGCCCTTTCGCATCTCGACCATCTTATAAAACCAGAATTGCAAACTTTTCTTACTTATAAAAGTATTTTAAAGAAATTTGATACATAGGCACATGGAATAAAGGAAAATCAAACGCCAATTTTCAAAATTTAGTTTTTGCGCATGCGCAGTGCCAACTTTTTTATTTATGGAAGAATTTAAACCGAAATTTGATTAAAATAGGCACTTCGAACTAAAGGAAAATCAAACGCCAGTTTCAAAAATTTGGTTGGTTTTGCGCAGGCGCAGTGCCAACTTTTTTATTTATGAAGAATTTAAATGAAATATATACATAGGCACTTGAAATAAAGGAAAATCTAACATTAGTTTTAAAATTTAGGTTTGCGCATGCGCAGTTCCAACTTTCTTATATAGAAAAGCATTGAAATGAAATTCTTCTCATAAACTGAAATTGAAGTAGCACGTCAAAAATGGATTGCCCATGTGCAACGCTATCTTTCATATTTGTGGCCGGATTTTTAAGATTTTAACAGAAGTTGCATCTTACAAATGGGAAATGAATGCAAGTGGAAATGCGCTTTATGTAAATCGTTTACGATTACTTTTTAACTTGTTTATAGTTGTGGCTGTTATGAACATGCATTGACAATGTCAGGACTGATTTTGGCTTTTGACCACTCTCTTTTGTACTCTGTAACGGGAACCCTCTGATACATTTTTAACATTATATTTGGTTCAATTTAAAGTACGATCATGTAAAAATTGCATATTTACCGCTTTATACGAATAGTAGGCGCGAGTCGGTTTAACGGCGATAACCAGACGCGTTTAGAATGCGTGGGTTTTGCGACAGTGGCGTCGGTTCGCTAGCTTGCGATTGGTGGAAAAGGGACGTTGGTCGTGACTTTGCGGTGGTTCCGTTTTTCATATCGAAGGTGATATATTTTTTTAAAAAGTAAGTAATAGTTCCTGTAAGCAGGATGGCAGATTTAAAAAGTTAACCGCGAGTGTGTAGTTCCAACCACAAGGCAGTTAGGGGTGTTGTTATATTAAAAATAGACTAAAACGAGTGGTTGACCACTTGGTAATTTTGATGTACAGCCAACAGTAATTTTTTTGTAATTGCAGTAATTTTTTGTAAATTGAATGGTAATTTTAGTAATTTCGGTAACTTTCTGGCACTTCTAGTAATTTTTTGGTAATTTCAGTAATTCTTTGTTAATGTTGGTAATTTTTTGTTTATTTCCGGTTCATATCTTTGTATTTTTAAGATGTAACTTGTTAATTATCTTGTTGTCTGCAGGGAAAATTTTTTTAGTTATTTTGTGAATGGTTTCACCACAACCATGGCAAGGTACGGACCACATACTTCGTGATATGTACACTTACCCTTTCAAGGGAATTGTAAGCATTAGTTTCAAAATTGCAAATCCATATATACCCCTACCATATTTCCAACATAGGCATAACCGAGGGTATAACATGGGAGGAAGAGGGACACTCGCACGCGTTATATTGTCTACAAAAAAGGTGCTAAGAATAAAAGTCGTGTATCTAACAGTTTTGTTAAAAATTTTAAATTTAAAATAAATTATTTTGGACTATAACTAAATTCGACTGTTACAGTAGACCATGCTCTAGAATCGCTCATTCGTTCACCTAAGATTTAAGGAGGTCCAACGAGAACCAAAAAATTTAATTCAGTATACAGGGTGTTACGTATAAGTATGTAAAAAAAATTTGGGTGGTATAGGGGATCAAACCAAGTACTTCTTCCAAATAAACGGAGGGTCCAACGTGTTTGTTTCGTTTGGGAGCCACCCCCACAAAAGTGGTGAAATTTGCATTTCTTCTTTAATTTTTTTCTCAGCAACCGTAAGAGTTATAAAGACTGGTGGCACGTTTTTACATAGGTTTTCGGGTATGCCCTTTCCCATTTTGCAAAAAAATTAGGATTTCGACGAAATTTGGTATCTGGGGGTTTTGAACATGAATATCGACTTAAATCGATATTCTTTTGCTATTTGCGACATTTTCAATTAACTACGTGCGAAATTAGATCACTCACTAGTAGGGAGGGGGAGGGAGGAGACTCATCAAGTATGTACACAGCGAATTTCTTGGAATTCTCACGATTTTCGTTGTTCGACCAAGAATAGCAATGGAATTTTTTTTTTCGAATTTTCAAAAATGAATTTCAGATTCGTGATATTCATGTTCAAAATCCCCCAGATACCAAATTTAATCGAAATCCGACTTTTTTTTTCGAACCCCCAGTTAGGGGTGCGCCCTTTCGTGATAGTAATTTTGAAAAAATTGTTGCAAAATCGGAAGGGGCATATCCGAAAACCTATTCAAAGACGTATCACCAGTCAATACCAGAACAAATATGCAAAAACGAATATCTCGAAAACCATGTGCCGGAAGAGGGTAAGTGAAACATCATTTTTTCACTTACATATGTTTTCTTTTATTTTTTATTTTTATCTGAGCATAGATAAGAATAGATATATAAAGAGTAGCATTAATGCTGATCATCCTAGCTGAACACTTTATCACACGAGCGTTTTTATTTAACGAAATAATTTACTTGCAACATATGTAGGGCTGTCGTGCTCGAAATGAAATTGATAAGAGCTATTGGACTGACCTTATCTAAAAACGGCTAACAACAACTAAATAAAAGTGCCCAATAAAAACGTTGACGGCCCGTCGTAAAAATGTTAATTAAAGTTTTATATGTCTCTTCAGAGCAGGGCCATGAAGAACACTCTTTTGCCTCCGTTTCCATTCGACACACACGCCTTATAAGATCAATTAAGTAATATATAATAAAAAGGACTCCGGAAAATATAAACTGTTTCACGCGATACAGGCCATAAAGTAAAAGTCCGTCTAGGAAATATCAAATACGTTAAAAGAAATCCCGTCGTATTAATATGTTACTGCCGTTGTTCATACTTCTTATATTATGTGTTGGCGCCTTCTTTTGTGGCACGACTCTCGGGGTGATTTATTTACGCAATTTATACGTTTACAATTGCAAGATAAATGGACCAGTGTTGAGAGATGAGTGATGGTGAAAGTAAAGCATGTGCTGATTGAATTTTATTCTGGAGTATTAATAAAGTGGAAATTTCGGCCTTTTTCGTATGATGCTATCGAAGATTACAAGACTACACTTCAGCAAGACAATCAAGTAAGTATATGACAGCAGATATACTGCGTCAATAAATTATTAAGTACCGAACATTTATACTTAACTTGATTGTGTCGTGTGTATCAATTTAATCTTGACCCGTAAACTTGGTGTTATGGGACTGGACTATTAACTGTTACGATTGCGAATGTGACATTTACCATAATTTAGTGATTAATTTTTCTGTTAGCTGGTAGGGGACGCTGGACTGTCTTTTCTTCTTACTTTTGGATACAATTTTATGCTCACTGATCTCAGAGTCCTTTCTCCTAGGATGGGTTTGTTTCTACAGTGTGATCTACTTTTAGATGGGCCATATTGAACAAGTTCACCAAAGTGCTGTGAGAAACTTTTACGCGTGTTGTCCGATAATTTTGTCAAATGGAAAAATGAAGCAGTGTAGTACAGCGGGTGCTTTCGTTAAGGTTATCTTTTTAAACGTTTCTACCGTCCGAACAGCCGCTCAAAATTTATTCATCAAACCGGTTTTGATTTGCATTTAAGTCTGTTCTAAAGCGAAGCTCAAATGCGTCAGCGTTTGTGTAATTGTAGTGCACCTGGTATCGCAAATCTTGTCCGACCAGATAATTTGGATGATTAAAAAACTAATTTTATTATTTCTTAATTTATTTGTCGACCGCCTGCGTGCGGGGTAGTATGCCCACACAAGCTTTGTAAGCTATTCTTTCTTTAATAGGTTTTGTTTTAATTTTTTTCGGAATAAATGTCATGGACCATGGTCAATCATTTAATTGTGTGTTTATTCGAACCCATTGTGCCACCCGTTTCATGATAGATTTTGTGAATGAAAATTTGTGTAGTTAATTTTTTGGAAGTCGATCGAAGCTACAGACTCGCCCAAGTTGTTTATTTAAACGCAACATTTGAGATTTTTCAATCATTTTTGTGGAATTTTTGAGCTCTGTTCCAAGTTTTGGATCACCCTACACAAGTTATGCAGCTATTCATTATAAAATTTCGCATTAAAATCTATATTTAGGTAACAATATGCAGTATTAGCAGTAGGATTTTTCGCTGAACTAATTTAATGGCCAATCAGGAACTTTAGAATTATTGATGATCTTTTCACAACTTCACAACTTGATGCAAAGTTTCCCCTCTATATTTTCAATGTTTTATGACTTAAATGTCTGAACTCTTTCTAAGATTTATCCAGAACTCTAGAACGTTATCGAGACTTCTAGAACTTTAATTGCAAATTTTTGTAAATACGGCGCTTCACATTTGCAACTTTTCTTTTGATTTTAAAATTTGGCATCTGCTGTGATTGATTAACAGTTTCAACATTTGATTTTCAAAGGTACGTAGTTTTTTCCTTCATGTACTAATGTAGGTAATTTAATCTGTTTAGTCGTTACGGGCTGTTGAGTAGGTCATGAAAGGGAGAAATCTTATGTGCCAAATGATTCACAGGCGTTTCTTTAGTAAATTTTTCTAGAATTTTGTATGTTTGTATGGTTGTGGTATAGGCGGAACGGATGGGCTCGCGCGCCACCAAGGGATACGGTCTTGCCCTTGGTCAAGGTCGGCGGTAGCAGCGGTTTACGAGACTGTCCCTGAAGCCTCGGATAAACTTAATCAGAGTAAACGGCAACGGTCACTTAGGAAAATCTAGAACAAAATTACGGCAAACTCCCTAGCGGGAATAAAAGCAACAAAACACAAATGAATTAGCGGTGTCTACCGGATAGCAAATGCGGAAAAGCGAAACAATATCTCATTATACTTAATCGAACAGGGCGTAGCAAAGAGCTTACCTTGCAATTAAACGGAACGGTAGAAATTAGTGTGTAAGGAAAAGCAAAAGCTGTAGATACGATGCGGTAAACTTAATGTAAAAGCAAAAATTAAACGGTATGAATGCAAAATACATTTACAGAAAAGCTCATAATTACGGTACTAGGGAAAGGATCTCTAAACAACACGTTGCTTTTAATACAATTGGGCTATTTCATCGAGGGATCGACAGTTTTTCCAGCTGACAGAGCGTATTCGATTATCTACATAAAAAATTAATACTTTTTTTAATTAATTGTGCGATTTGCGGACGTCCTAAAAATCTGTAATTGGTCTTAACATTTAAATTACGAGGGCTTCTTTTAAGACCCCTCAAGACTTATTCTGAATTCTGATATCGTTGACTACAATACATTTATTTAGTTAATGTTAATTGCACTTACTTAATTGGCCGGATCGAAATTTCTAAAATTCGCTAATCTAATTAACACCTTGTTAATTGAATTTTTGGGATCAATCGGCGGGGTCGGCGATAGAAAGCTGATAAACGCCTAAACTGCACGGCCTCGACTGGTTTTAAGCTTGTTTGCAATTAACACAGGAAACAAAAACAGTTTATAATGGATTTTGGACTTTTACCGGTCCGTACTCTTTAGAGGGAGGTCCAGGTGGATAACCAAAAGGCCCCGTTAATTCCTCACTGGCATGCGGAGAAAATGAGAAGTTTGGAAGGAAAGCGACAATTGACCCGTGGCATTCGAGGAAAATATTATAATTTCAGACTTATACCATACACACCCAGGGTAGACCAAAAGATTTATTGACGCGAGCATTTCAGATAAGGGTAATGGCATAATGAGTAAGCTCACTCCAAAGTATTCTAGGCCTTACGAAATTAAAAAAAGTTGTTTCCTTTTGTCATAATTGAAGTTTGTACAGACCAAAATAGGCGTCGACAGCAGTGGGTCCATGTGAAGGGCATCAAACCAGAATTAGCAGCTCCGACTCCTACTTTGTGTAACTCCAACCTGTTAAGCTTTCCGAGGAGGCGATGATGTGTAAGAGTGATAACGTCAAAATTTTATTTGTAAACATCCGTATTGTGTTGTAAAATTCCTCCGTTAGATGTCATCTGTTGTTATCCCCATCATTTAACATGAAATCCCTTCTCAATCTCGCACATGTTTTGTGATTCTCCTTGTCCCTATAAAAGTGTGATTGTAAAGACTCCGAGAAACTTAATTCATGCACCTGTTATCGACCAGAAACCAGAACCAAATTGCATATCAAAGCATTATTACCTCCCAGATTAGAAAACCAGAATTCCTTTTAGTTTAAATCATTTAAAATAGATGAAAGTAAGTAATATAATATTGAATGTAACGTTACTTTTAAGTCTTAATTGCAACATCAGCCTTATTTAAAACAAAAATTGTTTCAGTATTGAACTACTTTTAAATATTTAGAGTAGTTTTTAAATGAGAAAAATAATTGCAATTTCGTCAGCGCCTACCATTCTTTAAACTTCGATATTACCTAAATTGAATTTATATCATCCCGTATCATTCAACTCCTCCCCCTTTTACACTTTTGATGGGTAAAATCGCCTCGGGCTACCGAATTTTTTTTTGTGAAATAACGCCGCTGTGATGAGAGCCAGTTCAACAAAACCGATTGACAAATTGTTTTAAACGGTTTGCGAAAACGTTCTCGTTCAACAAATGCTATCGCCGCAATCGATTCTCGTTCGTGTATTGCTGGTAGTGGCAGTTAAGTTGTGTTTGTTTACAGAAATGGATCTCTGAATTCCGTTGCAATTATAATTAAATACGTGCCTTGTGATATTTAGTCGTCCGAAACGGAATTTGGCGTTTATTCAAACGCAGTATTCTAATTATTTTTATTCCCTATTAGTAATTGTACAGTGTACACGTTTTATTCTATGCCATTATTACTTTTCGTTACCATTCCGACCCGGATATTAAATTAAAAATGAAATTAATTAAATTTCATTTGCTATTAAATTCCCAGTAGCTTTATACATTATAATTTACAATTATGTATGAAAATTAATAGGTATGTAATCTAGTACACACATTTTCTTTAATTTTCTTCCACCCCACGATCCGAAAAGTCTTTGGTAGTTGCAGCCACAAAATGCTGAATACAAATCGCTTCTCGATATTTTGAACATTGAAGGATTAGTGTGAACAGCGAAGACGGACAAATGTAAACTAATAGTTCAACTTTCCTTTAGGAAAAACGCTAAGCGATTAAGATTCTTTGACGATGAAACCCAGGTACACATTACCTACGCTTTCTTAGAAAACCGGTAGTTTTAGTTCTCCAATTGTAATGAATAAGTTGCACTACTACTTTCAAAAGCTTCCATTACTTGCAAGGTTTCGACAGTGAATTTCTAAGGAAACGCGGTTCTCTTCCATGAAGCCAACCCCGCATCTAAAATACTGTAACGTAAATTTGATTACGTGAAGAATTTATGTACACTTAATTGTTAATCTATTTATATCGGTCCTCAAATTTTTAACATGTAAATTTATAGCACGAGCGTGAGTGTCACTATTTATCACTTCGGCATTGGTATTGGAACTTATACAATTAAATTTGCGTATATCAAGATTCGAGAGAATTCTCAATTCAGCATACCATATTTCATGGAAATTCACATTCGATTAATTGCTTATCGCCGATGACTAATCCCTAATTGACTTGATGGCGCCTGGATATGGCTATAGAAAATTAGTTACAATATAGATGCAGCCAATTAAAAAAATTTACGAAAAAACGAATAAAATCAATGGAAAACAAGTAAACATTAAATAAACAGTTTTTTCCAACAAAATATCAGGGAGAATTTAAATGCTGCTGAAATAATGCGAAAATTTAAAGCACCCCATTACATCTTACAGTCATAAACTTCAGCTATATCCCTTTAGGCAGATATTTCCCATTAAAAACATTTCGCAAATATTTAAACAATTTCGGCAAACTTTGCAGCGTTTGTGTTTCTGTCGAAAATTTTTCAAACCTCTACAATTGTTCATCGCATGTTAAGGCTGCTCCAATTTAGTTGATGTACACGATTTCGGGAACTTTTAATTGCTATCCGAAATCTTGCGATAGCACTATCATATTTTGGGTATAGAATAGTTATTTGTTTCATTAGTACAAAAAATGTCAGTTTTCGGGACGAGGAAGATAGTTGCTGGACGACGCGTTAGCGGAGTCCAGCAACCTTCCGAGTCCCGAAAACGCATTTTTTGTACGAATAAAACATAAAATTTTTTTTCTATTTCGGTGTCACAATGATGATTTTGTACAACTGTTTTCGGCCGAAAACAGTTGTACAAAGACAGTGATTATAGTCGTTTTTTTTGGTAACTCATCTCTTAAGTTGGCAGTTACTAGTTAGTACAAGTAGGTACTTTGTTGGGTACTTCCATGTTTGAACTTCAAAATGTCAGTCTTACTACGCTGCCAACCTAAAACTTAACGGCATAAAAAGTGTTCCCAACATAAAACATGTTAGTTCTAATGTTCCCTATAGTTTCTGATAATGATTTTTTTAATTAAATTAAAGCACCGAAATAGAAAAAATAGTATGAAAAACGCGTGTTACAATGCTTGATTGTAATACTCCTATCTTGCGGACACTCGTGGCTACGCGACTCGTGCCACAAGATAGTCGTATTACAATAGGTCGCATTGTAACACTTGTCTTTCAATATACTATTCTCCAACCCCCTTTACTTCAAATTATATTCGAATTTAGATTCAGTCACAGTTTCACTACTAGTATAAGAACTTCTGCTTTCTTGTCCTCACGTGTCATGCCACTCTAGTTTTCAGGTTAACTTATAACCTATTCGTTCTTACTTCTTACTTCTCACCTCTCGCGACTTTGTAGGGAGCAAATCTTGAGGTAGCATGTTCTGCCGTTTCTATAATCTCTGGCGGAGTGCAATCCATGTCGCTATCAGTTTCAGTCATTTTATTGTATACACAATTAATATTGTTATATTTTGTATTGAAATAAAAAACTTACCGTACAGTTTTTTAATTAAAATTAATTGCAATTAACTTTTTCAAATTTTAAATTCAAAATGACAGATAATAGTGCAAGGGGTCTGAAGTAGATGGCGTTACGCGCGACGGCGGGTTGTATACGTATTAAAATTACGTTCATCGAATATGTAAATTACGTTACACATGGTTTAAATAAAAATAGCGAGCGTAAATCATTTTCAATACATGTACATACGTATAGGTGACATCATTATTTGCATTGAATATGCAAAAAGATTTGATTTGTATGTATAGAAATATCTTATAACCTGCAATGTAAAACGATGTCAATGTGACATATCTCCGTGATTGTAATTTTTTAATTGGCAACTTTCAAGGTCAATTTCTTTTTGGTACTAGGACCAAAAGTATCTACTTTTTGTACAGTTGCCATGGTGAAAGCGATTAATCCGCAAAACGTCAATTTTACGTACCGAACACTGTCACAAAATAGCGTCTTATTCAGGTGGTTGGAGAAAAAGTACGTTTTGAATACGTCTGCCTAACTCGGCAAACATGTACGCCGATTGAAATGGAAACTAATCATTCCTTTATATCTGTTAAAATGGGCACGTTGTGTCGTTTATCAATTTTTATTTCGTAGATGATTAAATCTTATCGAAGTACCTGAGTTTACATTTGAATAGACTTTTGTTGTACCCGCACGCAACCGTTAAATTGTTCTTTAACGCAGTTTATTGTAATTTCTGTATTTATGCTTTAACAAATAAATTTCGAAATGTGTTGGGAATGTATTTTTTTATTCAATTTCTTGCCTTCGTACAATAAAAATATCTGATGACTGTTATTTAGCAAAATCAAGTAAATTTCTGTATGCGACTCGTTAACCGTTATATTCAGTCATTTGTAGCTAACTCGTGAACTAAACGCGCGATTTCTCACGAATATTTTGCATAATTCACTAAAAAGGAAGAAAACTAACTTGCCAGAACGATTTCAACTCAGGATGGACTTAAGGGGTATTGGTGTGGCCCATAAAACTCCATGGGGAGTGATGTAGTAAGGAGGATCGTGAATTGCAGCATTTGGAGCATGTTTACCAAATTATGTGTCAGGGCCGCGGCCTGGTGCATTGAGGTTGTTGTGTGTACGCCTGTACGGTATACTTCACGTTTGACGTTGTGCATAGCACACACCTCAATGTAGCATTCGCTTAATAAAGTAACAAGCAGCGTAGTCGCTGGCATTTTCTAGTTCTTTCCTTAATAAGATCTGAATCTGAATTTAAATAAATGACAGCTTGGTAAAAAAGAACTACTACGCAATATTTTTTAAACGCGTGGCAATCTACAACGCTCAGATATGAAGAAAAATTGTTGCGTTCTTAAAAAATCTACAACAAAACAATTCAATTTGCGTATACCAAGATTCCAGGGAATTCTCGATTCAGCATACCATGGAAATTCACATTCGCTTTCATTCATATCCTATATCCCTGCCGAATGCTCCACGATACCTTCTACAGGTGGTGGCGTTTACCTGTTTGGTAAATGGTCGGAGAACTGCTAACCATTTTTTCACACAATGTAAATCTTGTGCCTTAGCGATGACCTATTTCTTAAAATACGAATGGCTAGTGTAATGAGTAATAATTAATGTACCTACTATATACATACAAATTCTTTAGACGAAATATAAATAACGCGACCCGATACAAAAACAGCTCTCAATGTTGAGCAGTGGCTCATACACAGTGTGTCCCAAAAATGGAGGAGAAAAGGCTATCTTACATTTCACAAAATCTTGATAAAAATAAGTATAGAACAAAATCGCCTACCTTTGATTTGAATTCTATGTTGGCCCGCGTTTTTTTCATTGGTCTAGTATTGGTATGTGCTTTTACAATTAATTCATTGCGAATTATTCTGCAATGTCAAGTTTTGTAACCCCGTTTTTTTCCTGTTCCTGCTTTTTCCTTATAAATATAATCGTATACAATGATTAAATTCTACGGGTGAAATGTGCATTGCTCCCAAATGCAAAAAAAAAACGGACTGGGAAAGGAGGCTCTAAAGAAAACCTAGAAAACCCTGAAAAAAGCAATAAAGTCATGCTTAGAAGGATAGGAGAAGAATGAAAATATCTAATAATGCAACAAAAAGAAAGTCTAAACTTACCTTCTAGTGTGTTACCGAAGACCTACAGCTCTTTCCATTGGTTTTAAGCTGTTTGGTATTATGCCGAGGCTTTATAGGATCACATAATAGGGTTTGAGAGCGGTCTTAAGCTTTATAGGCCACTTCCTGGGTTCTTCGTTGTAACGGGACGGCGACAAAGACAACTGCAAGTCAGGCGCAGCCCTAGCGCTGAAGTTTGGAGGTCAAATAGTAGGGGAGCTAGCACGAAATCCACTGAACGAGAATGATCAAAATTTTAACCGATGGAGTTCCATTTTGCCCTATCAGAGTCTGCTAAAATCGATCGTCTGCCGCCTCAGGTCATACGACTTAAGGCGCTGCGGGTACCTACTTCTTGCGGTACCAATTCTGAAAGGTTGTTTTTCGAGAAAATAAGTTATACACCAAATGAAAACGTTGATAATAGCTCTTAAAAAAATATTTAAAAAAATCGCGCGCATTTGATAACTCCGTAAAAAAACAATTCTTAGTCGGTTTTTCACGAACTTTCTACGGATATAACTAGGTTACGGTTGGACGAATGAAGCTGATTTTTTTTTACAGACTGATGATAGGTACTACTAATGACTTAACGGTGTTTCGTTTTTAAATTTTTTCTCTAATTACAAGATTATCTTATTATCTTAACATTATAAGATATCTTATAATTAGAGAAAAAATTTAAAAAAGAAACACTCTCATAGTCATTGGCACATGGAGTGTGAAGCATTAAAAAATTCTTATTTACCTGAGAGCAGTTGAATCTACCAACTGTAATTTACCACGAAATTAACGGGAAGCGGACAGCGCAGTTGTTTCGAACACTTGTAATTTGTCGTAGACATTTTCATTGGTGGACCAATTTAATATTCGAGGGAGTGTAATATTGGCAACAAAGTTTTAAACGAGTGGATCTAAGGTGGGTGAACTTCAATTTCAAAGGATAACTTGTGAAGCTTAAATAATTACGATAAATGCGAACAATAGCATACACTTTTAAACGCACGGAAATATGTCATCGGAATATTCTAAAGGTAAGTGGACTAAAAATAAACTAAAGTCCGTTTCAGATGTCCGTGCAGTAAAGGAATGTGCATATAGCGAAAAATTTTAAAGAGCCGCAACGCAATTTCCTTTTGAAAACCAGTATTTAAAAGCGCGGACAAATAGGAAAAGTACGCTCCATAGCAATAAGGGTTTGAAAGGATCGCCTAGACCAGGGTTTCTCAAACTTAATTGTTCCACGTACCCCTATTAGACTTTCAAGCCCACGGCGAACCCCTTTAAAAAATATAGACACAAGATAGGCATTTTATTTAAAAAAACGTGTTTAAAATTTGGTAAAGCAAATAAGGTATTTTCTTAAAAAAATACAAAAGAACTATTTTTAATAACATAATTTAAAAAATAAGTAAAAAGGTTTTCGCCCTGAGGCGAGTAACTTCAGCGCATTTTCCATAAATTGATGCGTACTTCCCCAAAGGCCATACCTATGTGCGCTATGTTTTTCATTACTAGAGGCATATATGGTTAAAATTTTAAAGAAATATCTTCATAAATAAGGAAGTTGACACTATCTGCGCAGTTGATATTGCGCGTCCTGCGCATGCGCTTATTAATCTGATATTTACAATATGCAATACGTTTGCTTTTACTATAAGCATCTTTGGTTAAAATTTCAAAGAAATATCTCCATAAATAAGAAAGTTGGGATTGCGCAGTGTGCGCCTGCGCACATCTGATTTTTACTATATGCGATATATTTGCCTTTACTTAAAGTATCTGTGATTAAAATTTCAACAAAATATATTAATAAATAAAAAAGTCTGCGCATGCGCAGTCAATCGTTAAGATTTTCCTTGACTCAGGAGCCAGAGCGATACGCTACCGAATGCAAAAAGAACGAACTAAATATCTAACTTGACTAGGTGTGAAAACCCACTCTCACATAAATAAGTGCGACTTTGTGAGCGCAGTGCTTGATTTATTCGCCCGTGCCCGTGTGCCGTCACGCTTGTGGTATGCTGCCACCATTACGAAAATTTTTTCGCGTACCCCCTATGATTCAATGGCGTACCCCCAGTGGTACGCGTACCCCACTTTGAGAAACGCTGGCCTAGACAATAGTTAATTAGCTTATAATGGTTTTATTTACACGTTTAAAATGTTCATGGGCGTGCAAATGGGTAAAACAAATGCTCATGCACATTAAGTACAAATTATTAAGAATGCATTCCAAAAATATACGCAATTAAACCAAGTGTAATTACCATGTATGTATAATCATTAAACATTAAAATGTATATAGATGTCATATTAATAGAAACGCATTAGATCCTAGCTGAAACCCTAAAGTATGTTGAAATGGTGCGCTACTGGAAAATAGCCGCAGGCGCATTCCTTTACTGCACGGACATCTGAAACGGACTATATATGCTGTAATTTGTCGCCAGTCTTCAATGGTCGATTTGTGCGCAAATCTTTTTAATGACATCGACCCTTACCGTCGGAATTAATAAATTGTTTAGTCGCCGTATTAACCTCCAGTTCCAAATCAGCAGTCATTAATTTACGAAAACCAGGATTTTGTATCGATAGTGCTTGCAACCATTTGTAGTGCAGTCAGTACGTCGAGTTGAACGACCCATATTTTGGTATTTTTGTGTTCAAAAGAAACCGATTCCTTCAAATGTGTTGTAATGTTAGGTTCTTGTCAGTTAAATGGTCATGGAAAACTGTTCAAGAATGGGTCATTTCACTTTAAGCGGTTAGAGAAATTTAAAAGTCAGTCACGTGCACTTGTGTAACGCAAATGAGGTTGGTGGCATTTAATCTTCCTTAAATTTCCATTTAGTACACATGATGCCGTTGTGGGCGAAAGCTCACCGCGTGTTTGTTTATGGAGAGTCAGTGGTAACGGTACAACGACTCTTTAGAGGGTGTGGGTAAAACCCAGACCCGGACCCGGGCCCGGACTTGGTGGGTAAAAGCCGGGGACCCGGACCCGAACTAAGCCACGGTCAGGGATCACTTTTATGGATTTTTTGTAGTGATCCTTTATAGTTTTATTATTTTCCGACCGCTCGTCCGTGTGAGCAATAATCTTTTTAACAGCGGCCGCTTGTTCGAAATTAGGACTGCGACTTCTTTATGGTGTAGGAAAGAACCATCAATAAGGACAAAAGTTACAAGGATTCTTGTGGATCGGGAACGGTAAAAATACAATTAGATATAGCGATTTTTGTGACATTTTAACAGTAGGTCCTTTGAATAAAAGGAAATTCAGTGTGGGTGTGTTACGCATGAGCAGAACCAGATTCCTTATCTACTGTAAAACATCTGTCTCTATAAAGCCCCTTAAATATCGAGCAATAATTTTTTTGAGCATTACAGACGTTCTCGTAAACCGAGTAGGTATTGGTTTATTGGACATAATACAGTCGATCTCAGTAACCTTCCAATAAATCATCGAAGGGGAGTGACTTCTTATAAATATGAAACTTAGCATTACGCAGCCCGCGTAAGCTCACATCTGATGTTTAAATTTATATGTTTCCTGTCGTAGAAGCATTGGTTAAAATTTCAAAAAAATATCTCTACATAATAAGGAATTTGACATTGCGCAGCATGCGCATGCGCAGATCTAATTTTTACAATATGAGATATGCTTGTCTTTGCTAGAAGCATCTGTGATTAAAATTTAAAAAAGATACCTTTTCTTTTTATAAGAAAGCTGACATTGCGCAGTTTGTGCATGAGTAAATTAATTCGTTGGTATTATACCTAAACGACACTTAGGGAATAAATCGAACTCCGAATCCATAATAGCATCGAACTCTTAGTTATACAGTGATATTCATGTAGGACCAACATGTTTTACATGCGCCTTCATTTTTTTATTTGACGCTTCAAAGAAATTTCGTTACAAACAAGAATGTTGGATATGCGCATGCGCAGATCACGCAAAATTCAATTTTGCCTTCAATTTAATTCATTCAACGCAATGCAATTTTTGACATATACGCCTTGAATGTCCTTTTATGCCAAGGACCTACTGTAAACATTTATCAAAAAATCGCATCTATGTGCAAGGTAATTTTTCACGTGCGCCTTGAATTTGCTTTTATTTGAAGGATCCACATTAAAATGTTTAGAAAAATCGCTTTAAAAGTTTAAAGAAAGTTGGGTATGTGCATGCATTTTTTGACAGTTTCCTTTATTTTTCATTTTTTGTAGTTTTCCGGAGATCTACATGGTTTCCAACTCTTTAATAGGCGATTATTGTTGCGCTGTAATCTAGGTACAATTTGCCCTGTTTAAATGTTTCCTATGTCACACGGTTACCGAGATGTACTATCCGGCATGCCTGGCGCCATTTTGTTCATATTTCTTGTATTTGTGGAGGGATATGGATGGTTAACAATCCCAAGCCTTATTTTATGATCTGAAACATACTATGATAATTTCAACCTCGTACAGTAATAATTCGTTCTAAAGTTAAAGCGCGTACAAAAATCGTGTCCGAACGAGCGAAAATATGCTTCCGCTATACCGGTCGCCTAAAATAAAACTTAATACAATCACTACAGCAAGGCATAATGATAAAAGAAACAAATCTCTACTTTCTTCGTGCATTTTGAAACTATGGGCCAAACGCATTTGACGCATAGAAAAGGTTCAATCCGATCGAAAAACGTAATAATGCTCGGAACTCTACCCGTCATAATGGCTTCGATGTTACGATGCGCGAAAATATAAAAGAAAGAATCCACCAAGTCCGAATCCGGGTCCGGGTTTTACCCACTATGTCCGGATACGGGTCAGGATTTTACCAACTAAGCTCTGTCCGAGTCCGGGTCCGCCTTGTACTCACCAAATCCGGGTTCGAGTCCGGGTCCGGGTTTCACCCACCAAGTCCGAGTCCGGGTCCGGGTCCGGGTTTTACCCACACCCACTCTTTAGACGGCACTGTAACATCGCCCGGCATAGTGCCGTCCCATAGTGGAATACCATTCTTAGATGATGAACTGTCGATACAAAATCCTGGTTTTCGTAAATTAATGACTCGTTTAAAACTTTGTTGCCAATATTACACCCTCGAATATTAAATTGGTCCACCAATGAGAATGTCTACGACAAATTACAAGTGCTCGAAACAACTGCACTGTCCGCATTGCGAACGCCAGGTTCACTATTAAAAAGAAAACCACCATGAGAGACACAGTTTTAAGGTTACAGTTTGGTGCGGCGATTATCGCGTCGTTTTTCTTTTAAAAAACAAACGGTGACTGTTACTTCTGCCCGATATGTGAACATATTTCAATAAATGAAAAAATTCGTGATTCAATGTTTAGAAAACATGAAATCTAGCATACCGTGTGCTGTCATGATCCGCGGTCTCAAAAAATGGGGAAGTTCACCTCTCACCGTGGTCTTACCAAAAATAAAAGAAAAACGTTGTAGGTTCACCGCTAACTTCACACTACAAGAACACGGAAATAAAGTCAACCCGGCAACGTTTAAAAATGGCCACCCGAATGACTATTCCCTCCAAAACTAAACAAGATCCTGCTTAAATTTGAAAAGTGGTACGTGATAAGACATCTAAGGCAAGACCCCCTTACGTTAGTTGGTAAACAACGCTCTGACCTGAAGCACAGTAGGGAAGGGACGTTAAAATAAACACTCAAATTGTGAAAAGTTTGTTTAATAATTATCGCAATTATTAAGATTGTGAAAGCTCGGATATTTAAGTTGAAATAAATTACCTTGCAAAAATAAACTTTGAAAATGGTAGTTCATCGAATAAAAATAGAAATAGGCTGGGAAAAAAAAGAACTTACCAATAAAAACACCAGCCGTCTAATGAGTAATTAATATCTAACTGTGTTGTAAAATTAATTGTTTATAATGATGTATATGCGTAACATAAAATTATAACATCATAAAAGTAGCAGGTAAACTTCAAGAGGTAACATAGGAAACAATTTTTGGGAAGTAGGGGTCAGGTAAGCAGGTACTAAGATTCTAAGAAAGGGTGAAATACACAGGATGTGACTCATCTTTGGTGCAATAAAGTCCTTTTGTTAAAAGCAAGATGGAAAATTACATGGCCTTGTAGGCAAATTTAACTAAAAACAAGATACGTGGAAATTATTGAATCGCCACTAATTTATCGCACATAGATTCTAAACTGAAGAGCTTTGATTAGCGTAATCCCGCTCCTGCAAGATAGGAAACCTGCCCTTGGTTTCGGGGTTTCGAGCCTACAGTTGAATGTCGAAGACAATCACGGAATTAGGTGTCGTACGTCAAATGGTTACAGTTTTTACCACCCCGTGACTGCTCCATTCACGGAGAAAACAAATCAGTACATACATCAAACGAATCGGTAATTTCCACATATTAATATAAAATGATCAAAACTTATATGAATCTTACTTCAGGGACAAGACCAAGTAATCAACATTAATAAATATAAATTAAGCAAACATTACACCAAAAACGTAAACAATTACAAACAATAGCGTATGTATCACACATGTGATTCTGCATTACGGTTAAACCAAGTGAATTTCAAAAACAAAGATTGAAACACACAAAAAATATAAAATGCGTCATACAAAACATAAGTACGATATAAAAAAATTCAAAAATTACTACCTGCATTATATAACACAAAATAACAACAAACATTTATGGAGGGACGCGTTCACGACAGTCATTCAAGACAAGATGCCTAACGTTACCCCCGTTCGTGCTTTTTAGATGGCGCAGGCAGCTTTTTCCCACCTAGAAATTTCATGGTTGCCAACTCTCAAAAATGTATGTATCGTCGCAAGTTGTATATACAGGGTGGAACCTTTCAATGTTAAGGACAAGATAGATAAAATTAAAATTTTTCGATTTTTACGATAATGGCGCTTTCTATATGGAATTAAAATGTAAGGAAATCACGATATGATGTTTTGGAGTGCTTATTTCGCCTCCTTAGGGATGCTTGTATGAAACTAAAAATAATTGCCGGAATTTTCTCTCAACGTTTATATAGAAAAAATGTACCGCGAGGTTCTATGTATGTTACACAATTTTGTTCTTAGTCATATGAAGTGTGTACACACCAAGCGTCCGAGTATTCTGAGCTTTCTTGTTTATAGAGATATTTTTTGGAAATTTTACCCAAAGATCCTTCTAGTAAAGACAAGCATACCGTACATTGTAAAATCAGATGGAAGCATGCGCAAACTGCGCAATGCTCAGTTTCTTATTTATAAGAATATTTATGCCATAACTTATTTTCCTTTGTACACATAAATAGATCGTTATATGACCTTTCGGGAAGTACTGATCAATTCATGGAAAATGCCTTAAGGCGAAAACCTTTCTCCATTTTTTTAAACCTTAGTCCTGACATTTCCACTGTTTTGTATCTGGGTCATACTGGGTTACCAGGTGAGTTACGCAGCTAGTGGCAGGTGTACGTAGAACACCAGCTGAAAATTTAAATTTCCGACCAAATTTTGGCAATCGTGTTGCCACACTTGTGAAACATTTTAAAAACTAAATCTTCAACTGTATAATTTAGGTTGGAAGCTAGAAAATTAAAAAAAAATGAGTGAGTTAAGTGAAATACATGGATTACGAGCGAGAATGTTTCAGCCCAGATGCCTATTGTAAATCAATTTATTATGAAAACAAGAAATTAACGTGCAGACTGAAATCAACTGTTTTAATGTTGCAGTACGTTCTGCCACGTTGGCACGCATTAAGACGGGATTGTTTTTTTAAGCATAGATACGTTTGTAATTACGGAATACAAGCGTGACCAAGTTTGCCTAACTGATTGTTAAGATCTAACGTCCTAGTGATTTAAATTCTTGCCATTATCTTCTAAACTTTCTTGTACATAATTTGTCTTCTATAATTAAATCCGTAAAAACTTTGGCAAATTTTCCTATAACGTTTATTTCGAAACCGAAACGCCATTGTTCAAACGTATTAAATTATGCAAATTTATTTTTAGTGTAAGAATTCCTATTCGTAGAGACGACATGGTAAAAATCCGTAATTAATGGATCGTTTCCAGGACGTCTGTCATGTTGCATTATAGACGACAAATTTTTTCGTGAAATTTCTTCAATTTAATACTGTTCATGTGTAATTTGATCTTGGTGGTTATTTTAACGTTTGTCTCATAGCGCTTTTCTTAGAAATTAAAATTGTTTTACGAGTTATAAAACGATTTGGAAAAGTGCAGTAGTTTAAACATTTCCATTGGAGGTAAACGGTAAACCGCACATTATTCTTTTCAAAACCGGGATATTTGTTTAGATTCGACTGGAAGGCGAATCCATCACGCTTCTTATTTGAAGTTTGTAGTAGGAACTGTTTACAGTTGTCTGTGGTTTTACAATAGCCAAATACCGCCTGCAGCAAACGGAGCTTTCAAATTGTTTTTGCATGAAATATATTCTCTTTCGATTAGTTTCGCGCTTCTGAACCGAATAAAAGTTCACGTATACGCCACGGCGCAATTCTTGAAACAGAATATGCAATAATATTTATATGGAACCATCATATGCTTCGTGTAAAGTAAGCACTTCCGACAAACTGAATTTCAGCACCTCCATATCGGATCGTAAAACGTACTCTTTTATATTACTTCTTCTTCAACGACGGAGAAAATGCCACTTCTAGGTCACTTGGTGCATTGATTTTCTTGACAGAAATAAGTGTGACGTAATCAACTGAGTAGTTACTTGTAGGGATTTGGTAATGATCAATATTACTTACTTCCTTGATTCTTTTCTTCTCTGCGTACTTTTAGTGCATAGTGCCAATAATGCACTGGTTATTGGATGTGTGAAATGAAAATGTACCTAAGCAACTTAGAATCTTGCATTTGCATTTGCAGCGTGACCAGCCTTTCCCAAAAACAAAAATATTTTTTATACGAAACAAAAATTATGCGCGCTATCATGGTATGGTATTAACCTTTCGTGTTTTTTTTTATTAACAAAACAAAAACAAAATTAAGATAATTATTGAATTTCAGGTTGTAACAAATTTATGTTCACAGTGTAAAATAAATACATTTTAACAGTGTACCTTTCTCGTTTATTCAATTTTATATCACTATAAATCCTTGAAGGAACTCAAAATTTCCAATAGATAAGCACCAATACTTCCTTGATAGCTACGAAAGCGAAAAGACGGCTGCGGTGAAACGAATTACGCCGTAGAATTTGTTGCTAATTTATGGCAAACTGCAAATATAATCTTGTCAAAGGTTAATTACTTACCTACCAAGAGTTGTTTTTTTGAAATTTGACTTCGATTAGACGGTGTTTTGAAAAGGGATTTGTTGCCAAGTCGTAAGTTTTTTTCTGATCGTTCGTTCTATTCATACATATCTGATCAAATATACTATTGCCATGTAGTGTTTTTCCTTGTATACACGTCGTTGCAGCGGGTATTTCGTGCCGGTTTAACAAAATTCTGATCACTGTCAGCCACACATCGCCGCTGAGATCGCTCGTGTGCCCGCCGGCCGGTTGGGTTGCCTACTAAGGCGCGATTCCAGAAGGTAATTTGCTGCTGGCACTTTATTATATCGATTTCGACCCAGTGTCTATATCAAAATACTCCCCTACGGCACACCACACGCTCCAAACGGTGGCAGGTACTTAGGATCACCCT